>NC_046323.1:39239217-39562445 GCF_009819535.1 Lacerta agilis | reverse complement strand
TTAATTTCCCAGAAGGGGACAATATAAGAAATACAAATGAGACACAGGACATAACTTTTCAAGTTATGTGGATGTAAAAACAAAAACAATTTATTGGGGGGGATGCTGTCAAAAGGTGCAATCATATTTCAAAAGGAGGGAAAACGCATAAAATAGTAATAAACTGTAACTTAAAACACAGTGGCATTTTTTTCCATAATATGTCATTAACTATGGATGGATGGAAAAGAGAAACCACAATTAGAGATCTTAAGAAAGTGATCTGTGAACCAGGATCTTCTAGGTTCAAATCTCAGTTCTGGCAAAAACATGCTAGAAAAGATATGTAGTTTTTCCTCTAAAATCAGTCTTCACACCTAAGAACTGGAAAGTAACTAATGTAACACCAATTTTTAAAAGGTGATACAGAGAGCATTTGGGTGTCTGTTCTGGAAAAACTGGTGGAAAACACCATTAAAAATAGAATTACCATCTCTATAGAGCAGAGGCTGCCAACCTAACACCCAGACACTATTGCACAGCCCATGAATGCATCCAATTTATGTGAAATGTGAGTGATGCAGCTTCCTTGCACATTTTTCCTGGTACTGAGGAATTAGACAACAGCAGCACAGTGTGTGCATGTTATCTACATAATCAGGACCAGCAAGACATTGCTATGATAAACATATGGAGTTGATGGATTTGGTTGCCTCCCAAATTCTGTGTTAGGCCATGCCTCCTCCAGGGCAGCCATTTTGTGAGTGATGCCCCCTAGTCTTGCTCACTAGTCCAAACAGGTTGGCACCTCTGATATAGAAGAACAAGTCTGGCTGAAACCAAACCAGCATGGCTAATTCAAAGGTAAACCCTGTCTCACTAGCTTCTGAACATTCTTCGTCAATAAGCATACAGATGGAGGTGATCCAGAAAACACTGTTTATTTAAACTTTCGAAACTTTGGACAATTTACCTTTTGACAAAGGAACAGGAAGCAGAATGTAAGAATATGGAGACAGCAATGTAGAATCAGTCACAGTTTTGCAAAGCCTCATCGGGCTATGTATTTCTCTTATAAGTTGAGTTTTCTCTTTCGCTTTTGGGCATAGAAGAGATTTTACAAATGTAACAGAAGAAAACCGCAAGTCACCATGTCCAGGAGAAACATCAAGGGTATGGGTGGTAGAGATGGGGGGGGCACACACCTTGCACACAAGCTTGAATTGAAATTGACTTTGAATCTCTGAACTCAAAGAGCGAGCACATCAAGTGCTAACTGAGTATTCCTTTGTTTTGTACAAATGTTGAAATCAGCAGAGGAAATCAGCAGAGGAAAGCGACAGAGAAGCGGCTTCAGTAGAGGCTGCTGGTGCTATGCAGCCAGCGAGGGAGTTAGACTGGGCAGGCAAGTGGAGGGCAGGGAAGCAGGCAGCGGTAAGGGAGCAGCAAGCAGGGAAGCGGGTCTGCGTCCAGGAGATTTGAGGAAGCGAGCCGAAAAGGAAGTCTCTCGGCTCGCGCCTCTCCTTTTGAAAGGGGGCCCCTGGCCACGCTCCCAGCCGGCTGATTGGCCTGTTGCCTGCTGATGCGGCCAGGGACTCCTCCGTGCGGCGAGGGACAAAGTCCCCCGCCCAACAGGAAGTGGGAGAGCGGCTCCATGGCCCACCGCAACTCCTCCCCACAAGGAAGTGGAGCGAATTTAGTTGTTTAGAAGTATTGTTTGGCAGCAGTTCTGGGTTTCAGGCGAGGTCAGCCCTACCTTGAACCTGTTACCTGCATGAAAAGCAGATGATCTGTGAATGAGCTTACAGCCCTTCCCTCCTCCTATTTACAGTGATACACTGATGGGGGAAGGCACACCTGGCAAAGGACTCCCAGGTACCTAGCTGTTAACTGCACAGGAGAAGCACCTTTCTGGAGAAGCATGATCTAGGTCTGGGGTGTCAAACTCAAATTCATCAGGGGCCGCATCAGCAGTTTGGTCACCCTCAAAGGGCGTGGCGCTGTGTCTTCTCCCAGCTCAGCGGGGAGCCCTGCGACAGGAGCCCCATGGCCCCCCGAGGGAGCGGCGCAAGGGCGCGCGGGGAAAGGGAGGAGAGCCGGCTGGCAACGCCAAGGAGAAAAGCTACCTCCAGGCAGTGGCGGTGGTGGCAGGAAAGAGGAGCAGGAGGGAGAAGGATCCTCCGCCGGTGGCGAAACAGGAGGAGGAGATCGGCGCCGGCTGCTACTTCTCTCTTCCTCCCCGCCACGGCGCCACTTTCTCCGCGAGGCTCCCGGAGGGGAAGCGCCTGTGCCGGCTGCGGACAGAACAAGAGAGGCCAGCTGCGCGGCTGTGTGTGTGTGTGTGTAGATGCAGGGAGGGGGTGGTGCTGGTGACCGTCCTGGCAGCAGTGGGGCACGTGATCAGGGGGAAGGGGAAGGAGGTTGCTCTGTGTGCGCGCGCCTGTGCGTGTGTGTTTGCGTGCGTGCAGTGAGCGCGCGCAATAGGGCGTGTTGAATTTTTCATCTTTAAAAATCCTGATTTGAGGGGTGTTAAAAAGTTGTGGTATGATTAGGTAATTTGAAATATATTTTGGTTACTTGTAAATATTTAGGTCTTGCTTGGTAAATATCTATGTGAAAAGTTCCTACTTTTTAATTTTTCTGTCATTTAAACGTATATGTTATTCCCAAATTTTCATGAAAACAGATGTTGATAAGTGCCTAAAATTGATTACAAGATATTGTAGTTCTGTTATATATGTATTGTAGTTATCTGTATTATTAATATTAATATTAATATTATTAATTATTAATATGTAGTTATCTGTATTATTAATACTGGGTATGTTTAGCCTGGAGAAGAGAAGGTTAAGGGGTGATATGACAGCCATGTTCAAATATATCAAAGGATGTCATAGAGGAGGGAGAAAGGTTGTTTTCTGCTGCTCCAGAGAAGCGGACACGGGGCAATGGATTCAAACTACAAGAAAGAAGATTCCACCTAAATATTAGGAAGAACTTCCAGTCAGTAAGAGCTGTTCGACAGTGCAATTTGCTGCCAAGGAGTGTGGTGGAGTCTCCTTCTTTGGAGGTCTTTAAGCGGAGGCTTGACAGCCATCTGTCAGGAATGCTTTGATGGTGTTTCCTGCTTGGCAGGGGGTTGGACTGGATGGCCCTTGTGGTCTCTTCCAACTCTAGGATTCTATGATTCTAATATTATACAATGGTATGTGATTTCTTTTTTGCTTTGTACAACCAGTGATAACTGCTTCACTATGACTACAAAGAAGAGAACAAGGCAGGGAACATTCACACATATGAGCAACCTTATTGGAAGTGGAAGAGACATGTTGCCTTCTGAATTACCAACTTTGCGAGACATGTTAAGATATGGACTGTTGCTGAGAGAACAAAGTAAGTGAGGATATGAGAAACTATCCAGCTGCCAGTGTTGCAAAAGACTTATAGCCTAAAGTACTTGAAAAATGGGAACGAGCAAACTGTTCTTTTGTTTTCCCTGTTGTGAATTCAAGAGTTACAGTATTAGCAAAGATTCAAGAAAGTTGAGAGCAAGCAGAAAACATATCTCTTGGAAGGGGCAAGTTAGATATTAAAGAAGCCTTTGCTTCAAAACTTGACAAGCTCTTTGACATTCTCAATTGCAAATGTGAAATCATTATGTGCTCTGAATTTGGCTGTGCTACAGATTGCACAAAAGAAGCTCACATTAATTTCACATGCTCTAAAGACAAGAAGATCCCAGTGAAAGAACTTGCTTTCATTAAAGGCCAGAGAAACAATATTGGTTCTATTGGACCACACCAAATTGGTTTGCCAGATTTTCCAGAACATAACAGACTGATAAAGAAGCAAAAGCGAGGAGAAGTTGAGAGAACAAGACTTGCTGATGCTGAATAGAAAAAGGAATGTTTGCAGACTTCTTCACTTCCATCACATGAAGAAAGTTCCTCCGGGGTTGGAAATGAAAAAGAATCTGATACAGAAGATGGAAGTGAATCAAATTATGATTTAGCAGCTCCTTCAACTTCTAATGGAGAGAAACAGTACAATACATTAGATATTCCTAATGTTGCTATGCAGAGCATCAGATACGGTGTTGGTCTTTGTGCCACAGCTGCAATTACCACTGCTGCATTTATTGATATTGGCTTGATCACTGAAGAGAATACGAAACTTGTTGTTGACCACAATAAAGTAAAGAGAGCACAGGAGAAATTGATGTCATCATTAGACAATGAATTTGAAGAAATTCAAATTCATTGTCTAATGAATTTGAAATTCAAATTCATTGTAAGGTGGCTTACAACAGCAAACAGACTTTGTCGCTTGTGAGTTTCCAAACATGGCCTAAAAGGCAAAAACCTCAATAATTTAAGGCTGATTGTAGAATACATTGTTGGTGTGTACTATCCGTGTTGGTTCAATATAAAAGTAAAACATTTGTGGATAGAAGGCCCATGTCATTTGTTGTTTCAATTGCAACAGCTTAGACTGCAAAACAAGGCTGCTGTTTTGCTGACTGTTAAGCGTTCAGCGTGGTATGCATTTAGTGAAATGTTAATTCAGACACTGCTGTGCTCAAATAATAAGGAAGAAAGGAGAGCTGGAATTCAAAAGATCATCGATTTGAGAGGTGGCAATGATGATATATTTGGAGACCTTTCAGTACGTCCAAGGAAGACACCTTCTATAAACACCTCTGCTTCAAACTTATTGGAGTTGATAGACTGGTTTGATGGAGTTTATGAACCTCCATTAACATGCAAAATGACCTTGACAGAAATAAAGGTATTTATTGGCAAGCCTATGCAAGTTCCTCAGTGGCCTTGTCATGGTCAAGGGATTGAAAGATGTGTGAAACAAGTCATGGAGGCTGCAGAGAGGCCAAGAAGCAGGTCGTCTGCTTTTGTCAAGAAATGAATCAATACAGGACTTGATGAAACTTGTTATTAATTCCAATTAATGTTATTCTTTTTTTTAACTATAATAGGACGTTATAAGATAAAGTGATGATATGTTGTTACAGCTGGAAATAAAATTTCTTTATATTTTGCTTGTATAAAATGATTAAAAACTTTAACTTTGCTTCAAAATGCGAGTTTTTGGCTTTTTTTTAGTGTATTTCAAACAAATCTCAATTTACCAAGCTAAACATCAACCAATCATAAAAATAATTGCAGATTTGGATTCCTCATGTGCAATTACATATTTTTAGACCCCCTCATTGAGCAAATTCACAAAATAAAATTTTCCGTCCTTAAATGACACGCCCTAGCGCGCAACCTCCCTCCCCGGTGTGGGCGGGCGCCGGGAGGGAGGCACGTGCGGGCCACATGACGAGGTCTGGCGGGCCGGATTAGGCCCCCGGGCCTTGTGTTTGACACCCGTGATCTAGGTCACTTTATGGTGACTAATCAAGCATTATAGATTTAGCCTTCTGTCTCAGTCAAAACTTGAACAAATATTAAAAGTGCCATGGAGTTGCTGTGTGAAACAACTTCTGCTAAGGCAAGCCATCCCCACTCAAGTTGTAACATGTACCGTATATCACGGCGTAGAAGACGACTTTTTAAACCCAAAAAAATCTTCTCTAAAGTCGGGGGTCGTCTTGTACGCCGGCAACATCATGCGACGCTACACGGAGTTCCGCCCCGCCGCTGGCTGCGTGCGTGCGCCGTCTCAGCGTGGGTGCGTGCACCGTCTCAGCCGCTATGGAGCCTCTCCCTGCTCCCGCCGCTGCCTCAGCCGCCATGGATCCCGGGCTGGCCGTGGGCAGCAAGCGCGGCTCCTCTGCGGCTAGAGGGGAAGCTCTCCCCGCCGCTTCAGCAGCAGCCGCCGCCGCCATGGATCCCGGGCTGGGCATGGGCAGCGAGCGAGGCTCCTCTGCGGCTAGAGGGGAAGCTCTCCCCGCCGCTTCAGCAGCCGCAGCCGCCGCCATGGATCCCGGGCTGGGCGTGGGCAGCGAGCGCGGCTCCTCTGCGGCTAGAGGGGAAGCTTTCCCCGCCGCTTCAGCCGCCGCCGCCGCCATGGAGCCTGGGCTGGGCGTGGGCAGCAAGTGCGGCTCCTCTGCGGCTAGAGGGGAAGCTCTCCCTGCTGCTTCAGCAGCAGCCGCTGCCAACATGGAGCCAGGGCTGGGCGTGGGCGGCGAGCACGGAGCGCTCTTCTGCAGCTAGAGGGGAAGCTCTCCCTGCCGCTTCAGCAGCAGCCGCTGCCGCCATGGAGCCAGGGCTGGGCGTGGGCGGCGAGCACGGAGCGCTCTTCTGCGGCTAGAGGGGAAGCTCTCCCTGCCGCTTCAGCAGCAGCCGCTGCCGCCATGGAGCCAGGGCTGGGCGTGGGCGGCGAGCACGGAGCGCTCTTCTGCGGCTAGAGGGGAAGCTCTCCCTGCCGCTTCAGCAGCAGCCGCTGCCGCCATGGAGCCAGGGCTGGGCGTGGGCGGCGAGCACGGAGCGCTCTTCTGCGGCTAGAGGGGAAGCTCTCCCTGCCGCTTCAGCAGCCGCCGCCGCCATGGAGCCCGGGCTGGGCGTGGGCGGCAAGCGCAGAGCACGTCTGTGCGGTGAGAGGGGAGGCTCTCCCCGCCGCTCCAGCCGCCGCTGCCACCTCAGCCACCATGTTTTCCACCTTGAAAAGTTGGGGGGGGCGTCTTATACGCCGAGTCGCCTTGTACGCCGCAATATATGGTAGTGGGACTGTCACCATCCTGTTTCAAGTGTTTACGTCCTCACTGCATATTTCTGGCATTGGAAGGGATGGTAAACCCGGATCCATTTGGGAAATGCTTCTTTGTGTTGCATTCAAGGCAAAATAGTGGCTATATAAATATGTTAAATAAGCATATTATGATGATATGTAGGAAATCTCTTTGGTATTTTAGAATCAAGCCATTAAATCCTTTTTTGTTATTGTGAATATAATCAATGTTGTTATTTCTTTATTATTCTAGGATTATGTTGGGCCATTCTTTTACATATACAATATTGCTTATTATAGGGAAACTGCATGCCCTTGGCGCCATTGATAGGAGACCCAGACACTGTTTGTTAAATTTTAATGTTAGTACTTTCTCTGTTTGTGGTGCTGGTGGGGAAGTGCTGTTGAATTGTCTCAATCATTTGTGTGTGTGTGTGTTTTCATTAATCAACTAGTGCATGCTTTCCCCATTGCTCTTTATTTTAACGAAATCTCTGAATTATTTGTCAGACAGCAGTGTCAGAATTAAATCCATTTAGCAGATTACATGGACATTATTTTTATTGTATCAATTTGTTCTTTCGAAGTGGTGTTGCCGGTGCAAACACGTGTATCTCTTTCAAACTAGATTGTTAAATGTAAACAGTACAATTTGTTTTCTCAAATTGAAACAGAACAAATAAGCTGTTGTCTGTACCTGCTTTATATTTAAATCTATGCATTGGTTTTACTCGTCCTTTTAGTGCAGCACTGGGAAATGTGACACCAAACAGATGTTGCTGAACTACAACTCCCATCATCCTCAAACAGCATGGCTGATAACAAGGAATTATGGGAATTGTAGTCTAACATCTGCAGATTCCCCATCCCTGCTTTGGAGAAACTGCTGATGAGCTGTAGGAAACTAATCTAAAGCCTACCAAAAAACATTCTGTTTACACTATTACTACAAAGATCCCTGAACTCATGCCACTTACCGTATTTTTCGGTCCATAAGGCGCTCCGGACCACAAGACGCACTTCTTTTTTAAAGGGGAAAAACCAGGAAAAAATATTTTCCTGGTTTTCCTCCTCTAAAAAACACGGAGGGGAGCGCTGGAGGGGAAGCCCCTTCTCCCTTCACAGCTGCTCATCACCGCTTCCTTAAAGGGACATGGGGAGGAGGGGAGAAGGTTTCTCCCCTCCTCCCCATGTCCCTTTAAAGCAACAGAGGATAAGCCTGCTTTTGGCGTCGGGGCGCAGGGTTGTGGAGAAAGCAGCAGCATCCCCGCTGTGCCTTGCACCGATCCCAAAAGCCTGCTTTTGGGATTGGCGGGCAGCGCGTGGAGTGGTGGAGGAAATCCTCTACCAACCTCCCTGCCGCCCACCGATCCCAAAAGCAGCCATCGCAGCTGCCTCCCCCCACCTCCCGCCGAATACGGCGGGGGATGGGGGGAGGCAGCAGAGATGTTGGTGGTTCGTGCTAGCAGCTCCGTTCACGGGTTGGGCGGGACGTGGGGGGAGGCGGCGGAGGTGTTGGTGGATCGTGCCAGCAGCTCCGTGAACGGAGCTGCTGGCACGATCCACCAACATCCCCTTCGCTTCCCGCCGCCTCCCCCCATCCCCCGTCGCGTTCGGCGGGACATGGGGGGAGGCGGCGGAGGTGTTGGTGGATCGTGCTAGCAGCTCCGTGAACGGAGCTGCTGGCACGATCCACCAACATCCCCTTCGCTTCCCGCTGCCTCCCCCCATCCCCCGTCGCGTTCGGCGGGAGGTCGGGGGAAGCAGCGGAGATGTTGCTGGATCGTGCTAGCAGCTCCGCTCGCCGAAAGAAGCTTCTTTCGGTGAACGGAGGTGCTGGCATGATCCAGCAACATTGCTGCTGCCTCCCCCCACCTCCTGCCGAACACGGCAGGGGATGTGGGGAGGCAGTGGGAGCGAAGCCTTCGCTCCATAAGGCGCACAGCGATTTTCCCTTCCATTTTAGGAGGGAAAAAGTGCGTCTTATGGAGTGTAAAATACGGTATTTACATTTGTGATCAGTTTCATTCAAGGAATGCATCAGGGGTTGAAGGGAACTGATAGCTCAGTTGGTAGAGCATGGGACCCAATCTCAAGGCTGTGAGTTTGAGCCTCACATTGGGTAAAATATTCCTGCATTGCAGGGGGTTGGATTAGATGATCCTCGTGGTCCCTTCCGACTTTGTTTCTATGAAAGACACATCTATGTGATTTTGAGTATGTTCCCATTGGTTTGGTTTTGAACTGGACTCCTATAGTTACCCAGCAAGAACTTCCATGGGAATGGGTTCCATAGTTGAACTATCTGTCCTGAATCTTCCAACATTCCACTTCCTTGGGTACCCATGAATTCTCACATTATGAGTGAGGAAGAAAAACTTTTCTCACTCCACTTTCTCCATGCCAAGCACAATTTTATAAACTTCAACCATGTCACCTTGTACTCACCTTTTCTCTCAACTAAGAAGTCCCAAATGCTGCCACCTTTCCATATATGGGAGTTTCTCCCTCTCCATCATTTTGGTTGCCTTTTTCTCACTGTTGCCTCCCTGTGGTGGCAGAATTTGTGCTGGATTAGGACAGGGGTCGTCAACCTAAGGCCTGGGGGCCGGATGTGGCCCAATCACCTTCTAAATCCAGCCCGTGGACAGTAAACTGTGTTTTTACATGAGTAGAATGTGTCCTTTTATTTAAAATGCATCTCGGGGTTATTTGTGGGGCATAGGAGTTCATTCATTACTTTTGTCAAAATATAGTCCGGCCCACAGCTGCAAAAGGTTGCTGACCCCTGGATTAGGACATAGGTTTATACCTGGGCATCCCTTCATTGTTGCAAGGAGAATAGGGAATGTAGTTGTTGTTGGCCTTTACTGGCATAAGTTTAAACAGTAAAATCATACAAAGTCATCCAAATACATTAATAATCCAAACACAAACAATATATAAAAGACTAGATAGCCACCATTGAATAAATCAGGCAACTTTAGATTTAGCTTTAAGAATCTTGAGGGAATGTAGTTACAAGTGATTCCTTGCTCCGTGGATTGTGCAACAGTGACTTGCTTTGGAACAGGACTGAATGCAAATGATTTCGTTCTGAGGCACATCCATTCTGAAGCAGGTTAGAGAGGCTTCCCACAATTTCTTACTGTAAGTGCTTTGCTATGAAGATGGCAATGGTGTAGTATCAGTACTGAGAGTGCCTCTCCTGTTATGCTCTTTTAAAACTTGTGCTCCAGCCCTTGTGCCCCAAGGATTTCCTCCTTCCTACCCTTTTGTTTTATACCAGGGGTGGCCAACTCCCAAGAGACTGTGATCTACTTTCAGAATTAAAATCTGGCAGTGATCTACCCCTGTTTTTTTGGGTTCAGCTCAAAGTTGTTGATCTTTATTGGGATGAGGAATGCCCCATTTCTAGGGGTTTGGCTCAAAGTTGTTGAGCTTTTTTTAGAGAGGGTGACCTTTCTTACAGGGGACAACAGAAACTTTTAGAGATTTCTTTGGAGAGAGTTGCATAAAAGCACTCACAAATCTGTACGCTGCACAAACTCCTTTACCCACTCCTTTTACCTACCTATTAAGATTTCTTAAAAAATACATGCCTTCATCCATTGTTAGTGTGACACCTGCATCACCAACTGTTTGATATCAGGCGAGTACTGTGTCAGGGCCAGCTTCAGGGAATCCTTAAGGTGCTCATCTGTCATGTTTGAACGTTGCTTACTCTTCGTCATTTTTAAATATTAAAATGCAGATTCACACAAATAAGTAGAACCAAAACATGAGTGTTAAATTTTGCTGCATCTTCTCAAATTTGGAAATTTCTGTCTAGGCACAAATTTCCAAAATGATGATTCTTCTGCATGGGCCCTCAGAAAAATGTCATTTTTCAGAGTTAATATCTCATTTTCAATAGATGTTTTGCACAATGAGTAATTTGTACTGATACTGACTACAATTTTTTAAATGTCCAAATCAGATATGAATGGAAATGACATGTACTCTACAATTAATTCATTTTTTTTTTAAGTCGCCAAATCTTTTTTCTAACTCCAGAATAACAGAATCAATTTCAGCCACATACCATATTTTTCGCTCCATAAGGTGCACCTGACCGTAAGATGCAACTAGTTTTCAGAGGAGGAAAACAAGGAAAAAAAGTATTCTGAATCAAATGTTGTACTAACTAAACTATTTAATAAACTACCAGTATATCAGAATAATATTTCAACAATGTAAAGTGAACAGCAGTCAACAGTGGCATTAAGAACCACCATCACTGTCATTAACAAATGAGGAGAGACTTTATCCCCTAGTAAGGGGGGGCAGACAATAAAAATGAGCTTCCCACGTCGAGTCCCTTAGCTCTAAGGACAGTATGGTTTGGACCTACACAATTATGTTAATAAAGGCAAAAGAAGTGGGACTTTCTTCTTTTTTGTTCATTACAGAGAGCTCTGGGGGCTTTCATATGAGGGAGCAATGAGGGAGAAATCTGATTCAATTTCCATTTAAAGTCAAACCTACCTACCAGTAATTCACACCTTCCCCAAATGTTCATCTTGCTGCTGCTGCTGCTGCCTCCTCCTCCTGAGTAGTAATAAATGCTACTGTACTTTCACAGAGGGAAGACTGGGGAGTGGGGTGGGGGAGGGGAGGGAGGGAGGCTTGGGAAGGAAGCTTCAGCTTCCATCCCAAGCCTCTGCAGGGATCGCTCTCCTCCCGTGGACGCTTGGGAGGTGCCAGCCAGCCATCTGGCAGGCATTCAGGGAAAGGGGAGGCAAAGGGACAGGAGCCGCTTACACGGGTAATAAATCTTTGCCGGCAAGAGGGAGGCGGGACCATCCTGCGCAACACACACACACACACACACTCACAGAGTGTCCAGCTCCGTTTCGCAAGAGGAAGCTTTCCCAGTAATTGCCCATTGTTATTGAGATTTTGGGAGTGGGAGAAAGATAAGAGTTGGAGAGCTTTTTATAGGGGGAGAGCTTTATTCCCCTTTTAGGCTGCTGTTCACTAAGGAACCCAAGATCTACCCGCGATCTACCAGGAACTTCCTTGCGATCGACAGGTAGATCGCGATCGACCTGTTGGCCACTCCTGTTTTATACAACCTCACCAGGGCTTCAGCTCACAGAAATCCTACAATTAAAACAAAAAAACTGCAAGCCAATACCTTTGCACTATCTGGGGGTGCAGATGCCTCTGCAGATGTCTCCTACCTGGAAAGGGGGCCTTTGTTGAAAAGCCTTCAGTTAAGAAACCGGTGGTATGTTTATCATTAGTTTGTTAACTTAGATCTCATCCTACTTCCTGCAAATGCAATTTAGCACATTGTTGTTTGACATCATGAAATAAGCATTGGTTACGTTTTTTTCAGTATTTGTTTCAGTTGGTTTTTTTTTTCTTTTAAGTTTTATGGTGGACTTTCTCAATGTCACTCTTGAAATGTCCCAGGACTGACATGTTTTTCATCTTCAGGGAGAAATGCCCACTCTCCAAGCATTCCCAGTTGCCGTGTGCAGGTGTGAATGCCATTTCTGTTGAAAAGTCCTGTCATAGGTTTGTAGTACTCATAGGACGGGATGGTAGACCTGCCTCAGTAGTCAGATGGAGTGTGCAGAGGGGGAAATTGGGAGGAAAGTTGAAATGGAAATGGAAGAATGGGAGTGGGGAAACCTGAAGCAAGCAATTCAGTTTTCTGGCAAGAGTGATCTGTTCCTCCCCCAGCAGGTCTGCAAGATAGTGCTTTGCAAGGGGTTCTGCAAGATGCCACAATCTAGATAGCAATAGAATGCACTGACATGAGGGAAGATGTTCTAGGATGTTTGCAAAGAGAAGAGCATGGAATAATTTTTGCATATAGATTGATGCTTGTCCCAACTTTCACAAATTAGTTGACTTGAGGACTTAGACAGCATATCGTTTTGGAGAGCTCACAGGTATCTTCTCAAAGTGCTCTCTGACATTTTTTCTCTTTTTTTTGCAAATGGAAAATGAGGGAGTTAAATTAACAACCCTGGAGTATCTTGGCAATTAGTGAAGAGGATTACATCCACTCACCCTCATCATTTTCTCACACTTTGGGACAGGCAGGATATTTTTAATTTGCAACCGTTATTTCAATCTGTCATAAAAATAATTCTGAAAAAAATTGCTTTCGTTCCAATTATACAGGAACTCTAAGCTGTGTTTTTATTTCCATCTATAAGTTAATGTAAAGCCTGCATCAATAAATGGAAGGGAGAAACACACACTCAGAAAATCTGAGTGTGATATTCAGTTTGTTGATATTTAATGGTAAGCTGTTCACTAGCTCTGAAAAATACATTAAGCAGGGCAAAATATGACATCTTAAAGTATCTGGGAAGAAGAAGACATTTAACATTTCTCTTGGATGTATTTTCCTTACTGTGAATTAGAGTTCTCTTCTCCCCACCCCCCACCCACATTTTCTGATGTGGAGCTGGATTCTGACAGAAGTAGTTTTTTCTTATCAGATTATTAGCTTGTTGTTAATGTTGGCCAGCTGACTTTCGTTTTAGTGACATGTAATGCAGCTGCTTCAGACCATAGCTGGACATTTAATTGTGGCTGGATTTCTTCACTCCCCAGGTTGTGAGGTAAGTTAGGCTGGGAGGTCCAAGGTCATCTGATGTGTTTTGTGGCTGATTAAAGGTTTGATCTTGGCCCCCCAAATTCTGGTTCAATGCTCTAGCACAGGAATAGGCAAATTTGGCCATCCAGGTGTTTTGAGACTACAATTCCCATCGTCCCTGACCACAGCTAGAGATGATGGGAGTTGTAGTCCCAAAACATCTGGAAGGCCGAGTTTGCCTATGCCTGCTCTTGCCACTACAGTCTAGGGCTTAACTTGCTCTTTCTTTAGATCAAATTACCCCCAACCTGGTGCCCTCTAGATGTTGGAAAGTGATTGAACCTTTGTACAGACAACTCCCAATTTACGTGGGGATTACATTATGAGGCATCGTGGTTACATGAAATCACATGTATATGAAACACCATTGGAAAAGCCTGCAAACATGCTTTGAACCTCTTGAAACCATTGAAAAACCCTTTTTAAAAAACCAGCAGCATTTACTGGATACCAAACTCAATCACTCCCTCCAAACCTCCTTGTTCAAACTCCAGCTCTTCACAGGCTTCAGTATTTGGTGTAAAGGCTCCTGGGATTGCACTTGCAAAGGCTTGTGGGATTGCTAGATACTGTTTTCGAACCTTTTTTACCCTTTCTGGGCTGTTTTAGGGCAGTTCCCACCATTTTAAAAGTCACTTCCAGGTTTGATACAATGCATGGTTGCGCGTCAATTGGTTGTTGCCTGTAGTTGCAACATTTTTCTCTCACACGTGAATATTCACCCCTCTGCCAGTTCTGTCTGGACAGTTGCTTGGATCCATTTCCGCTGTAAGCTTTTTATTCTTATCTTATGTTGTGAACATATAGTGTTAATACTGCTGAGTGTGTTACTTAGTTTTTATCAGTTTCCGTGAAGGAATTTATTTTTTTAGTTTGCTTTGTATATGTTAATCACACCATTTCAAATCTTTCTTTCTTTCTTTCTTGAACCTTGTGTTTTTAAACAGAGGACTTGGTTGATGTGCAATATCTACATGCAACAAATAAATTAAAAATTAAAAAAGGAGAAGCTAGTGGATTTGTTTCAGTATGCAGAAGTGCTATGCTGTAATTTATTTATTAATTATTTAAACTTAGGCTGCAGACTTAAAACAAGAAAGCATTTTTGGGGGTGGGGGCTTTGGATATGGCATAGATGTTGATGCACTGCTAAAGAGGGAGATGTGCCAGTGTGACAGCATATATGCCATTAGAAGACCCCATGGTGCGCCCTTAGAAACGTCTCAGTGAATGTGCTCCCAGCAGTGCTAGCTATGTGTGTCAAGGGTAGCAGAAGATTTGCAGAATCCTAAGCCTTCTGGTCCCCAAGTGAGCCCTCCGTGAAACCAGCCTTGGAGCTGGTGTACTTAATTCCGTTCCATACTGTAACTCGCTCTACGCAGGACTGCCTTTGAAACTGTCCCAGAAACTCCAGCGGGTGCAGAACGCTGCAGCGAGGCTCCTCACGGGGATCTTGCCATGGGAGCATATTCATCCAGTGCTTTACCAGCTGCACTGGCTCCTGGTGGAGTGCTGGTTCTGACCTTTAAAGCCCTATGTGGCTTAGGACCCTCATACTTACAGGACCGCCGTCTTGGTATGCCCCACAGAGGACCTTAAGGTACACAAGTAACAATAGTTTAAGGGTCCCGGGCCCAAAAGAAGCCAGATTATCCTCCACAAGGCCCAGGGCTTTTTCAGTGTTGGCTCTGATCTGGTGGAATACTCTGTCCCACGAGACTAGGGCCCTGCAGGACCTGACCTCCTTCCGCAGGGCCTGTAAGAGTTATTCTGCCTGGCCTTTAATCTAGCCTGATCCCCTGTTCCTTTTCCCCTTCCCTTTTTTCTGAAGAAACCCTTCTGGGTCCCTGTGGGGATAGGTAGCCGGTACCGCACGTGGAGAGTCGCTGCAGAGTCGCCTCACACGGGGTACCGGTTGTTGGGGAGGCCGGCGCTTAAAGAGCACCAGCCGTAAGCAGCCTGAAGATGGGACGGCCGGTAATTCCAGAGCCAGCTCACACCGTGCCGTGGACGAAGAAGACGGCTGGCTGCGACCTGAAGAGTTCGAGTTCTGAGTTCGTTGAAGAGTGCCTCGTAGAGGGTTGCGAGCGTCTGTGGTTACAAAACTCTGAAGAGTAAAATAACGCTAAAGGTGGCCAAAACTGAGCGGCCAAACAAAAGGTTTTAAAAACAAAATGAAAATAAACACGTAAGACTGCAGTCTGGAGGGTAATGGCTTTAGCTGCCCTGCGTGGATGGTTTCGCTTTTGCTTTTCCTGGGCTTGCCACGCTACGTTCTTCTCTCTGGGCTTTTCCACCGTTATCCACACACCACACGCAGGGAGCGGCAGCTATTATTGAATGAACAACCAACGTCATCATATATACATGAACCAATCAGAACACTGTTGTTGCCCTAATTTGGGCGGGAAAGCAGACTAACTGACCGTTGATCCCTTCAAAGTTTGGAGCCAATAAGTCCTGCGGATTGATCCAGACAGTAAAATGCCTGCTGGCTCTTGCTTTCACTTTCCCTTCCTGGCGGAAGGATACTACAAACATAAGCTTAAAGGTACCCACCACACCCACTCACTGAGTATGGCAAAGCAGAAGAATCTCTTCCATTCATGGAGTAATTTAACCTCCATGTACACTGCTTAACTATATCTGCACATTGCACTTACGAGTAAATTAAGCAGGACGTGCAATAAAATGGTTCAGGTATTAATCTAAAAATAAACATCCAACCAGGAGTGCTACTGAAGCAATAAGCTGATGTTTGCAAAGACTGCTTCATAAGGTGGGCTCCCGTGGAGGAAAATAAAGATCATACATGCCAAAAGTATCGATCGAGGGACGAGAACCCTTGGGCACTCGCTTGCTCCCATATTTATTGGTGACAAACTCATACATAAAGAAAAGCAATTAACCAATCATCACAATGCATCCTTATACATATGCATAAACTATTAACCAATGAACGTTGTGCACTTCTATAATAATTAAGTGATTAATCAACTATATTAGCAACTATATTAGCAAAGCTTAATCATGCCCTAATGTCAGCAGCCCTTTGTTCTCAAGCAGTACATTTCATCCTCATGGTATGCTTGGGATCTTTTCTCTATAACATACTTAATCATGGTATGCCTGTGATCTTGGCAATACACATTACTCTTATGATATTGTGTATGATCTCAGGGTCACACTATTGTGCTTGTCAGGGATGTGGAACGGACGAACTTTATGCCCTTCTGCACCTGCAGTTGGCATGCCAACTTACCAGTTTAGTGAAGAGTTGAAGCACACCATGCTGTGATGTGCACAGGCACATCCTGTATTATTCCCACATGTCCTGTTTTTGTTTTTTCATGGCATGTTGAAGTGATTTGAGATGACACCTCCCATTGATCGAGGGAGAGGAGGTCTTCAACAGGTGAGGGGGGCTGTGCAACACATTGTTGGGCAAGAATAGTCATGACTTGTGCTTTTGCCTTGCGTTCCACAACTAGCGAGATACTATTGGTGATGGTTTTCATCAAAATAGGTAATATGCAAGGGATTAATATGCATCCTGTGGCTATGAAGCCTATGAGGGCCACAATGGCCTGTAATCCTGGAAGTTTTGGGAACCAAGATCCGAAAGCATCTTGCAAATTGAGACCTTTCCAGATTTGGTCTGGATTGTGTGTAAGTTGGCGGATTTCTGTGGTGAGAGTCTGAACTACTTTGCCAACCGGATTGATTTGGAGGCAACAATTGGTGAGGTTGAATTTCCCACAAACTCCGCCCTCTTTCGCTAATAAATAATCTATATAAATAATGTAAATGGGAGTCCTATACCCCCAAGAGCCGTCCTCGGCCCAGGTAGCAAGGCCATATGTGCAAACAATTCGCTCAGATTATCAGACATCCCCTTTGTATTCGTCAGGATTTTTGCAGGGGAAATCAGAAAAGGCAGAGTCAAGAGATCCCCGATGGCAGGGTCCTAACTGATCATACACAGGGACACCAAGGACCTGACGATTTCGCAGGGGAAGGAGGAAAAAGGAGGGTTTGATCCAGCCAAGGGTACAGGAACCAGACCAATTGGTGGGGAGAATTTCATAAGCAAACTTTCCACATATCCAATACATATTGTGTGGGGCAGGCCAGGACATGGGGGCGGAGGAATTCAAAAAGGAAAGAAAAGACATGTTATAATGTGGAGGGGCACTCAAATTACCAGGTGAAATCCATGTGGTATAGGTAACATCCCATATGCCCAGACAAATCAAATTACCCACGGGGATAGAACCATTGCGAGTAAAGCAATTGTGACCAACCAAGTTTGTTGTGAGTGACCAAATCATGTCCTGACTGGAGGTACGAGCAGCAATATTGCCTGCCATTGACATGTTATTGAACGTTTCTGGGGAGGCTTCAAGAGCTTCCCATGGCCATTATTCACCCATGTTAGTTCCCCCACATACAAAACAATTTTAAATACTAAGTTCTTTCCAATATCCTCTGCTAACTCTAAAAACAAATTAGTAGCTTTCCTGCTAAGCTGTAGAGGGTTAGAGGACAATTGTTCCAAAGAATCATAGACGGACCAGCGAGAAGAGCGTTGGGAGCCTTCAAACAGTTCAGAGACTGTGACTGTAATGTACCGTATTTTACACTCCATAAGACGCACTTTTTCCCTCCTAAAATGGAAGGGAAAATCGCTGTGCGTCTTATGGAGCGAAGGCTTCGCTCCCACTGCCTCCCCCCATTCCCCATCGCGTTCGGCGGAAGGTGGGGGGAGGCAGCAGCGATGTTGCTGGATCATGCCAGCACCTCCGTTCACCGAAAGAAGCTTCTTTCGGCGAGCGGAGCTGCTAGGACGATCCAGCAACATCTCCGCTGCTTCCCCCGACCTCCCGCCGAACGCGATGGGGGATGGGGAGAGGCGGCAGGAAGCGAAGGGGATGTTGGTGGATCGTGCCAGCAGCTCCGTGAACGGAGCTGCTAGCACGATCCACCAACACCTCTGCCGCCTCCTCCCGCCGAACGCGACGGGGGATGGGGGGAGGCGCCGGGGAGCAAAGGGGATGTTGGTGGATCGTGCCAGCAGCTCCGTGAATGGAGCTGCTAGCACGATCCACCAACACCTCTGCCGCCTCCCCCAACGTCCCGCCGAACGCGACGGGGGATGGGGGGAGGCGGCGGGAAGCGAAGGGGATGTTGGTGGATCGTGCCAGCAGCTCCGTTCACGGAGCTGCTAGCACGATCCACCAACACCTCCGCCGCCTCCCCCCACGTCCCGCCGAACGCGACGGGGGATGGGGGGAGGCGCCGGGGAGCGAAGGGGATGTTGGTGGATCGTGCTAGCAGCTCCGTGAACGGAGCTGCTAGCACGAACCACCAACATCTCTGCTGCCTCCCCCCATCCCCCGCCGTATTTGGCGGGAAGTGGGGGGAGGCAGCTGCGATGCCTGCTTTTGGGATCGGTGGGCGGCAGGGAGGTTGGTAGAGGATTTCCTCCACCACCCCATGCGCTGCCCGCCAATCCCAAAAGCAGGCTTTTGGGATCGGTACAAGGCATGGGATGGTGGAGGAAACAGCGGGGATGCTGCTGCTTTCTCCACCACCCTGGCCCCGACGCCAAAAGCAGGCTTATCCCCTGTTGCTTTAAAGGGACATGGGGAGGAGGGGAGAAACCTTCTCCCCTCGTCCCCATGTCCCTTTAAGGAAGCGGGGATGAGCCGCTGTGAAGGGAGAAGGGGCTTCCCCTCCAGCGCTCCCCTCCGTGTTTTTTAGAGGAGGAAAACCAGGAAAATATTTTTTCCTGGTTTTTCCCCTTTAAAAAAACAAGTGCGTCTTGTGGTCCGGAGCGCCTTATGGACCGAAAAATACGGTATGTGACGGGGTCGGAGCCGGTGCCATCGATGCCAAAGCCGTAGCTGACGATGGGGGGATGATCGCGGCTGAAGGACAAGGAAACCATGTTGGCGTGAGGTGATGTGAGGGCAACCGGTGTAGCCACCGCCAGTATAGTCACAGATGCATTGCCAGCCGTTGCACCAGGAGGAGCCTGCGCAGGGGTGCCAGGTCTCAGAAGAGCCGAATTGCCACAATACATTAGCAGCGCACAAATACTTGTGATTGAAGATATATGCAGCAATCCAGGAAGTGGAGCCACAAGGGACACCCAGTCCCTCGGAGAGAGCAGTACAGGAATCAAAGGAGAGGGAGATTTCTTCATCGCCTTGCTTCAGGACTGCCGTGGAGTTGAGGTAGTAGAGGCGGCCATTGCCTACAGCAGGAGTGGCCAACTTCCACGAGACTGTGATCTACTTTCAGAATTAAAATCTGGCGGTGATCTACCCCGTTTTTTGGGGTTCAGCTCAAAGTTGTTGACCTTTTTTGGGATGAGGAATGCCCTTTTTTTTTAGGGGTTCGGTGCGTTCGGCTCAAAGTTGCTGAGCTTTTTTTAGGTAGAAGGAAAGGGGGGGTGACCAAATTTGTAACCTTTATGGGGGGAGCACTGCGCAAATACTTTTCTTACGGGGGACAACAGAAACTTTTAGAGATTTCTTGGGAGAGAGTTGCATAAAAGCACTCACAAAACTATACACCGCACAAACTCCTTTACCCACTCCTTTAATCTACCTATCGAGAGTTCTTAAAAAATACATGCCTTCATCCATTGTTAGTGTGACACCTGCCTCACCATTTTGGTAACCAACTGTTCGATATCAGGCGAGTACTGTGTTAGGGCCAGCTTCAGGAAATCCTTAAGGTGCTCCTCTGTCATGTTTGAACGTTGCTTACTTTTTGTCATTTTTAAATATGAAAATGCAGATTCACACAAATAAGTAGAACCAAAACATGAGTGTAAAATTTCACTGCATCTTCTCAAATTTGGAAATTTCTGTGTAGGCACAAACTTCCAAAATGAATAATGTCATTTTTCATAGTTAATACCTCATTTTTGAGTGATGTTTTGCACAATGAGTAATTTATACTGATAATGTCTGCAATGTTTTAAATGTCCAAATCAGATTTGAATGGAAATGACATGTACTCTACAATTAATTCAATTTTTTGGAAGTCGCCAAAAAAAATTTCTAACTCCAGAATAACAGATTCAATTTCAGCCACATACTTCTCTGTTTGAAAAACAAAGTCAGGATTTCCCCCCTGCATATTAGGAAAGTGATCAAAAATTATCAGGGGGCAAAGAACATCGCCCCGCCAACTCCCAAAAGGGGGGAATTTTGCTGTCACGGAGCCCAAGAGAGACCCTCACCAGGTCGTCTGGCTTGCAGGCTGCTGCTTTCTGAGGAGGCACTGGGGAGAGCTTCCAAGAATGGTCATTGTGTGAATAAGAAGCATTGCTAGCGAGGGTGGGGTGGTATCAATTCCTCTTAATGGGGACAAACATGGAGCGACAATGCCGCAGCCCCCATCTCCATCTACAGGGCAGCTGTCAAAATGATGCCTCACAACCCCCCCCCCAAGACTGCCAAGTTTGTTTCCATGAGGGTCAAGTAAAAGGCAGGCAGTTGAGCAGCGGGGAAAGGACGAATGGGATTGCGCAATCCCCCCTCCCACCCGGAGATTCTTAGGATTGACCTAAAACCTAAACCAGCAAGGAAGACAATTGGAAGGGGGATGGAGCAGGGAGGACCCGATCCAGGAGTTGCATGGAAGGAAGTGGGATGTGAAACTGGAAAGATCAAAGTGGTGGAAGTGCAGAAAAGAGGATGGTCCCTAGCAATTAGCCGCGTGTCAAAAGGGTCGGGGACAGAAAGCCCCCCACGCCCTAGCCCTGCAGACACACGCCTTGTCACTCCTGGATAATACATGGGCATGGCTGTTTTTTAGAAGAGGAAAATTACATTAGGGTTTCTGTGACTGACTATGCATGTCTACTCAGAAGTAAGTTCCATTTAGTTCAAGGAGATGTACTTTCAGGAAAATGTGTACAGGATTGCAGCCTGAATACCTTAGCTCTAGTTTAGTGTTCTGGTGCTTCTATACGAGGAGAGCTTCCCATTTACAGCACCCACCCAGGCAGGCGGCCCCCCACTCCCCATCCCTAGCTGACACTGGTGTCCCCAGAGGCGCAGAGCAGGGCGCACAGGAGGAGGAGCCGGCAGCGGCACCCTCAGGCAGGGTCTCCACTCCATCCACGCACACGTGCGCACAAACACACTAGGAGAGGGAAATGGAAGGGTGTCATTCAAGGTCTTAACACACATAAACACAGACTGCGCCTCTCTCCCCCACCCACCCCACCAGATCAATAGGACAAAGGGAAGCGGGGAGGGGAGAAGTAGAGAAAGACTGAGGGTTGTTGTTTCCAAATGGATTTTTCAAAAGACAGCAAAGATCTTGAGCAATTGGCTCTCTATGGAAAACAAGAGTCTTTTCAGTGAGGTGGTGCAGCGAGGGAGACACCCCAAAGTTGTAAATGGGGACGGGCTGGGGGAGGGGGAGAGGAAGAGAAAGGAAGAAAAGAGGGTTTCTTTCTCTTAACATCATGGTCAGGTTGGGGGGCGATGGAAGACACGGGAACAAATTCCACTCTAAAGATTGTGCGGCGGGGGAGCAGCCTCTCTCCCTCTCTCCCGGGTCTCTGCTTTTAAAAAGAAAGTCTGTGAGCCTTCTCTCCCCAGCAAGGTGGAGGGCAACTGCACTGAGAAAGGAGACATGCAGTTGGAGAAGCTACGCCAGATATCTGGGAAGTGTTAATGGGGTTAGACCACGCCCCTGCCAGAATCACCCCGTGCAACACACACACACTGGCCAGCTGTTTGCCAGCAAGAGGGAAGGAGCTCTCTCCATAATTGCCCATTGTTATTGAGCTCTTGGGGGCGGAGAAAGACAAGAGGGGAGAGAACTTTCTTTCCTTTTTAGGCTGACGATCATTAGATCATTAAGGAACCCACGATCTACCGGCGATCCACCCAAAACCGCCTGGCGATCGACCTGTTGGACATGCCTGGCCTACAGGATTTGGACGTGTAGAGGTTTTTGCCAGTCCGGCCCACACGGTGACGTTCAGGCAAACAGGAGTCTCTGGGCGGTAGCAAACTGTCCCGGATGAGGAGTTGCAAAGGTGATACATGGTAGATTTGTGCAGGCAGGTACGATGCAAAGGGCGACAGGCACGTGGTTGTTGAGTATGATAAACCAACGTTGAGGTAATCGCGTCGCCTTTACGTGCTTTGGTGATGCACTGATGGCAATCATTGGTGCCTGCAGAGGAGTTAAGAGGGGGGCAGAGGTAGGAGGAGGAGAAGGGGAAGGAGGGGGATGGTAGGGTCGAACAGCACGGGCAGGTACCCAGATGACTTCATTCTGGAACTGGACGGCAGCGTAGCCCCTGGCGTGCGTGATGAGTTCTCCAGGACCTTTCCACGTTGGATCCGGCAGGTGGCGAAAAAGGACCAGCGGCTTAACTGGGCGAGCTGCTGGAGAGGTAGAAAAATGACGGGTGGCCGCAGAAGTTGGTGGCGAACCTGTGAGGTTTAAAAAATTCAAAGTAAACAAACACAAATTGAGGCGATTTTGGATCTCTGGAAGAGTGGGGGCGCCCTTATGGGGCTCAAAGCGATCAAGGGCTGTCTTGAGAGTCCGATTTGCTCTTTCAGCGACAGCCTGTCCTTGTGAATTATAAGGAATGCCAAATTTATGAATTATATTCCATTTATGACAAAATTGTGCAAAGGCCGAGCTAGCATAAGCAGGGCCATTGTCAGTTTTCAGCTGTTTTGGACGGCCAAGAACAGAAAAAGAGCGAATGCAGTGGTTGATGACATGTTTCACCGCCTCACCACACTGGGGGGAGGCAATGATAAAGCCAGAAAAAGTATCAACTGAAACATGCAAAAACTTCCAGGGTGAGAAGGGTTGGTAATGAGTAACATCCATCTGTCAAATCTGGCAGGCGGATGTTTCCTTTGGATTAACTCCAATTGGGACAGAGGCAGCTTGACGGCTGCAAGTGGGACACTGTTGAATAATGGCCGCTGCCTCAGCTCCGGTGATGCCAAATTCTTTGATGAGAGCCTTCTTATTTTGGTGGTAGAAAGAATGACTCTCCCATGGAGTCATGGCTTGGAGAGAAAATAGCGAGGGGCCCTGAGATGCAGCATGATCTGCACGATCATTGCCTTCTTGCAGGGGGCCTGGGAAGGGCTGATGGCTCTGAATGTGGGTGGCGAAAAAATGGAGCAGAGCGATTCATGATGGATTGTTGAAGGGCAATGAAGAGGGACAGAAGGTCAGGCTCCATGGAGGGGGAGATATAAGCAGAGTAAATAGTAAGCAAGATCTGGGTGACATACAGACTGTCCAGGATAAGATTGATGGGCTGCTTAGGGAAGCGCTGAAGCGCGAGAAGAGCAGCAGCCAATTCAGCGCGCTGAGCAGAATGCTGAGGGGGGGTAATTAGAGTATGCCATTTAGAATCTGCAAACCAAACACAGGAGCCATAAGTTTTACTTCCATCTGTAAATAATGTCAAAGCATCAGGAATAGGACCATGGGCTACTGGGGGGGTCCCATGAGAAAGGCACATTGCGCAGAAGCTGAAATCGGGGATCAGAAGGGGGATGACAGCTCACTTTTCCAGGCCAATCTGCAAGGGCAGCTTGCAGGGCTTCTGAATTGGTAAAAAATGTGTCCCAAATAGTCAAGGAGCAGGGGACAAAGAGGGTTTCAGGTTCACATCCAAGAAGAGCCTTTGCACGGAGGCGGCCCCTAGCACAGAGTTGAGCAAACTGAGAGGGTTTGGGATTTATAGTGGCACGAGGTGTGTGGGGAAGATGCAGCCATTCCAGAATCAGCACTGAGCCGGTGGAGGGAGTTTGAATAAGAGCAGCTGTTGGTAAGGAGGGAGTATTTAACAATGCAAGAGAGAGAGAAACATTTGAGGCTGCACGATCAACCCACTTAGTTTGCAGGGCTTCCTCAACCAAATGTACAACTTGCCATTGGGCAGGTGTTAGAACAATGGGATCTGAGGGTTTCAAGCCACCTTGCAAGGCTTCAAAAAGGGGGGTTAAGGCTCATGTGGATAACCCTAAGAAAGGGCAAACCCAATTAACAGAGCCCAAATACTGTTGAAGACGAACAAGGGTGATAGAGGGCCCAAAGGAAAAGCAGGGAAAGGAAGGGATAGCAGCAGAGGCAAGGACCTTATGGCCCAAATAAGAGAAGGGGGGTGAAGATTGCACTTTTTCCGGAGAAATGACAAGACCTGCGCGGTGGAGGATGTTTGTTAATTCAGGCAGCGCGTGGCAGACCGTGCCGGGGGCCCCGGAGCCGAGGTCAGAATGTCATCCATATAATGGTACACCAACCAAGAAGGGTGGGCTTTGCGGAATGGCATGAGGGCTTTGTTGACAAAATACTGACACATAGTGGGACTATTCAGCATTCCCTGTGGAAGGACCCGCCACTGGAACCGGCGAGTGGGTTGGCTATTATTGAGGACAGGGATGGTAAAGGCAAAGAGTTGTCTGTCCTCTGGATGAAGGGGAATAGTAAAGAAACAATCCTTAAGATCCACCACCATCAAATCATATGAAGCAGGGATGAGATTGGGATTCGGGAGGCCACACTGTAATGCTCCCATGGGCTGAAGGATGGAATTGATAGCGCGTAGATCATGTAAAAGGCGCCATTTCCCACCTTTCTTTTTTATGACAAATACTGGGGTATTGTATGGGCTAAGAGATGGTTCGATATGTTCTAAAGACAATTGCTCCTCAACCAGAGAAGTAAGGGCAAGCAGCTTCTCAGAAGTGAGGGGCCATTGATCAATCCAGACAGGATCGGGTGATTTAAGAGACAGCTTTAAGGAAAAAGGGTGGGGAAGGTCTGTCATATTCAGTCAAGATGCAAGTGTGCACCAAATTGAGACAGCAAATCACGGCCCCACAGATTATTATTTTTTTTTTTAAACATATTTATTGATTTTCCAACATATATTTCCAATTACCAAACAAATTACAATGCCAAATTAATTATACAATTCCAATTATAACAATTCCAATTATGCCAAATTTTTAACTTGTGAATTCCCCATGTCTCGGACTCCGGAGCGCTTTCTTATGATCTTTTCCAGTTGCTTCATAAAGTCAATATTTTCACAGCCTCTGATAAATGCCAGCAAGCAGACACTCTTATAGTAAATAATGTCTCTGTGTGGAAAAAGCCATCCTCTCCCAATATCGCATTTCGGCTGACGCCATCTTGAAAGTCTCTCATAAATCAAACTTGTAAATCAAACTGCGACACACCAATTTCTTCCCCTGTGAGCCGTCCCCACTCCTTTCCGGGAGGGCCAGACCCTCGTAAATTCCACTATCAATCGTCCATCAAATCCGGCTTCTCCCTTTGAAGTGGTGTACAGCTCCACAGGCTATCATCAGCACTCGGCAGTTAATTCTAGCTGCGTCACAGCCAGCCGAGGATCCTCCATTTCTGTTGAGTCAAGTCCAGATCAAGTTTCACCTCCACACAGTTTATTTTTGTAATTTCCATTCTAATTTCCATTCTGTCTTTAAAGTCCACTTGCCATTTGCCTGTGAAAGTGGATTTTCTAGGGGGAGGTTTCGCCCGTGTTAAGTAGATATTGAGGCAAAACAAACGGAGATTCCAGAGCTTACCCCCCCTTCTTTTCCCTCCTTCACATACCAATGTAAAGTCCGCGTCTTCTTCCAATCTTCATTCTTAATCACTCAGGGCTGCAGTTAGCAACATTCTTCCCACTCCTTTGTCCGAGACATGCCCAAAATCTTTAAACAAATTTATATATCCAATTAAAGGGAGCGTGCACGAACGGGGCCGGCTCCAGGAGCTGCATCTGAAAACGAGCCCTATGTGCCCAGACTCCCCCACCGGTCCCGAAGGACCCAAAGCGGGTTAAGGAGTACCGCGGGCAAAGGCAGCCCTCCCCGTCGTCCCGGGGAGGTGGGAGGCTGCTTACTCCCATCGCAGCCGCCAAATTAACTCGTGATAGATAGCAAAGATGTTAAAGTCCGCCATCCTCCCGCTGTGCACGCCGGGAACTCCCCACGGCCCCACAGATTAATGTGGAGAGGGACAATGACTGGCTGAATATGAGCGACAGTTGGGGATTGAGGGATAGTTGCGGAAAGCCAATCTTTGCTGATCGCGGCGGTTTGGAAACCGCCCACACCACGGACAGCCGGAGAACATTCAGTTTCCCAGGTAGCAGGCCACTCAGCTTCCCGGATGACAGAGACGTCAGCACCGGAATCTAAAAGACCAGAGAAGCGTCGGCCATTCAGTACTACCTCCAAAACCGGGCACGATGGAGTAATAGGTTTGGAGAGAGCCAGCAGCTCAGGGGAAGGATCAAGGGGGAAAGGGAGAAGGTGGGCAATAGGCTGAGAGGGAGAGATGGAGCATGGGAAATCACAATAGACTTGCAAAGAGAGGTTAGAGGCATCAGAAACATCAAGAATGCCAGGAATCACATGAATGCCATTGCTTTCAGCGGCTGGATGAGGGAAAAGAAGAGCCTGGCCAAGGCAGGGGCAGGGTGCTGAGAGGCGAGCCTTTAAAGGGAAAGCTGCACGAGGGAAAAACAGTTCCAGATTCTCAGCCGCAACAGCATCAAAACGGGGAGAAGCAGAAAAGGCAGCCTTTTGAGCGGGGCTGGCTGCAAGCCCTGGAATCAGTTTCCCGCGGCCGGAGAATTGTCAGAGGCTGGGGACTTGTCAGAGGCTGGGGCAGAGCGACATTGGTTTGCCCAATGAAAGCCTTTACGGCATTTGGGGCAGACAGTTTTGGGCTTAGAGGATTGATCGCAGGTGGTGGATGAAGGGCGTGCAGCGCCACCACCAGGCATCCTGCATTGGGCTTTGAAGTGCTCTGGCCGACGGCAGTTAAAGCAGGTGCCTGAGGGTTTATTACCCTGAGTTATGGCAGCAGCTAAAGTTTCCATGCTATAAGTCTGTGTTCCTACTATGTGACAGGCGTTTAAAAAATCATCCAGAGTAGCAGAGGGATTAGACAAAAAGGCTGAAGTAAGCGCTGGCAATCTTTGTTAGCATTTTCATAAGCCAGACCCTTCATCAAAGCATTCTGAGCCTCAAAATTGGGAACTTGACGCTCAACAGAGCTCTGAAGGCGCTCAATAAAAGAGGAATATGACTCAGAAGGGCCCTGCACGATCTTAGAAAAAGACTGGGTAGCCTTGCCAGAATCTTCTACTTTGGCAAAAGCTTGCAGGGCTACTATAGCGACATGGGTAAAGGTGGCGGGGGGGTAAAGGAGCTGATCATTAACAGAGGCATACCGGCCAACTCCATAAAGGTGATCAGCTGTGATGGTCGGATTTTGCAAGCGGTTTGCCAATTCAATAGAATTGTGGCGATACTCCTGGTCCCAGACAACGTACTGGGCACTAGTAAGACACATGCAGGCAAGATCAGCCCAATCCTGGGGGAGCATGAAATAGGTATTGGAGAGAGTATTAAGGAGTCCTTGCGTATATGGACTAGTAATGCCATACTTTGTGCAAGAAGATTTGACTTCCTTAATCATTTCAATGGGAATTTGAGACCAGGTTGCAAATGAAGCTCCAGTAGTTGCATTGGTATTATAAGTGACAGGAAAGGCAGAAAACTCAGCCATCTCTTGAGGCGAAAGAGTGCCATCGTGAGAGGCTTTGAGGAGAGTGGCGCGAACGTTACCGACTGAGGGGCAAGGGGTTTGGGACGATGCAGGCAAGGGCAATACAGGAGATGGGCGTGGGGGGAGGCTGGGGAGATGGATCAGGAGATAGAGGTACTTGGAGGGGTGCTGTCGGAAGAGGGGTGGTGGTGCCAAGGGTGAGAGCATCGGAAGGAGCAACAACACGCACGGGAGAGTTATAGGGAGGGGGATCTGTTCTGCCAAGGGGCAGGGTTCTTTTTGGGATCTGGATCCAATGAAACATACCAATGGAAGAAGAACAAATATGCTTTTATTTCTAGACACAATCAGCAGCAGACAAATGTAGCATACCTGATAAAAGCCCAAGCACAATCTCCTCTTCTGCCGCCCGGGGCCCCAAGGGAGCAGCAGGAGAGACCCCTCACGCCAGGAAACCCACAGCACCCGGTACCTGGTCTGTGGCAAAGCCCAATCAGTCCCCCCCATTCCTTTGTTTATATAGTTAACTTAATAAGTTTGATTGTTTCCATCTGGCTATCAGGTACCATTCCCGAATGGTCAGGGAATCAGGCACCTGGGTGTGGCTTGGCTAAGGTCATTGGCAGCTGAAGGTGTTCTCAACTAATTGTATCTTCCTCACCAGCAACTTTACTTTGCTAGTTTCAAGACTGAGGATGGAAAAGGGAGGAGGATATGCAACCTGACTCCTCGTGATTACAAAGATCTTCCGCAAGTTTCCACTACACTCCACCCCTTGACATATCCTATTTCCTTTTCATCCTCGGTGTCATTTGATTGAGTATAGTCCACATAGGTTGCACCTTTGCATACAGCTGCTTAATTTTAACAAACAAAAAAAAAAACAAGTGAGGGTCATGGAAATCATGACTATCTATATGATCCCCCCTCAATCTGTCCTCTGGAATCTTTCCCCCGCCAACTCCCCTGCGTTATGCATTATATTCCATGTAATGGACCATGACAGCATAAAATTATCATATGTCCATGGGATGGAGAAGTACAGTCGTTTGCCAGACATCAGCCATGTCCCCTGTCCAGTCACATTCATACATCTGCCATGGATGCCGGGGAGCCATCGCCTTTGAGAGAGAGCTGGTTGTTCACACAGTTGCAGCGTAATTGTGTTCAACGCAGGAGGATTCGATTGATCATAGGTTTGTGCACAGAGGCAGACTATTACCTACCACCACCCATTCATGGTGTCCTAGAAGCATATAATAAGAAAAATATTATTATGGCGTATTACAAAGAAATAGGAGTCATTATTCTCACCGCTTCAGCTTGGCTACATCTAAACATATGGGTTCAGTAGCATTTGCCAAAAGCACCCAGTAGGTGGCCCCAGGTCCTTTACTAATCGGGGTATATCACCCATACCTTCTGTCCAGGAGTGAGTGGTATCTGTAGATCCAAACTCTCCTCTCCTTCTGACAGTAGACGGAGGTGGACCTGGTGCTTCCTGAATACCGGGTACACTGATACGCTCGCAAATGAGTTGCGCTATTCGTTGTCCTGTTAGCAGAGATGCATCTTGAGTGCTGACATTATGGAGGAGCACCTTTATTTCTCCTTGGTAGTTGGCGTCCACCACCCCTCCTAAAACCTGCAAGCCTTTTAAAGCTAGGCTGGATCGAGGTGCGACGTGCCCATAGGTTCCATGGGGAACGGTGACCCCAAGGGTACTAGTACCTGCCCTTCGGCTGGTACCACCACATCCTTAGGGGTTATGAGGTCAGCCCCAGCACTATCGGGCGTCGCTCGGAGGGGTAGCTGGCCATAAGGTTGGAGTTTCCAGACCTTTAGGTGCTCCACTGGTGCTGGCGCTGGCAAACTTATCATTCGTTGCAATGGCGTTTGGCCAGCGCATATTGGACGGCTATTTAGTTCAAATTCCGCCTGATCTAGAACTTTACCCCACCCCTTCAGGGTATGGGTGGGGGTCAACTGTTTAAGCCTTTGCTTCAGTAATCCATTTAGCCGTTCTACCAACCCAGAAGCTTGTGGGTGGTGAGGAATATGATATATCCACTGGATATTCCATTCATTTGCCCAATCTTTTACCTCTCCCCCTGCAAAATGACTCCCATTGTCACTCTGTACCTGAAGGGGTGCTCCATACCTCCGTATTAACATCTCCAACCCCTTTATGGTGTTCTTCTGGTTTGCTCGTGCGCAGGGGTAAGTCAAAAGATACCCTGAAAAGGTGTCTACAATGGTTAATACATACTGCCAACATCCACATTTGGGTAAGGGTCCTATATAATCAATCTGCCATATTTGCCCAGGACCACTTCCCCGATGTCATTTTCCCATGGGTGTCTTAGACAGAGGCATCTGTCTCACCTGGGAGCACACCTGACAATTAGCAACCAATGTGGCAGCGGCACTCACTGAGCATGGAATACCTCTCTTGATGGCCCATTCTTTGGTGGCTTTGGCCCCAGTATCCATGAGAGCTAACACTCACTGCACATTTGCTTTGGACCAATAAATGGTTAAGGGAATGTGTGGGTGTGGGTCCCCAGGGATAGCCGTCTTTATTGGCCTCACCGCTGGAGCCCTGCCACACCCCTTTTTGGTAGGTTGGGGTATTTCCCACCTATGTTCTGACAAAGAGGGGTACAGTGACTCTGGGGGTGGGGCAGTCGGCATAACTGTGCCCCTGACCCAGGGGCCAGTCCCCTCCTTTTTAATTTTCCCTGCACATTTTTGCTTCCACAATTTGTACATTTCTGCAGTGGGAATGCTATCTATATCTTCCTTGCAAACCACTAACTCCAAAAACATTTGCTTCTTCGTCACCTTAGGGGTGGAGGATGTTTTATCCATCCTGGTAAAGGACTTCTTATCAGTCCCTGACTTTCCCTTCTCCTGTGCTATTCGGGCGCGGGGTTTAGGGACATTTTCTCTCTGTACCTCCCCTAATTGTCCTATCAAGAGAACAACTTCACCAATAGGTCTCCCTTGGGCGGGGCCCAGCAACGCTAACAATGGGCCACGCATATGTGAAGGTGCGCCCTTTAACAGCCACGCCCTCATGCCACTTCTATAATAATTAAGTGATTAATCAACTATATTAGCAACTATATTAGCAAAGCTTAATCATGCCCTAATGTCAGCAGCCCTTTGTTCTCAAGCAGTACATTTCATCCTCATGGTATGCTTGTGATCGTTTCTCTATAACATACTTAATCATGGTATGCCTGTGATCTTGGCAATACACATTACTCTTATGATATTGTGTATGATCTCAGGGTCACACTATTGTGCTTGTCAGGGATGTGGAACGGATGAACTTTATGCCCTTCTGCACCTGCAGTTGGCATGCCAACTTACCAGTTTAGTGGAGAATTGAAGCACACCATGCTGCGATGTGCACAGGCACATCCTGTATTCCCACATGCTACTATAAATATAAGCATCATTGAGGCTGAACTATTGAAACTGGTATTTGTTTGATGAGTACCTTGCCGTTCCATCCCGCCCCCTTTGTTTGAGTGTCATTCTATAATGAGCACACAGTTTTCTATGCGGAGAGTAGAAGCCTACACAATTATGGTTCATGTTGACAATTAGAACTTTTATTTTGTTATTAACAGGTTTGGCAAACATCGAAAAGATGACAAGATTGAGAAAATAAAAGTGCAGGAAGCTGTTACTTCAGAAGAGGAGAGAATACAAATGAAGCAAGAACAGGAGAGGTAGACTTGGTCTTTTGCTTAAATCTTGATAGAGATTATTATTGTTATTGTTTGTTAATTTACATTCCACCTGAGTTCATTTTTAGTCAAATGACTCAGATACAAAGATTTTTGTAGAGCTCATGTAACTAATGAGAGAAAGCAGAATATATATTGGACACCAACTAGGATAATTTGACTATATCCAGATGCTGTTACAGCAACCCGGCATCTGTTTCACAATTTGCCATTCCCCACTCCCCCAAATAACACCACTCCCCCAAACACACAAAGGTCTTTAACAGCTGATGAATAATCACAATTCTCATAAAATGCACATATAAACAAATGTAATATAAATCTCAAACATAATAATAGATAGGCACAACCATTCAACTGTAAATATATGCCATCAACATGAATCCATAAGTATCATGGGATCCACAGTTTACAGATCAAGGTCCCAAGGCAGACAAAAAATGGATGTAATAATTATTATAGTCCTGCCAGTATGCAACATGAACGTTGCCACAGAGGGGTGTGATGCAGGTCGTACTGGTTGGTGATGGCTCTGTAGTTACGCCACTCCAAAAGATATAGGTGAAGTTGCCACGAAGAAAATGTCAAACAAAGAAGTAATTCTGCAGTAATGCCACTCCAAAATTAGATGAAAAAGGCCATGAAGGACTGTAACCCGGGTAACCTTGTCCCGCTTTGTTTAAAGTTTTCTTCGTGGCCTTTTTCATCTAATTTTGGAGTGGCATTACTGCAAAATTACTTCTTTGTTTGACTTTTTCTTCGTGGCAACTTCACCTGTATCTTTTGCATCACACCCCTCTGTGGCAACGTTCATGTTGCATACTGGCAGGACTATAATAATTATTACATCCATTTTTTGTCTGCCTTGGGACCTTGATCTGTAAATTGTGGATCCCATGATACTTATGGATTCATATTGATGGCATATATTTACAGGTGAATGGTTGTGCCTATCTATTATTATGTTTGAGATTTATATTACATTTGTTTATATGTGCATTTTATGAGAATTGTGATTATTCATCAGCTGGTTACGACCTTTGTGTGTTTGGCATTCCCCACTCTCCCTTCTTTACAGGGGCAACTAGAGTAGTAAGTACACCTGTGATAGAATTGGTTGTCTAGACACTTTCAAAAACATTAATATTTATATGGAATTGGAATAAATTTTGTATCTTTTCCCGAAAACATTTGCGTATCTACTTTTGTTGATTTTACACTGTGTCGTCAATTGAATTTGAAACTGCTCGCTGGAAATAAATATTGTCACTGGAGATCAACTTTTTCCTGTTGTCCTGTAGTGTTGTGTAGATTAAATAGCTGGGTATAAAATAACTAGTGAGTACTCCTTTCTGGAATATTTCCCCCTCAAATTTAAGATCTTCATGCTTTTATATAATTACTTCTGTCAAATTCCATCTGTAGAAGCCCAGTTTTCCAGTAACCATCCCCACGTACCTAGCTAATGCATACTTCCCCAACTTTTCTGTGCAGTTTTGCACACAGAAAGAAATGCGTGCCTGGAATAACCTGTAATTGCATTGGATAAGGAGGCTTATATGAGGCAGGAGCTGTGCGTGTATACCACCGCTGCTCCCATGTGCATAATGGACATTGGACCAGAGTTCCTAGCTACAATCATGCACCAGATAACATTAATTTAATTCTCATAAATGCTTATATCTGAACACAGGCCTGCAACTCCAGTCTGTCACTTCCAGAGCACTACAAAATCACATTGAAGTCAATTAACTTGATTAGCTTTATGATGCAAGAGTTGATTCTAAATTGGTGCCACTATTCCTACATTTTGCTTTGCAGTGAAGTTAAACACTAACAACGATGGCTATTTATAGTCCTAAAAAATATTAATAGAAAATAGGTCGTTGACTAATTGCAGCGTGCTGCAGTATTGACGTTAATGAAGCTATTCCAGTTTAGATTGCATGTTGAATTGCAGACTGATCCCCTTTTTTAATTTCGGTCATTAAATTACCTTGGAATACAAATATGCACATAATTTTATAAGCAGGACTACACATGTCTACGTATTTCATTGTTTGTTTTGATCAGAAAACTCTTAGTACAGTGGTACCCCGCAAGACGAATGCCTCGCTAGAAGAAAAACTCGCAAAACGAAAGGGTTTTGCGAGTTTTTAGTTGACTCGTGAGACGAATTCGTCTATGCCTGTTTTTCGCAAGACGAACTCGTCTGGCGAGGTACCACTGTAAGCCGGCTTACCTTTTCGCTCCGGTCGGGAGGGGTGTTGTCCGCGTCCGCCATTTTGGATCGACTGTGCATGTCTGCGCATGTCCAGACATGCGCAGTCGATCTAAAATCGCAGACGCGGACAACATCCCTCCCGACCGCAGCGAAAAGGTAAGCCCTCCTGGAGCCGCGCAGCGCCACGTTGCCGGTCGGTCGGGGGCCGTGGGATCCCACGGCCCCCTCCCTCCCTCCCGGAGCCGCGCCGCTGCGTTTTAAGACTGCAACGATTGTTGCAGTCTTTAAAAGCGGCGGCACGGAGCTCCAATGCTGGGAGGGAGGGAGCCGTGGGATCGTGCCCGATGTCGGGCATGATCCCACGGCCCTCTCCCTCCTTCCCGGAGCCGCGGCGCTGCGTTTTAAGACTGCAATGATCGTTGCAGTCTTAAAACGCGGCGGCGCGGAGCTCCGATGCCGGTCGGGAGGGGGCCGTGGGATCGTGCCCGATGTCGGGCACGATCCCACGGCCCTCTCCCTCCTTCCCGGAGCCGCGCCGCTGCGTTTTAAGACTGCAACGATTGTTGCAGTCTTAAAACGCGGTGGCGCGGAGCTCCGATGCCGGTCGGGCGCCGTGTTTTAAGACTGAAGCGAGCGAACAACAGCGCAGCTGTTCGCTCACTGCAGTCTTAAAACGCGGCTTGGCTTGGCTCCGGGAGGGAGGGGCCCCCGGACTTTTTTCCCCATAGGAACGCATTAATTAAATTTTAATGCGTTCCTATGGGAAAAGGTGCCTCGCAAGACGAAATTTCCGCAAGACGAATAGTCTTGCGGAATGAATTAATTTCGTCTTGCAGGGTACCACTGTACTTTACACTGGATGTCCGCCAGCAGTTTTGAAAATTCTTCCCAGCATAAAGTAGTTTCTTGGGCTTGGATCCAGAGAGGCCTCTACATGAGGGGTGGGCATCGTTTGCTTCTGACAGCAGCCCGCGTGCCTCATAGGGTGCTGTCCTAGAGCTTAAACTAGCAAGCTGCCAGTCTTCCAGGAGGCTTTTCAGGGGAAACTGACGTGGAAAATAGGGCAAGACACATTCCCCTCCTTTTCTGTTAGCATGGCTTCACATGTTACCAAAAAAAGAGGAGGGAATCTGATAAAGCAACAGAAGAAACTGTTTCTCGTGGCTTTCTAATGCAGGCACGAATATGCATGCTTTTTTATTTCTGATTCTGAAAATATAAATTGGGCTAATTGTAAACATACCCTCGGCAGTAAAATTAAATTCATGTCCTCAGTTTAAAGCAGAGGTGGGAGAATCTGTGGTTCTCCAGATGTTGCTAAGCTGCAACCCTCATCGTCCCTGACTGTGGCTGATTAGAGTTGCGGAGTCCAATAGCATCTGTGTTCCCCAACCCTATATTTAAAGAGAGAGATCTTGATAGCCAATCCCTGGTAAGGATCACTACCTTGTACCTTGATTCCTACTATTGTGTAAACCCAAGGAAAAGAAGCAATAATCCATCGAAACATATATTTTTATAAGTGATGATATATTTGTTGTGCACTGTATTTACTATGCACTAATGTAACATATGAACTTAATGACACATCTCTCAAGAACATTTCACAAACTTGGATTACACTCATGCTAGGTATGATGGTGCCGTAAACGTGATTCCCCCCCCCCAAAAAAATACTTACTTCACTCATACGTTACATATCTAAGTTTACAAATGTTCAGTCTAATGTGCACATCCAAAAATGTACTGAGAAAGCAGCCCTAAATATTAAGCCATGTCTGTGTCTTAACAAAAAAAAAAATATTTTGGGATAATTTTACATGAATTGACTTCCACATTTTGGTCCTGCACCAACCATATTCCAGCTGGAATAATTACTTTAGTGATAACGTTCACTGGGCCTACATGATTACAGGGGAGGTGTTGGTTTTGGGATCTCCTGTGCTACTTGTTCCCTTTTCCTTTGAAGTTGGGAGTTTCTTTCCAACCCACTTCCTACAGTGCCAGTTACTAACGTGTTTCCCAATGTAAATTGCCTATGATTGTTATATTCTCATGTTTTTTTCTCTTTTGTTTTATTGAGTGATTATCTTTTAAGAAAAATAACAGTGTTGACAATAGCTCTTTATTACTCTAAAAAGAACAAATCGGTAAAAAATATGTTAAGATCCAACCCATTGTAAACTGCTTTGGATAAATATAGTATATAATTAAGGGAGCTTTAAATGGCTCCTCGCAAGGAAACTGACCATCTAAAAGGGCTGCCTTGAAACTTACCGGTACTACTGTTAGGAGAAGCAGGGAGTGTAAAACAATATAATAAAAAATTTCTGCGGTTGAAACTTTGGGCAATCCTTGAAAAACTTATTAGGGATCCAGTAGAACATTTCAATTTAGGCAGTACCTTGTTTTTAGAAATACTTCTGTTTTTGCTTCTTCCTGTGCTGCTAATGACACAAATAACTTACGGGTAATCTCAGATTTGCTTGCTCTAATGATGAAATGCACAGGGGAGCTAGGTTTGGTGTAATGAATTTGCTGTGTAGAACCAAAATGCAGTGGAAGTCCACCGGGGTCAGAGAACAAGTGGATGCTCCATTAAAAAATCAATCAGGGCCACAATTATATAAAATTATTTTGCCCTGACTCTATAATTTTAATAGTGTTTTGCTTGCATTGTATTTTGCTCGAAGTCTTGAAAGTATTTTGTTCACATTGATTAGAAGACAAGCAAATTAATGTAGCTTAATTTTCCATTGAACGAATTGAATTAAGACTGCTATTTTTATACAGTATCCCACTGCTTTATTATGAATCCCATCTTGTATGAAGCAAGACTCCTTCAGCCATTCTTGGTGTATCCTTGAAACCCATATAAAAGGAAGCTATTTCAGGAAAGGAGATTATTAAGTGTGCCCAAATATATAGTAGCTAAATATTTCTGATACTGATAATTGCTGATTGAAATATTTACTATATATTTGGGCACACTTAATAATCTAATGTAAATACAGTGGTACCTCGACTTACGAATTACTCGACATACAAATTTTTTGACTTACAAATGAAAAAAATGCCCGCACGCCTACGAATTTTTCGACATCCGAAGGACTTCCAATGGCGGTTTTAGATGGGGTTTACTCAACTTACGAATTTTAGATGCGGTTTACTCGACTTACGAATTTTTCGACCTATGAATGTGCATTCGGAACGGATTACATTCATAAGTCGAGGTACCACTGTAAATAAATATAACTGGGGTAAATATCAAACATGGCTGATAAAGTTTCAATTCCTGATATGGCCAATGAAAATAAGGCATGGACCTATAATAGTACTCAAGTAATATGATCTTCTTCTTTTTTTTTAGAACAGTAGTACATTGCATTCTATACATGACACATGTCAGTGTACCTGTATTGATAGAATGATAGCACTTTGATCACCATGTAGAAGAAACTAGAAAAAGCTGATTGAACCAGGGATCTTCTGCATGTAAAACAGATACTCTCCCACAGATATATGACCCTTTCCCTTAATTATGCAATTATGTCATTCCCTATTAAGTGCAATATAGTAAGATATTCAGCAGAGACAGAGAAAGTGTTAAGCCTGCAGAGGGGGTAACAGCACAGGGTTATACAACTCCCATGCCAGTTTAACCTTTGCAAGGATTCTTGCTACTGAGAAAGAGGCAGCATGAAGCAAACAAGGTTTTTCCATACTTGTAAACTTCAGCTCCTGAAAGAAGCCACTTTCAAGGATTTAGAGTCCGAATCATAGCATGGCAGCAGCATAATGGTAGTTTCCCCTGTCATCAGTGATGTCATGGAATCTACGCAATAGGTCCCCGTGAATCATATTCAAGACAGCACACTGTTGCAGCCCTGCTAACTGGGAAAAGAGCTACATCCTCCAAGCAGCAATATATTGTGGCTTGAATGCGGGGGAAACTGTGACATTACCGAAACAGAATTGCTTCCTTAAGGGAAAATGTCTGGATCCCATGCAACAAATGAAAAAACGCTACACATTTATCACACTAAAAAAATTGATTTTCTGGAAAGGCCCTAAAGAAGAGATTTGAGAGGCGCAAAAGCTTACATTCCAAACATTTATAATCTCTGTGCAGCTTAGATATGCATCCTTGTCTGTCAGTTCTTTTTGCAGTGTGTATTAATTAAACAACAACAATAATACTATTTAGATATTTATTTATAAATGCATGTTTACTTGCTAATCACTTAACTATTGATTGTCTTGGTTTAGAACAGAAAAAATCATGCTGCCAGTGGTTAGCTCCCAAGGACAAGTTGGAATGACATTACTTACAGGGATGGCTAGATTTTGGAGGGGGCCGTGATGGGGTTTTCTTTAAATGCTGTTTTGAAATATTTAAGAGCTCCTGACTTTGTTGACTTGCAAAGAGCTTCAGGGGTTAGTGCTAAAGATTGATCAATCTCCAAAGGTTAACAGTTGTATTTGTGCATTTCTAAATGTGAGACATCCTTTGAAAAAACCAATCAACCACCCTTGGTGTTTATTATTTCAAAACTTGGCTACCATTTTGCTTCTTAGTCAAATAAGATTACATTTATGAAGTGAATCTGTTAGTATCCTTCTCTTTGCAAATTTAGTCAGTGGGTATCAATGCTGAAATGAAAACAGCATCTGTCCTTCACAGCTCCTGAACCAGAAGGGGGAGCTCCCCGCACTGGTTTTGTGGGTCTTGCTTTCTGATCCCGAGTGTGAAGAAAGTGGAGACAGAAATTTGCCAAGTGGAAGGTTTAGGAGCTCATGGGGTTGAAAATAATGACTGCAGCAAAGATTCTCAGTCTTGGTTTCTAAATGTATTGTGCATTGCCAAGACTCTTCAGTTGTAAGAATGGCATTAGGACTCTTACTTTATATTGAAGAATGTATTATAATTGGCTAAAAGGAGTACAGTAGTCTTTCCAAATAATTTGTACCATGATATTTTCGTCATCAGCCTGTCTCTGAATTGAAAAGTGATGTGAGAAAAGTTTCTCCCTTGGAACCAGAAGGAAAGCTTAGTGAGGTTTTAAAAGTTATAAGCTTCACAGACTCTGCTGGAAGTTATATTTGCAACAGATTACTTACCTAAGGCAGTAGGGACCTAAAACACAGTGAGACCTTCTTCCACGTCAAGCTGATGACTGCTCACCCATCATGTAAACAAAATAACTTATTATTGAAGATGCAATTTAGACTGATGTGTGTATGTACTTTATATACATTTAACAAAATTAATTAATGTACATAAGTTAAATATAAATAACTTACAGTAAAATGCTTTAATTGCCTATATCTTAATACCTTTTGCAGCATCTTGGAATGAAATTATTTCTCAAGTATGCATTTACACAGTCACCAGATTATCCTTACAGCAGCATATAATCAATCCAACATTCCTAATATTTCTAAATCTCTTTTCATATAGTAAATTCCTGATCTCCATGTATTCAGTAGGGTTGCTATCTTTCCATAATATCTTAGCATTATAGCCACCAATTGTTCCCACATCTTCCTAATTATATTTTTTAAAGTTTTTAATCTTCTTCCAAGACTTGGCATACAGAATTCTTGCCATAGTTAAAATATGAAGATTTCCTGAGACCCAATATGTTGATGGGGACATTCAAGTTTACATTGTTCAACAAGCATACTGAAGAATCTAATCTTTCTGGAAAATTTAATTAGCCACATTTACTACCATAACTCCATAAATGGTAAAAAAAAATCTTCTTTTCTCTCTTTACAAAACCAGCATTCCTCAGTTTTCTTGTCACACCAGACTGTCCTATATAAATGTCATATCATCAGAGCAAAATCATTGCATTCTTGCCCAATAGTGCTTAGTGTTGGATGTCACAATAAATTGCATTTATTTAGTTTGTGGACACCCAAAGTATAGAATGTGCATACATTTAAAGGTATATGAACATGGATGTGCGTGTACACATTTATTAATAGATAATGCATACAAATTAATAGACTATATTGATATCTTGTTCTGGAGGACTTGGTCCTCCAACAATGGTAATTTTATGTATTGTCTGTTCCCCTTAAGGGTGTTAAAGCCTACGCCTCTCAGAGATAATACAGCCTTTCTTCATCTTCCTTTAGTGCCATTAAAGCTACAAGCCTTTTGCTGTAAAAAAAAAAGTATACTAATGAATAGAAATGTTACAAGAACAGAAGTCTTGTGTTTTCCCTTCATCATGCATCATCCATTTTAATTAGAGGAAAGGGTAGTGAGCACAGTGACAAGAGTGTGGAATTAAAATCATTAATTGATGTCAAGCTGAAGAGAGGCTGCTAACATGAATTTAGTGACAGCAGGAAGGAAATTAACCTTATTACTTTATTTAGAGCATTAGTTTATTTAATATTTTTGTCTATGCAAATCCAGAGTGCTTTATTTATGACAATGGCAAAGGACAAATAATTCATTAAAAATGTGAATATTAATTATTTCACAGCAATGAATCTTACAATAGGCTCACTGTTCTTAGAACATCCATTAAAGTTGGTAGACATGGACCTTAATGCGCTTAGATTTTTATTTTCAGGGCCAACATTCTTACATAAATGAATATTTGGAATTGCTCCTGTGGTTTGCGTTAGAAAACCACCTGATGAAAAAAATGCATCAAATGGCATTGTTTGCTTTAACGTGGACTATAGTAGAACAGCCAGAAAAACACATTTCTTATAATTTTGCATATAGTGCCATTTGAGAAAACTGATGGTATTCGTTTTGTCAGTGAAAGTATGGTCAATAACAGCAAAGATTTAATGGGAAGCATACTAACTTACTCTTGAAAGGACAATAGCACCATCCTTGCAGATCATTTGTGACCTCAGGGGTCATGATAAAAGAATAGTGAGAGTGTTGTCTTCCAGTAAAGGCCATCTGGAGCTATTAAAATATCAGATGGAGTCAGGGCTTCAACAGCAGGATGCTCTTCTGGTGTATTTCCAGAATTCCCAATGAGACCATAATATTTTTACTGGGAAATCTACACTTTGTTTCTTCAGAGCAAAATATTTTCATTGCACTTGTAGACTAGACAAAGAGATTTGGGAGTAGAAACTCTATCGACTTTAAATACGAACTGATATCTCACTTTGGTATTTTTAATTGGTGCAGTAATGTTTTTTGTTATGGTCTTCTGAATCCTACTCAATGCACAATTACTTGCACTTTGGCCAGGACTTGACACATATATTTGTACGTGGACCACCCTATTTGACAGCTAAGGAAAAACAAACATCTTTGTGCCATGTAATCCATGCTAGTTCTTGGTCTTCTCAGTAATGTCCTTTCGCTTTTAAATTTCCAGTGGTCCTCTGCCTTAAAAAGCAACGCCACCAAAATGAGCAGCCTGCACTGGTATATAAGATTTAGTTTATTCAAATGTATCATTCAATGCTTTAAAGGTGGCAATTAGTTGGAAGCTGTTTGACTTTCATAGTTGCACTGCATTTCACATGTCACAGTACCAGCAGAGATGTAAAAGTTCACAGGTGCACTCTGCAGCATCAGACCCTTGTCTGAAATCCTGCAGATCTGTTGCTAGTTAGTATAGATGATAATGAGCTAGATGGCCCAGAGGTCTGACTTGGAATAAGGCAGCTTCACATGTTCCTGTGATCTTACATAAAGATTTAGGGAAATAGCCCTTTCTCTTGAGCGACATGCCTAACAAAATGTGGCTTGGTACTTTACAACATCCAGAGTACTCACTAAACCCATTCACACCCAGTTACTCTTTGCAGAGTCAGGGCAGTTTACAGGATTAGTAGTGCTGATCTATTTCCATGTCACATTGGTATGTTTACAATAGTTGCGAGGAAAGAACAACAGGATATGCAATATAGCCAAGCAGTCATGACCAAAATGCAGATTCCTTTCTAGGTAAAAATAATGTATACTTTTTAGAGCATCTAGAATACTGTGTGTTCTTTTGGGCAGGTGGTGATGGTAGATTTGTTGGTCTGCCTGCCAAGACTGATAGCTTATAAAACAGAAACAGGGTTTCTCCAATTTGCCCACACCATACTTGCAGGGCTTAGGGCAGGCATAGGCAAACTCGGCCCTCCAGATGTTTTGAGACTACAAGTCCCATCAACCCTAGCTAACAGGACCAGTGGTCAGGGATGATGGGAGTTGCGTATCGAGGACCTCAAGCCACCCCCCTCCCATGACTTGACACAGGAGACATAATTTTGTTTGGGTTTTGGGCATTAATTTAGGCCACAATTTTATTTAAATACAAATTCGGTGAGTGGTTGCGTAGGCATTGGTTCAGACTACTGTCCTACCGGAACAGAGGCTGGCCTAGAACCAGCGATTGGGAGAATGCCGCTGAGGAGAGTTAAGGAGCGGGGGGAAACAACGCTTCCCACTCCCCATGGTCCCGGGGACTTGGGTACCGACAGGATAGCGTCGTTCACTGGGGGCATGTAAATGCCAGGATATGGATCAGACAGAAATCACATGAGGCTCACTTAAAGACGAAACCCTGATTTGGGGGAATGCAAGTCGGGTACACAAGGGAATCGGAATGGGACCCGCCGTGCGACTCAGTGCAGGGTCCTTGCTGGCCCCTCCCCCAAGCCACTGCAGGTAGCTCGCGACCAAATTTAAATTGCTGTGTTCCTGACCACGGGCTGGAAAGCCCCGGGAATCCTGGCAATATTGGGGAGACCCTTCCCACAAGTACGAAACAGCTAATTAATCTGTAAAACCTTCTTGTCAGATTTTAATAGAGATAAACTTACAGGGGTAAGTGCAAGGTAAGGTTTTATTGCTCGTCGAGCCCGTCCCTGCCTGGACAGTGGGCCTGTTGAGCTGCTGCCGAGCCCCCTTCCCCCCCAACGGGGGGGGGGGGCGCCTGCCTGGCAACAAGTAGAGAAAGGTTGTGCACCCAATAGCGAGAGGAATCGTAGAATCAAGTAACTGACAAGGTGAGTGTGGCCCTAGGGGTCATTTAGGCCAGCTTCCATGGGTCGCAACAGGCGAATCCCAACCAATTTAAACCGCGTAAGAACCTGCTTAGCTTAGCAAGCTTGCCAGCACTTATTGCTGCCCCACCAGGAAGTGCTCCCGGCATGGCAAATCGCCCCTTGGGCCGAGGTACCTGGAAGAGGCGCTGACGAAAGGAGAGACTCCCCGGCTCCTATTTGGCCGGCTTTCTGGAATGTCTTTGTGGCGGCGCATCTGCCTGAAGATGCTTGTGCTGGCACTGGCGGACTGACCTCAGCAGGGAACTCAGGCTCAGGATACTGCGTCGAAATACCTGGGAGAGATGGAAGAAAGGAAATGGGTGAGATACCAGCCCCAGCAGCAGGCCCAGGTTGGGGCTAAAAGGGAGGGCTCCCGGCCCAGGTGGGGCCATTCACTGCCCCCCCTCCTAGCTGCCTGCCGAGCAGACGCTCCCCCACCCGCACCGGGGGCTGCGGAGAGGACGGAACCGGGCTCTGCGAAATCGGGAATCAGAAATTAAAGCCCCGGTACCGGGAGCTCCTCTCCCTCCGTGCTGACAGCCAACTTGGCAGGTGAAACCCAGCCGGAGGCGATGGCCCCGTCCGAGGACTGGATTGACGGGCAGAGCATTGAAGGAGACCATCCGCTCTGGCTGAGAGGCGGGCCCAATGCTACTGGATCACCGGCCAACTTGCTACCATGGATTAATGTGGCCCATAGTACAACTAAGATTGGGTGAACAAGTGACTGGGACGGCCCCTTAATAGCCCTCTTTGCTGGGATAGGAAGCAAGCTGCGTAGAAGCCTACTTTGGAGCCATTCTAGCAACAGGTTAAGGAAGAGTTTTTTACCCATGGGCCGTGCGGCTGCTGAATGAAATACAGCAACATCGCAGCTGACATTAGGGATTGGTGGTAATGGGACGGCTCGAAATGTGACAAGGACTGTGAAATTGGGGGGAGCGGGGCTCATTCAATCACACTGTAAACGTGGTATAATAACAATAAACTATTTCTATTTTTATTCTACCTACCCAGCAATAGAGTAATCCCCATAAGGATTGCTAAATAAGCTAGACATCTAATAAGGTAACTATCCTATTAGGGCAAAATATACTTGAAGAAAATAAATTGTTCAGCAAACAGCATAGCTAAAGAGCATGCACAGAGTGCTCAAGTCATAGGAGCACAGATAATCACCGGCTCCACTCTGTCTGCCTCAGAGATGCATCAGCAATAACAGCACAGACATACAGGCAGTCATACCTACACAGAGCTGCTAAGCCTGCAAGGAGACTGATACAATTGTATAAAGAGAATGAGTCACATGTCACAGAGACTCAGCCACTTTCTGTTAACAGTAGGAGGCTTAGGCTTCAATGGTTTGAGTAGGCCGTGTAGGCCTCAATGATTCTGCTCTTAGGGATCTTTGTCATGATGAGGGCCACCCAAAATGAAAAAGAAGCAGCCCAAAGCAGTGCTCACATCGAAAGCTAGGAAAGCACGCTCGCAAAAGCAACAGCTGCAGTATTAAAAGAACCTCACAATGGTGCTCCTGCCCATGGCTAGATTAAAATACAGCCAACAGTGCTGCACACCCCCAAATTAAAGGCAGCCTTCAGGAATACTAGTGAAAGTGATTCCAGCCAATCTAGACATGGCCCTGACTAACCCCACCATTATAAAATGGGAGAAATGGGGGGGGGGACCTTTTGTGCAAGGAAAGCCCCTAATGGGGGCTCTCACTATTGGGAAAGGCAAGGCGAGAGGATTACGCACGGGCAGAGCTCATGGGCACAGGGAGAATCTTCCCAAGGAGCAGGGGGAAGAGCCCAAACAGGCCCCTGGTGTGGCAAAGCCCCCACCAGGGGTGGGGTGGGAAATCAAACAGGAAAAAGCGGCTAAGCGGCTCCCTGCTATTATTAGTATTATTATCTGTTATTACTATTATCAAATATTTGTGAAATGCACACCAAAGCCCTGGGGCTACAGAGTGATTTGCCAACCTCTTAGGCTGCGTAGACACAGACCAGCTGGCAATAACAAAGATGCCCTATGCCAGAAATAAATGTAATTTATCCAACTACAAAAGGACCCCAACAGGCCACCCAAATGGCGGGAGGTGTGTGCGTGGAAAGGCAATCAGGGGGCCTCCTCGTGAGGAAGCGGCATGGGCCTGCAAAAGGGGGATCAGGGACCCCGAGGGGAAGGAAGAGGGGGGAAAGGGGGGGCAGGGTAGGGAAAGGTATTGTCACAAGGGAATTTTTAAAACGAGAGTGGTGGGTCTTAAAGTTAACCAAGGTAAATTAAGAATAAAAGGTACAAGGCCAAAGGTTTTACAAGGGATAAGTAAGGGATAAATAAGGTTAATACAACCGTGTTCACAGCCTGGTGATCTGATCAGAAGCCGAAGCCAAGAGAAGGATCACCCTGCGTGCAGAGGAATATATAGGATGCTAAGCTGTCCATCACAAGTTGCAACATTTACTTTTGCCCAGTAACTCCTCTCTGCCCTATAGCTGCTAAGGCCGGCTACCGGCCCCACCCCCACAGGAAGGGATGTGTCTTGCCAGGTCCCGATCGCAACACGTGCTCTTACTCATGGTAGAACCCAATTTGTAGTCCCAAAACATCGGGGGGGGGGGGAGTTTGCCTATGCCTGGCTTGGGGTGATATAGATCTGAAGTCTTGAAAGGCACACCCATTACAACTCGTCCCTCTCCGTGCCACAGCAGATGAATACCAAATTCATCTTAATACCAAATATCCATTTAAGGATGATTCATTCTAATATGCAATTATTGGAAGTGAGCTGCTCTTATTGCTGTTAAATTTAACAGTGCCGGAAAACCTATCAAATTATCCAACTTGCACTACAGGAGTCCAATACTTTGCAGCTAAAAGCGCTTAAACATCATGTTTACTCTAATTTTTAAAGGCAGCGGCAATTATCTGAATAATCAAAGGGATAGTGAATTCTCTGCATGTGTCTCTGATTTGTAGCGTTAGTCAAGCTGTAACATGCATTTCTAAACTACTTATGCCTCCAGTCATTTTGGTACTGCCTGTGTGCTTTCATACCAATTTTATACTTCCACCCTACCCATAAATGCAGTTGGGGGAATTTTGCATTGCTGCTTCACATGGTAAAGTGCCCAAAGGTTCTGCTGTATCAGCCTAGATCTGTGCTATTTGTTCTTATTGTCTACTCCAGGGGTAACCAACATGCTGCCCTCCTGATATTGTTGAACTCCAAATTCCATAATGGCCAGTGGCTAGGGATGATAGGAAGTATAGTTCAGCGATGTCTGAAGGATGTCAGATTGACTACCCCTGGAGTAGACAATAGGCACCTATAGTGTGTCCTGATAAAATGCATTTTTCCAAATGTACCTGTATGATACACAATATTTGAAAATACGTTCTTTTCAGATTTACACTTTCCATGTGCAGGTGAAAATCTTAGTAATGCACCTAAAAAACCAAAATATGTAGTTTCTAGATGGGAATGGCTAATATTTCTAGCCATAATACTACTGTACTAAACATTATCTAAATTACATTCAAATGTCTATAATACATAATTCACAGAAGAAATGTGGCTGCAATATGTGGAGCTGCTTATTTTCTTATTAATTATAGGTATTACTCAATGAGATATTTTTTACAGTCAATGAATGAATTATATGCTATCCTCACTGAGTCAATGGAAAGTTTTCTATTGATTTAAATAAGGCCAGCTTTTATCCTTCCGAGATATTCTTATGACTTCTTTATAGAAACCATAAAGCGGGATTGCTAAAAAGCATTAAATAGTCTGTGAATAGATGACGGGCAGAGTTAGATTAAATATAAGATTAAACCCTCCACCATATGCTTTTAATGGTAAAGGATACTGAAAGCATTGAGTTGCAATGTGATATCATTATGGTGTGAAATACATCATCATGCAAACACTAATGATTAATAATTACCACATGCAACAGAATCAAAGCACTTGTAGTTTTATGAGGCAAGCTGCAAGCCACATATGGCAGGGTAAGAATTGTTTGAGTGACAGCATTTTACCTGTCTGAACAAAGACATTGGATTCTTATCTCATTATACAAGACATAGCTATTTTTAGCCATCTCACCCCTTGCTTTTTCCTGTAAGACCAATTGCAGTCGTTAACAGTCGTAAACAGGTTTTCCACACCTATCAGCCAATCACCCATTCCCACCACCCTTCTGAGTAATACCCCTCCCCACTCTCTCACTATATATAAGGGTGACTTCTGTTTCAGTGTATCTGAAGAGGTGTGCATGCACACGAAAGCTCATACCAAGAACAAACTTAGTTGGTCTCTAAGGTGCTACTGGAAGGATTTTTTTATTTTGTTTTGACTATGGCAGACCAACACAGCTACCTACCTGTAGCATTTTACCTAATGAGAAAGCAAGTTGCATATCCAGACTAAGGGAGTTCCAATGCTAAAATAAACAGCATAATAAAACTAAAACAATCATCTACAATGGCTATATTCAATTCCACTGTTAGAGGCAGTATCTGAATATCAGTTGCTGTGAATCACTTGTTAGGAGAGTGCTGTTGCATTCAGGTTATCCTTCTAGGCTTTGGTTGGCCACTGTGAGAATAGGATGCTGAGCTAGATGGGTCTTTGGCCTGATCCAGAAGGTTCATCTTATTTTCTTGGGTATAATGAGCCCATGGAGAAGGAGGACAGGAGGAATAACACCCAAACAGGTATTTGGTGCCATCAGTATGGTCACATGGAAATACTGCTGTGCTGCTTGCAGCTTGCAGATCTTGAGTTACGTATGTTATATGTGTTTCCCCACCCACAAGATTTCTAAAGAGTTAGGAAATGTACTCCGGAGTTCAACTCTGGCGAAAGCCCCATGATTCTTAAGTACTGCCCTCTAGCACTTTTGTGATCCCCCCCAATAGGTTTTACTTACCCATGAATATAAGCATTTTTGCACCCAGCTTTCAAATATAATTCTAGCCTTATTTCTCATTTCCAGAATTCAAGCCAAGACTCGAGAGTTTCGCGAGAGACAAGCTCGGGAACGGGATTATGCCGAGATCCAAGAATTAAACAGGACTTTTGGATGCGATGGTGACTCAATGTATGCTGGAATTGCTTCATATAATTCCTCCATAAATAGTGGCACAATGAACAATAGACCACGGAGCCCTAGGGAAGGGCCAACAGTTGAAGCATTATATGCCCAAGTGAAGAAAGCACGCAATTCCAAGTCTTCACCTGCAGACAGGTAGGCACCAGGCTACAGTCAATATTCTGCTTCCAATGTCTGGTTTGTATTTTATTTTATTTTATTATTTTTGGCTGCGGGAGGTGACTGTTCATCAGCTGTAAAGCCAGAACTGCATTTTATTAATGGCTTTTTAAAAGCCTTTGTAGAGAAAAATATTGAATTCACACAAATCAAGTCATAATGGAATGAGCAGTACAATCTTTTCAGATGATCCTAACACAATTCATCATCTCCTGGAAATGCTTTTGGATCCAAATTGCACTGTTTAGTATAATTCAAATTAAAGTCAAACTTGGAACAGCTTCTGGTTCAGTTATTGGCAGTTCTAGTAATAAGCTGTGGTGCTTGTGGGTAGCATTTGACTTTGGTTTTCTGGGCCAGTGCCTGGGAGAATATTTGCTTTTGTTTTGGAAAGAGGGGTGCAAACAGAATTATTTAGGCCACTGTTTCTTGACACCAAGGTGGGTCTCTCTGTCAGGCTTTTGACCGTTTCACACCAATTCCTGCAATAAGCAACACATTTTAATCTTGAAGCTTTAGATCTGAAAACCTACCAATACCCAATTCCTAATTTCCCTCTTGCCCAGTTTAAAAACTCTTGGTTTTTTTGTAATGATTACCATGCTAGAGGTTGCTGCTAAGCTGTTTGTGGACCTTCACTTAATTTGATCTATGATTGGTATGCTAGTAATAACAATTCATACTAAGCTCAAAGTAATAAAGATACTCTTTCATTGTTGTTGCTCATATTCCAAGCTGAACTGTAAGGCTGGGAAACAAATGTTTTTTTCCTGTTCACAGCCACTTCTAGGCAGGTCAGGTTTCACCAAATCCATTCATGTGAAAAGAAGGCAAGCAAGATATAGAAGGTATAAAAACCAAACAAGAGGGTAGAAGTAGAGAGTGGAAGAAAGAAGTGAAGGGAGTCAGGGTAGCTAAAGATTAAGAACTAGTGGTTTAAACCCGTTAAAATAACGGGCGCTAGAACATTTCTGACACAAAACCCAAAGTCCTGAAGTGCAGGGAGCAGGGCAAACCATGCGCTCCCTACACGGCGTTAAGATTCCTGAGGGAGAAATGACAGCGTGTTTCCTTTTATTGTTCCTGTCCTAAACATACTTACTGCACGAAGGTAGAACAGGTTTCCTTCCGGATGTGTGGGGCTCCCAGCCCCTTTCGGAGTGTGGAGCGGTGGGTGGGGAAGCGAGGGGGGTGAGGCGGCGGCAGAGGCGGCGGCATCATCTCCCGGGAGGCTTCCCCCCCCGGCTCTCCTCCTCCTTCTGTCCAGCGGCGAGAGTGGCAGCGTGGCCTCCCTTCTCGGCCGCCCTTCATTCAGCCTCTGGAGTGCCAGCGTTCCATTTCAACCACCGCTTCAACTGCCGCTGCTGCTCCCGGAACGATTGTCTCTCTGCTCCAATCCCTGTGTCCGTGGGGCACGTGCTCAGTAGCGCAAACCCAGAGACACAGGGACTGGATGCAGAGACACTTGCGTTTTATATATATAGATATGCAAGAACTCTGTGGATTTGTCTCAAGTGCATTTTGTTAGCGTTAATATGTAGATTATACAATGGCAATGAGTAGCTCCAGGTTGCAGGACCCTTGCTGGGCAGCTTCCTATATGAATAGGGCCTCTTGAAGTTCACAATAAGGACCAGCTGCTTCTTGGCATACACAATTTTGTATTTCCTATAATGTCCCAGATGTTTCATGTGCCCGGGGCATTGTAGGGGAAACAAAATGGAAGCAGCCATTTGCCCATCATATGTTTATGGCATTTCCCATAATGTTCCAGACCAACGCAACATCAAGGACATTGTGGGGGAAACAAAATGTCCACTGCCAGCAAATTTGCAGCCACCAGAGCTGTGTTTTCTGGTAGTGGGGGTGAGGCAGGCATTAGTACAGTGGGACCTGCTTTGGTGCAGAGGGGCTCTGCAAGCTGCCTGACAATGTAGTGTGGAGATGTTGCTGGGCTTGAGTCAAGGTGTGGTGGAGTCTACAAGCAAGTCGATAGTCAAAAGTCCCTTTTATATTAAGAGTCACATTGAAATCACTGTAAAAAGTTAGTGATAGCAGTGTGAAGCTTTTGTTAAAATTTTGCCAGTTTCCACCCTGATCCTCACAAGTTTATATGCCAATAGATTTAATTCCAATCAAGTAATTTCCTTTGAAACATAACAAAATGTTCACTGGGTAATGTTCAGAGAAATTAAAAATTAGTTATTTACCATTACAAACAAATTGTTGTTGTTTTTTTAACCAAACATTTCTCATTAAGAATTCCCTGCCATTGTTCACCAAGAGTTAATTTCAAGACCAGCTAAAGATTTATCCATGGTCATTGCTACATTAGTTCCTTGTTTTATTCAGACATTATTTGGGAATGCTAAGCTGTACCCCCCCCCCAAAAAAACCAAATGGTTACTTCTTCATTATGAGCATCAGAGAGTCACAGAGAGTGGGGAGGGGTAGACTCTAGATGGAGTTTATAATTGGTTTATTTCCTTCCATTCCTTCTGTTTCCATACCAAACAGTGTCTGGAGAATTATATTCCTGTAGCAAGAGCTTTTAGCCAAGCTAAGAAGAGTGTTGCTGGTGTGTTTTACATCACAGGGAAGAAAGAAAGAAAAAGGCTGATCAATACTGGCTGTGGTTTTTATCATTATTGTTATAATAATTATTTCAGATTGAAATGATGCTGCTAAGTGTGTGTGTGTGTGTGTGTGTGTGTGTGTGTGTGTACAGAGAGAGAGAGAGAAGGGTCAGGGAGAAAAAGAGAATGAGGAGAGAGAGAATATGCTGTGACCCACCATCCAGAGAGAAAACCCCATGAAAAGACAGCTGCTAATGGACATTTACTGGCTGTCGCTGTGCCATCAGTTTCCACCAAGAGTGCATTGTCCTCAAATATAATTGAAATGAAATGGGCACCGTGCTGCTGTAAACCTAAATAGCTTCAAAATAGTAGGCTAGAATCACCCAACTTGCTGCGGACACTTTAATGGAAGCGTAAATACCGTAATCATATGCTTTTTGCATTCGCTTTGCCATTAAAAGGAAAAATATGAAAAAGGAGAGCTATGCTGAACTGGTTCCTGTTCCACTAAAAGTGGCATCAAGTTATGTCATAGGAATATACAGAGTGAAGAATTTTTGGCCAGGAAGGAGTAAGTAGGGAGAATATCCATCTCGCCCTTTGTTTAGTCTATTAAAAAAAAAAACATGAATGTTGAGTTTTAAAAATTGTCACATATGATCCTGATACACTGCTGTCATAGGAAAGCAATAGACCATTTTATTTTGCTGTTGTTTATCTCGTAATATTTACCTCAGTTTAACTTCTGAGAGGCAGTGGATTATTCAGTAATATAATTTAGAAATGCACTGAAAAAGAATAAAAAGACTTGCTCTCGGAGACCTCTATATAAAAATCACCTTCTGAGTCATATTTTACTAGAGCTGTAAAATATTACATAGCAATATCAAGGTAAATATTTTTTTTTTAAACGGAAAAGCAAGATACTAGAATATTATATTAAACTTCATTATTTGTAATGTCAGTCATGTGAATGATCTTTAAAGGCTGAGGTGCCACTGCATATAAATCTAAGCTTTCTGCCAAACCTATAATAGATGGAGAGATACGAGTTATTCCTCAGGATAACACTTTCTGTAAGTGCTGGAAATTTATTTCTTTTTTCTCTTTAATGGAGAGGTTTAGACTTGCTATGAAGTCGTACCTTAGAACTGCTATGGCAAAAGTGAAAGGCCACAATTTTATTACTATTCCCAGCCGCGATGCATTCTGGAGAAAGCCTGTGGATTTATTAACTCCCCCCCCCCTTTTTTTTGCTGTGGTTACTTATAAGTCCCCAAATGGGCAAGCTTGCTTATGTTGAGTTGCACCTCATTCTGCGAATTAGTCCCATTGAGGGCAGTTTTAATGAGACTGCTAGAAAGGGAATGCTTTCACAACATAGTTATGAATAACTGTGTGAGGTTGCTATTTGTTACATGCGCTTCAGGGTCTCGAAAGTCAGTTCAACTGCTGATGGCTTCAAGGACAGCCAGACCTGCTAAACTTTTTCGAGACGGGGGGGGGGGGAGGGGGCTGTTCCCTTTTGTGAAGCAAAAGAAGAGGCCCCTGAGGCAACTCACCGTCTCACCTCCTCAAAACAGCATCAGCATTGCACTCAAACATTGATCTCTAGTAGTGTCCATCAGTAGGGTTATGAAAGGCTTGCCTATCCTAGGCATCCAGCATTGAACACTAAGGAAAATAGCTTGTGAATGAGTGTGCCTACTCAAAGGAACTTTGGGATTTGATACCTTTCATTTCACAAATCCAACCCTGCCAGATACCTAATGTGTTCCCTTTCAACTGACCTCAGAAATTTCAGTATAATAGGCTGGGATCCAAATCATCATGAGATTAGTTTCATGAACCTAAGCGATGGTTAAACTTGTTGTCTTCAAACCTCTCTCACACACAAAACACCCACCCACACCATGGCAAACTACTTTTGAATCTGATAAGTGTTTAAGGCAGCTTATGATTCGCCATTGGGGTTTGCTGTTGAAAGTGTGGGTCGTGTGAGAAAGCAATTTGGGGGGGGGGGGGAAACACTGATGCAGAAACCTTGTGTGGCTAGAGAACATAGGAGCCAACTCCTAGCGGCTGTGGGGGCTTTGGCCAACCACAATAAACTATTTGAGGGGGCCATGCCCCCACAAAGTTGGTGGGCATTCCCATTCAAATGGTTTGTGTGCACTGCATCATGTAATCGATTATGTGGGGTGGAGCTTACCTGGGCTCCCACAATATTTTATTCAGGTTGGCACCCTTGCTAGAGAACAAAAACTCAATAGACTTTCATGTCAGATTGGTGGCCAGCATACAAAGGAAGACACTGCAGGACAAACTGTACCTGTTATATTCTGTAATATATGTTGTCACATCAGCAGAGTTGCCAAATCTTGGAAGTAAAAAAAAAAAATCTGGTATGTGGATTTGTCCTGTGAGCATTTTATAGTAGCAAGCAGAACGGCAAAGGCTTGAGATTTGAAAACCCTGAAAAATGGAAGAAATCAGGGAAAAGGCCATTTTGTCTTGTTCCGAGTATTCCCATCCATTTTTTTTCCAGGTGGCAGGCATGTGTCAACTAGTCTTGCACATTTATGCACTTAGGAGATGTCATTAAGTTAGCAGGTGTTGTGGACTAGCTAACAGTCCTGCAATTAGCTTGCCACTATGAGGCTCTGAGGATGACTCCCAAAACCTGATTCTAGAAACCAAAGCATGAGATCTGACAATCCAAAGGATTTGACAGATGAACACATTCAAACAGCCTGGCCTCAGATATGAAGCTGGACAAGTTAGTTGGTCAAACTTTAAAACTTCCAGCTAATTTCCTTCAACATACCTGTATTCTTATTTGGATAACATGTATCTGATGAGTATTTTTTACTGGTTTTTCTTCAGCTATTGGTGGGTTCCCAGTTGTTAACACAAACCCTTCTGTCTGGATTCAGTGGGAATATGAAAAATAACATTTTCTTGTCACCATAAGGAAGCATATCCTGCTGAGGAGCAGAGAATATTGATATTATAGACAAAGGTGGTCATGAGCATCATCACCAGCACCCGAAAAAATCCCGACAATAACGACTGACTTCTGAATATTGCACTTGATTTATAGACTTTGATTATGCAGTTTTCTATTTTACTGCTGCTTGTAACGTGAACCAACAGGCCCTTCATCTGTTCCCCAAACAGACCAATAAGAATTGTTTGCTCTTCGACAGACTCTGTGTAAAGGAAGCAATTGGTCCCACTAACTTTGGTATTTAGTGGTCTTAGGTTACTACTCTCCCTCCTGCCAACACGGATGCAATAAAAATCCGGTTTTAATATAAATTCATGAGGATTTATGCAGAGCCCCTATTGTGAAGTATATTTGCTGTGACTCTGTTCAGTGTTTGGGTTATGACTTTGAAGGTATAGTGGGAGGATTCATAATGAGTGTTAGACAGATATTCTTGAGTCTTTCTAGCAAGACTAAGAGCTGATATGGCTGCAAAACTAGTTAACTTTGCAGTTACAATGGACAAATAATTGTGGCTTTCTTGCCCCATTTTTTTTTTTTTTTTGCTTCCTTTATCGCCTTAATGAGGTTTGTTTTATAATCAAAGGGCAGCAACTGTTTGTTTATTTTATTTTATTTTTAAAAAAAGAGCCTGGCATGGTTCTTTAAGACATTCTATACATGGGAGAATGTATGGAAAGATAAGAAAGGAATGGGCTTCCCCTAGCAGGTTGCAAAACAGGAAGAGAATGAGAGGCCCACCCAAAAGTTCACCTTATAGATAAAATAATTGAAGGTCACTTAACAATCATTCTTTGTTATGAGCTAGCAATAGCTCAATCCAGTTCTGCAAATGTTTTACTTAAGCACAACAGCTGTCAGTAGCAAGGCAAGAGAGCTTTTTAAAAGTACAATTTACTTTAGGAGTGAGTCAGAACTTGTCACCCTTAATCAGTGTAATGCTACAATTTATATGCAGAAAAGGAATGGTAAGGCATGTTACTGCTAGAAGATGAAAAAGGAAAACTACTTTTGTTTTCCTCAAGTTACAGAATGCCGCTCGTTAATAGGGAAAACCTTCGTAATCACAACAAACCGCAAAACTTGGTCATCTCAAGATATCCGGGGATGCGTTTAAAAGGGTATTTGGGTAGCACAAAATTATTTGCCTTCAGGTCACCTCGGTACTCTAAAAATCTGACATTTTTGAGATAAAAAAACCTTAAAATGTATCTATGCACAGTCTGAGAAAATCTATATTTTGTTTGGTTCATGAAAAAAAGTGGTGTTGGGGAAGGGCTGTCGCTCAGTGGTAAAATGCCTGTTTTGCATGCAAAAAGTCCCACATCCAATCCCTGGCATCTCACGATGGGGCCAGTAAAGAATTAAATCTGAAAATCTGGAGAGCCATTTGCAATCAGTGTAAACTCATCTTCCCCAATCTGATACCCTCTGTGTTTTTTTTCCATTACAACTTCTATCAGCCCCAGCCAACATGGCCAATGGTCAGGTACGAAAGGAGTTGTAGTCAAAACGTACGGAGGGTAGCAGATAGAGGGAGGTGACAGGATGCAGAGGAGTGGTGGAAGGCAACAGCTCAGGGACTCCCAGGGGAAGAAGGCTCAGAGCTCAGGGATTGGTGGTGGGACAAAAATAAGTGATCAGAAGGGGAAGAGAGAACAGACTGGGAGGAGGAGGAGGTGGTGTCAGAAGCTGAAGAGGCAACAGGGTTTAGTAAACAGGAAGAAGCTGTGGCAGAGAGTGGTCCAGACTCAGAGCCAGGGAAGGAGGGAAGGCCAGGATGCAGTGGAAATGGGCTGCAGAAGAATCCAGGGCATCTCCCCCTCCTACTGTGATCAGCTCCCCTCCCCCTCCTGGTCTCCCAGAACACAGAGAAATGAAGAAGGCAGATCAATGATTGATAAGGCAGCAGAGCGTTAGGCTGCTGGGAGACGATCCTTAGAAAGCAGTGGGAAGGCAGGGACCTTTGTTTCTCAACAACAGCCTCATTGGGACAAGACCTACTGGGAAGAGCTGCTTTGATCAAGTCACTTTGAATGAAGGACACTGGTGTTAATTTGTTGCTGCCCTATTCCTTACTCTGGCTCTTGACAGGAGGCTTGTGTAGACAATACTGAGCTAGAAGAACTGACACAGTACAGTATATACAACATCTTCTCATAAAAGCATCACAAGCATATCATCATGGTTTCTAGAAATCCTTAGCTGGCAGCTCAGTTCAGACGTTCATCCCTATAAACCTCTAGACCAGTACTATCTCATGGATGACCATGGCGTTATACACCAAATTTCAGCTTTAGCTATTGGTTGCAGAGTTTGACTCATAATGCCAAGCTTTCAATGAAATAATTACTTATTCAATGTACAGTAATATATAATTGTTGGATGAACTCACTGCAATAATTGTCAAATGCTTGGTCATAGGGTAAGGAGCGGGTAGCCAACATGGTGCCTTCCAAGGGTTCTGGACTGCAACTTGCATCAGCCCTAGCCAACATGGGCAATGGTAGAGGATCATGGGTGTAGCCAAGGGAGGACGGGGGGGGGGGCATTTGCCCCTCCCTAAATCAAGTAAAATAGAAATACTTAACTGACCAGTCGTGTCGGTTCTGCCCCCCACCCAACAAAAGTCCTGCCCTCCTAACAAAAATCTTGGCTACGTTCAAGTAGAGGTTGATGGGAGTTGTAGTCCAAAATACCAGGAGGGCACCATGTTGGCTAACCCTGGCTTAATGACACATTATTGGTTTTATTAGATTTGCAATTCTGTTACACTGATCTGAAAGCTTAAATTTCATGACATACACAATAAAAAGTGCATATGGCATTGGGTGGTTACATGCTAAATGGAGAACTGAAACTGTTCCTTGTGCATTATCTATATATATAAAATGCAAGTGTCTCTGCGTCCAGTCCGTGTGTCTCTGGGTTTGCGCTACTGCGCATGTGCCCCAGGGACACAGGGATTGGATGGAGAGAGATCGGGCGCGAGCAGCGTTGGCAGTTCAAGCGGGGCAGTTGAATCCGAACGTCGGCGCCCCAGAGGACGAGGGGAGGCCGAGAAGGCAGGTTACGCTGCTGCTCTCGCCGCTGAAACTAGCGGCCCGGGAGCGGTAGCGTGGCATCCCTTCTCAGCCTCCCCATCAATGCGCTTCAGCTTCGCGTCGCAGCTAATGTGCCCCGACCCTGACAAAAGTCTTCGCTTCCTCCGCTTTTTCAAAAGCTGGGCGGAGTTCTTTCCTTATGGCTGCCTTGGCTAAAAAGGAGTCCCATTGGACTTAAATTGGATTTATTTTCGAGGATAGGCGATGCACGCAGGGGATCGGGCTGTAGGGCTCCCTTGAGAGAGTTCCGGTAGCTTTCCAAAACGTCGGGGGGAGAAAAGGAGGAGGCAGAAGCTGAGCGCGGTCAGTCTGCGCGCTGGGCTGCAGGGGTGGGAAGGGGCCGGGGCCGGTGGGGGGAGCAACCTTCTGTTGCTAGGGCTGCGGAGTTGGGTTGCATGGTGTTGCAGCTCGCAACGTCTGCCCGGGGCCGCCGCCGCAGGGGGAACGGCGCCAGCCGGCTGCCACCCTCCTCAGCAGTGCCTCCGTAGCGCCAAGCCCACAGCAACCGACGCCGCCTCCGCAGGTCGCTCAGGAAAGGCGGCCATCTTGAGGAGGCTGCGCGAGACGCCGCCGACGCTGCTGCTGCCGCTGTCGCTCCCACCGGCGCGGCTGCCCATTGGGGTGGCGAGACACTGTTGGGCAGGCCTCTTTGGCCCGGCCGCCTTGCCGCCTCTCTCCTCCGCCCACACCGCTTCCCCTCAGGCAGGCACGGGCTGAGGGCGGGCTCACAGACCCTCTCGACACGGCAGCCTTTCTCTTCGCTCGCCCCCCCAAGCAACGCGGGTCTACACATATGTTCTAGCGCCCATTATTTTAATGGGCTTAAACCACTAGTTGGTACATAAAATGTTACTTCACAGTTGCTGCAATCTTACATGTATCTATTAGGCCCCCTTTCCATTTAACTTTACTGATGTGGCTGTTCACCTTTGCTGATGCAGTTACAAGCCACATGGTCTGGCTACCTGGCAAACCACACAAATGATAGACCTGCAGGTTTCCTGACATATTCACAAACCATGCAAACAGCACCTGTCCCTTAGCATGTTCCATCACTTGGATGATTTGTAGACATGATGGAAGCTTAACTACATGGGTAGTTCTGGCACAGAAGCAGATATGGAGGTGGTGTCAACCCACTTAGAATGTATGACTAAAGGATAGGGATGAATGCATCCAAATTGTGTTAATTAATGAGATGTAATTTAAAGGTTGCTGAAATCAAAAAGGCTTATTCATTTTTCATCAATAATCACTCTCCTTAATATTTCATCAAAACTCGCCAATTTGCAGACCACCTTCTAGTCTTTGATTCATTAAGACTGCAGACATAATTTAATCTTCTCTTGATTCCCTTTTTTCTCATTCAAAGATAGCCTCTTTCATCTCCATGACACTGTTTAGATGTTTCTAACATTCAGAGGTTGCTAATTGATCTAACGTATTCAGAACTGTACTTAAGGCTTAGGCGTCTGTTTAGCAGAAGCACTGCTTCCTGGAATTTATGTTTGTTTGTCTTCAAAGTTTCATTAGATTCTGCTTAATATGTAACTGTGTGTGTGTGTGTGTGTGTGTGTGTGTGTGTAATATTGCCCTTCCCCCCCTTGCATTAGGAAAATAGAGTTGCATTCATAGGTGTATACTATAAAAAGTACACCTTATAGTTTCAAGGTGACACAACAGTGGCTCAAAAGCCATTTCATGCGTGAAACTTGTTATTCATTGTGTTTTCAAAAGCCAAATAGAAAGATGTTGCTAAATTCCCCATGGAGTTCAGAGGTTCAAATTAGATAGCTTGGGAGAAATGTGGAAATGGAACAATATTGGAGAATAAGCAGGAGTGCCTATAATGGAAAGGTTGAAGCCCCAAGTTCATTTGGTCATTGGTTTTAGGGCTTGTGAACCAACTGAAATGAACTGACTATCCAACATAACATTTCTCCTCATCTATACTCAAAAGTACTATAGCTACCGCTAGATTAATCTCTGGTGCCTCTCACATACAACAAATAAAAGTGCTGGTATTCACACCACCACAGTCACCAGGTTTGTGTAGACCATTCCAGAAGTGCCCTATCTGGTGTCAAGTCCCCAGCCCAGGGTCAGTCCACATCCCCAAAGCCCAAACTGAAGCACAGTCCCTTAGAGATCCTGGAGCACCCAAGCTGAGGTCCATCAACATGAACAGACACAGTACCTCACCTCTGCTGCCCTTTTATACTTTGCATGCTGATTGCAGCATCTGGGCTTGATGAGGCAGGTGACCCTCACTTGTTCTAATCCTACTCCAACTGGAATCACATGCCTTTTCCCAGAGCTAGTGAGCTCCACCTGGCCAGCCGGGCTGTGGGCCCTTGCCTGCTTCAGCCTCCTGGAGAACCCTGCCCACTGCTCCTTACACCTCAGAGCCCACCATGTATGTGAAACCAGGGGGCCCTATGGCAATCGATCCTGCTTCTCTGGTTCCTGTGCACTGACCTCCACCCCTCATCATCCTCCGTCACCCTGTGAGTACTTCCTACACCACCCTCTCTATCATCATCCCCAGCTTGCCCCAGTGTGTCCCAGTCCCAGCTACATCCCTCGTTGAAATCCTCTTCCTCCTCCCTGTTGTCCTGCCAGTTTAGGACACAACCTGACCCTATGATAGAAGGGTTCAAAGCATTATACTCCCAGTGGGTTCTGCTTCTCCCATGGCTGCTGTCTTGGATTCAAACTGTCAGCCCACATTGTGTTCTGGCCCCCCTTTGTCCAGCCTGTGCCCACTTGCAAACTGCAACAGTTTTTCCTCCAGTTTACATCATCCCCAGCTGCAATCCTTAAATTCCATCCTTGAAAGTCTTACTGTCTTCTGTGAACTACCCAGAGCTCAAAGCAGGGCTCAACCCATTTGCTGGCCAATAGTGTTAGCTTTGTGGTTGGGTTTCATCACCCTTTCCTTTGTCTTCTTTTAATGGCCTCTCTCTCCAGGCAATTACTTCACCTGGAAGGCAGCCTGGCTTATATTTTAAAAATGGCCTAGATTTTAACATGTGCTCGGTTCAGGGCACCCACAAACTTATAACCATATGAATAAAATGCAGTGGCCTTAGTCTTAAAATACACACCATGAAGTAAGTTTCAGAGAGAGAAATACTCTTCACTTTCGTTGTGACAAGTGCTAGAATTTGGAAACCACAGCTCTGTGAGCTACTGCCTCATACTTCCACAGCTATCAGCTCATCACCCATTTCCACCACCCTTCTGAGTAATACCCCTCACTATATTTAAGGGTCTGGTGACTTCCGTTTCAGTGTATCTGAAGAAGTGTGAATGCACACGAAAGCTCATACCAAGAACAAACTTAGTTGGTCTCTAAGGTGCTACTGGAAGGAATTTTTTATTTTATTTTGTTTTGCCGCATATGGTGAGTCATTGAGAGCTGAAGCGTTTCCTGGGCCATAAAAGTTCCAAGGCTACACTTGACACTGCCCACCTATTGGTGCTCTGGCACCTGGGAAGTCTTGTTGAAACTGGAAGTCAAATAGGGACTCTACCTGAGCAACAACCATATTCATTGCTTCTGACTTCTGGCTCCGATCCTTGGCTCTTGCTTGAGTGTAGTACAGTTCTGACCTATTGTGCAAGCATTTTAGATAGGAATAGATATCCTCCTATCTAAAATGCAAAGCCTCCCCCCCCCAACCAATACATTCTGTTTTGTGCAACAAACACTACCTTTTGCAGCTTAGGCAGTTGGGAGTATTTTTTCATTTGCTTTGGGGGTGTTGTCTGTCCCCAGAAATCCACAATCTTTGTGTGTAGATCTGCTGTGTTGCTTCTTTCTCGCTCTTCAGAAGCCTGTCACACTTGGCAGGCAGAGTTGCTGTCCATGTTTGGCACACGTGCCTCTGGTTTAGAGGAGAAGCATCCTTTTCTGTTAGTATGCATGACAATCCACCTCAGATCTCATTTGAATTTCAAAAAATGTCCTCTAAAGTCTTGCATAGATGGTCATGGCTTAAATTGTTTGGCTTCTAAAGCCACACTGAACAGTTCATGGAGACTGAATTTCATTAACTGTCATTAGTTGTAGCATTTTTGATAGCGCTTAAAATTGCTGCAGTTTAAGGCATCAGAATTTAATAGGACAATAGGTAGAACCTAGGCAGGGATAATTTTGCTTCACTGGACCCTGAATTTCTGCCTTTCAAGCTTCCTTTGTAGAGTCACCATTGCCTTAATTATCTAAATAATAATGTATGTGCTTCTTAGGTGAATGCATGAACGTCTTTCATTCTCTGGGATAAAGTTCAGCTTTGGATTTTTTTTCCCTCTTGGTTTAGTGGAATAAATATGAGTCCCGGCCCCGTGATGTGGCTGGTGGTTTTAGCTCCTGTATTTTCTTGCTGTTTTTAGCTCTTGTGATTTGTATTATATCATACTGTATTGTGGTTTTGGGGAGCGGGGAGCGGGTTATGTTGGGTTGACTTTTTAAAAGATTTATTGTGGATTGTAGAAAGCTAGCAGAAGTAGTTGAAGTTCGAGATAATATATGAAAATGTCATATTTCAGCCTATCACACACACAAACATACATATGTATGTATGCTTTCGCCAATGTGTGAGCAAGCAGGTAAATTGGCCTTCAAATATGTTACATGTTTAAGTTTTTTGTGTATGTGTGTTCTTCTAAAGAAAAAAGAACTTATTAGTAGATGGCTTCTAGCAAAGGATATAGAAGTAGTGCATGAAATTACTTTCCTGAAGCTTGATGGGTCGGGGAGGGGAGAGGGAGAGAGAGAGAGAGAGAGAGAAGGAAACAGGAATTTCCTGCTGACTTACCTGAGCACTGCTGTGATGGAGGATGGGAAAAGACGGAAGTCAGTCATTTATTTCCTTCCTTCTACCCCTAAACCTCAAAGTCCTGCATGCATGAATGCTATGGAAGACAGGTGCTTTGTGTAATGAACCTTGAGATATTTCTAAGCCTTTTCATCTCTGCTGCATGGTGAATAGACCTTTGGCCTCTAAGGGTAGCCAAAGAAATGTAAACAAAGAGAGAAACCAAGTAAATTTCCCATACCTCCAATGATTAGCCAACCTTCTGTTTCAGAAAACGAAACAAGGGAGTGTTTTGGTAGGTAGATATTATAATCAGATGGGGAATCCAGTGAGGACATTTGAGTGGCCACTTCTTGATATATATAATAACATGTAGACATTGGCACTGAATAAGTGAAGATTCTAATTAGCAAAATTTGTCACTTAAATAGCAAGGGTATTCTGTTTTTAAATTGTTTTTATTGAAGATTTTCTTGGGTTAAAAAAGTACACACACAGTCTCTGTTTTCAGATCATAAAGTCCTTTCTACAGATCAGTTACTATATTCAATGTGAGATATTAATGTTGTAGTCAGTATAAAGTTGTGGGAGGAGAGAGGTGGGAAGGGAGAGGAGGTGGCAGTAAACTTTCATTCATTACCAGTATCTTGTAAAACACATAAAGTGAGCATAAACACATAAACTGGCTTGTTAAATACTCCTAATATATTGCAGTGTAGGGTTTTTCTGAACAATGTGTGACAGGAACCTCTGTCTGGTTTGAAGCAATTTCCTTCTCTCAGAGCTGAGCCCCTGTACCTCATCTCATATTGTTCTGGGGAAGTGGAAGGGCTTTGCGGGGCATGGAAGGCTGCAGAATGGAGGAGTGTGTGGAAAACTTTGTCTCTGTGTACATATTTATGTTAACTTAAATGCAACTGAAGCCATAACTTTTGCAAGATGTATCCCCTACATTCTCAATATAACAATTATCTCATAGTAACACCCTGACTAGTTGAGGTGCTTTTGAGTTCCCATCGAAGTTCTCTGTGAAGCTATAGAGATGCAACTTTTAGTGATGTTCTTATGTTTAATGTGTATTTGGGGTTTTTTAATGCATATATTTAACCTCTTAATCAGTTTAGCTCATCTGTAATTTTAATTTGTATAATCTTTCCCCTGCCAGCTGCATAATTCAAAGCCTTCTTTTGGAAGGATAAAAACATTCCAGAGGCCTCTTATACTGGATTTGCCAGTGCAAGGTTCCTGTAAGCAGGCAGCTTTAGGGGATGTAACGAAGCAAAGGGGATCAGGAAGTAATTTGTGCTTTCTGTTTCTCTGTAAATTTCATAGTGGAACTGTTCTTCTCTTCCTGCAGTAAGATACGCATGCTGTCCTCTGTTGTGGAGTTCACACATTTTGCTGCCAGGATAGATGCAAGAGTTCCAAATTATACATTACAGAGAAGTGCAGAAATAGACTCAGATGTGGGTTTTCCAGAGCATTTTGCATTTGCATTTTTAAAATGCAAAATATGGTAATTTGCATCAGAAAACTTTCTGATGCCCTAGAGAGTGATCTAATTGAGCATGTTTATTTTCATTGTATTTAGCAAACAAAGCTAAAAACTTTGAAACTGCCAAGCTTGCCTAGTATTGTATTGGCAGTTGGCACCCATTCATTATTATTAACCATCTTATAAAACAGGGGGGGGGGGGAAATAGCACTGGAAAATGTTTCTGCCCCATGTCACAGGAAACAGGACTCTTATAGGACTGAGGTGACCTGGTTTCAGTGGATCGGTGGAGAAGTGATTACAAATAACCTGGGTCCTCGAACAAAACTCCCTCAGCCTGAGTTCCCTTACTGGGTGGTGGTTGTGAGGATAAAATGTGTGTGTGTGTGTGTGTGTGTGTGTGTGTGTGTGTTGAAAACTATGTGTGTCACTTTAAGCTCCTTGGAGAGTGGGAATATAAATGAAATAAATAAATGCACAAATCAACATGAATTAGCTCCCTTGTATTCTTTTAGCATTTATTAGTGCTAATCGGGTTCTACCATGAGTAAGAGCACGTGTTGTGATTGGGACCTGGCAAGACACATCCCTTTCTGTGGGGGTGGGGCCGGTAGCCGGCCTTAGCAGCTATAGGGCAGAGAGGAGTTACTGGGCAGAAGTAAATGTTGCAACTTGTGATGGACAGCTTAGCGTCCTATATATTCCTCTGCACGCAGGGTGATCCTTCTCTTGGCTTTGGCTTCTGATCACCCATCCCGCCCCCCCCCTCTTTTTATTAGGCCTCTGTGCTTGACCTTGCAACTCCCTGTCATGGGGTCGTCTGCTTTTGGGGCAGAGGCCCAGTAGGAATTTGTCCATCTGGCTGATTGGCTGTTGCCATTTGGTTTTGCCTACTGCAGTAGCAACTTGTCACAACTTGTAAGGTTGGCGGTTAGGCATTGGTTCCTGTGTGGATTGCTGGATTGGGCGGTTCCCATCCAGAATCATGATGATGCTGGGAATTCCGTTAAAGGAATTCGGCAGCTCTTATGCTTTGTCCGAGCCCCCGGTTGGGGTTAGGGCCGTGGCCGAGTCCCCGGGACCATGGGGAGAGGGAAGCGTTGTTTCCCCTCGCTCCTTAACTCTCCTCAGCGGCATTCTCCCAATCGCTGGTTCTAGGCCAGCCTCTGTCCTGGTAGGACAGTAGTCTGAACCAATGCCTACGCAACCACTCACCGAATTTGTATTTAAATAAAGTTGTGGCCTAAATTATTGCCAAAAACCCAAACAAAATTATGTCTCCTTTGTCAAGTCAATGGGGGTGTGTGGCTTGAGGTTCTCGATACGCAATGCTATCAACTACTTCTAACTTTTTAACATTGCTTTTCAATGCTGTTTCTCATACATGGTTCATTTCTCCTGGAATTGGCTGGCCAAACTTCTAAAAGAGCCTGGCTGCTTCCTCTCCTTCTTATAGCAATATTGCCTCTATTCCTTTCCCTCAGAGCAATTTAAAGAAGGTTGACACAGCAGGCCAAGCAATATACGTTATTTAGATTCTTGCAGTTCAATCACATTTGTTGCGCCATGTCTATGAGGGTGTTACAAAAGTTGATTAAGAAAATTAATGACGAGAAACAAGTGGGAAGAGAGGAAAGCAGAAAGGGGGGGGGGAGCAGAGCCTCTGAAATAAATTGTGTAAAAGTCACAGAAACACCTCCCGGAGCTACTATCCCTCAGTTGTGAACCTTCCAAAGTTGATTTCTTCTAAAACAAAAGCTTAAAGCAAATGGTGATGTGAAGCACATGGAAAGAGTGAATTCAGCCACATATACACACAAACCCTGTTTTGCTTTTTTGAATTTATTCACACAATTTCTTTCAGGATGTTCTAATGTTCAGAAGAGAACATTAGAAAGGTCAGATTTTGGACACATCCAAGATGGAGTGTTGGAGAGCTGCCTGTGTGCTAAATACATTGCTTTTCCCTCTCTTGAGGGCCTTGGTCTGTCACTTCATGCAATTAAAACACTTGGAATCCTGGAGAAACCTAAGTGTGCATGGAGGGGGGGGGGAGAGACCTTCCCAGAGCTGTGGGATCGGAAACTTCAAGAAAAATAAACAAGTTTAGAAATCAAAAGGGGAAATATTCCAGAGCTATTGTCCCATTGAGCTTTTTAGTGCTAATCGTGGTCACGGAGGGGTCATTGTGATCCTGTATGTTTAACCCCGGCCCCTTTTTTAGAGCACTAAAGGAAGACTGGGCCCTTCTTTTGAACTGCTTTAGTTTTTATTAAAATTCTTTTGCTTTCTTTTCCTACCGACAATATGTCACCATTGTTTGTACGGTTACCAGATGCACATTGATTTAAAGGCTTGTTAGTTTCTTCCTACACAACTTCATAGCCCGAGTTTCTGTTAAGTGTCTCCTGTTTTCAGGCATCACAGCTCCGACATCAGGACTGATCCACTGGCCTATTTGCATGATTGCATGCATGGTACAAGGTGAAGCCACCCGGCGCTGACAACTCTCTGAACCTCATTCTTGGTCTCCTATGCACCCATTGATCACACAGAAACTGTAATATGGGAATACAGCTGGTTTTTTAAGACTGCCCTGCTTCCCTACCAACCTTTTCTGGTTTTTGATTTCACAACTTTGTTCTTTCCAGTTTCAACTTCATTGAAGGGTGCTCCACGTTATCAGCAAGAGCTGAGCTTGCTAAATCAACAAAAAACAGTTTAATAGCTCACGGACTTTATAAACAGCTTTATACACCACCCAGCTCCTTACCAGTAATTATCCTGCAGAGAACGCGATACATGTTGCAAAATATTTTGCTTTAAGCATACGAGCTCTTGAGACCTTAAATAGTAGTTTTAGAGTCTGAAGTGTTAGATCACACAAAGTATTGCTAAATCTTTGCATGCTACACACTTCTGATACTGTTAGAGAGACTCTTGGGTTTTAAGTAGAAACTTAAAGGCTGGGACTCAAGTCTAGTGAGCTGCCATTAATTATGTGCATCAGGACCCAAACACATAGGGGGATAGGAATGTTTCAATATTAAGTCAATGCATTTAACAGGCAGTATAAAGTCTCCAGGTTAGCTAAGACTAGTACAAGTACAGTCATACCTCGGGTTGCAATCGCTGCAGGTTACACATTTTCAGGTTACGGACGCGCCGAACCCCGAAGTACCGGAATGGGTTACTTCAGGGTTTCGGCGCTCGTGCATGTGCAGAAACACTAAATCATGCTTTTCACAGAAGCACCAAATTGCGGCACACGCATGCACAGACGCAGCACTGCGGGTTGTGGACGCTGCGGGTTGCGGACGCACCTCCCGCACGGATCATGTTCGCAACCCAAGCATCCACTGTAGTTGTATATTGTCCTCATCTAGTCAAGAGAGCAGTACTCTCTGCCTATTACAGTTTTGGCTCCCATCTTCCTAAACCCCCAGATCAAATAACATATCCATACACTGATACCATGCTTAGGGTGTTGGACTAGGACTACAGAGACTCTGGTGGAAATGGTAGTGGGTGGGCTGGACTGATGTCTTGGTAATGTACTGAATGAGAACCAATAAAGTGAAACCCAATCCAGACAAGACTGAGGCACTGTTAGCAGGAGGGTCCTTAGACCGGATGAGTACGATGTGCTCTGCTTGGATTGGGTTACAATCCCTCTGAAGGAGCAAGTGCATAACTTTGGAATACAGTGAGCCTGCAACTTACGCATATTTAACTTGTGCACATTCAGCTTTATGGGCTTGGCAAAAAAATAAGAGGTTGGAAAGGGGACTGGTGTCTGGGGAAAGGCCTTTGGCAATCCCACCCACCATTGAACCCAGTGTGTTCGACTGTACACTGTGTTGGCTTTAGGTGCAATCCCCGGAGTGTAACCCCTGCTTCAGTTGCGGACTTACAATACGTCTGAATTCATTCCTGTCACTTAAGGCTCAAGTGGTGTTGATGGTGTGAACTGCTTTCTATCAGCTTTGGCTAGTGGCCTAGTTGTGCTCCTATCTGAACAAGGACAGCATAACGTATGTTATCTGCACTCCAGTAACATCTAGGCCAGATTACTTCAATGTGTTGTATGTGGGACTGCCTTTGAAGACTGTTCATAAACTAAAGGAGGTGCATAATTCAGTGGCCTGATTGCTGACAAGCGCAATACAATCGAAGTATATGGAACTGATTTTGGCATGGCTGCACTAGTTCCAACTGGTTTCTGTTTTAAAGGTAAAGCGACCCCTGACCATTAGGTCCAATCGTGTCCAACTCTGGGGATGCGGCGCTCATCTCCCATTACTGGCCGAGGGAGCCAGCGTACAGCTTCCAGGTCATGTGGCTAGCATGACAAAGCTAAGTGTGAACCAGCCACTGTTGGAGGAGGAACCTAACAAATCATTTCCGGGGAGAGCTGGAAAGTTCAGTATACCTTTCAGCCTTAAAGCACAATGGTATTCAGTGCCTTCTTGTTTTTTCAACAGAATGTAGTTAGGAATCTGGCATTAATGATGCAAATGTAAATATTTAGATAAAATATCTATTTGTGAGTACTTCGAGAGAGAAATGTTTTCATGGTTCTCTGCTGTACATACCGTAAATGTGAGGAAGAGCCTTATTGTTTGGCATGAAGCTTCTACACCACACACTGTAGGGTGTATATGTATAATTGTATGCTTAGACATTGTGAAATACCAGGAGCGGGGCGGTGGGGGGTTAGATGGAGGGAAGAAGCTCTGCAAGATTAGAAGGAAGCGGTAGCATTTGATGTCACCAGGTGACAGCCACCTGGATATTAGCTAGTTCCCTAAGAGATAATGTGCCAGATGTAATTTAATGCAAATATTCTCTGAAGTGGCAGAGTTTCATCAAAACAGAATCAGAAAAACATGCTCTTCCTCTAGCAACTGCAAGCCTTGCTCATGCAGAATGATTACACCTACATCTCACTTACTTTAAAAAAAATAATTAAAACTGGCTCATTATCCTTAAAGAAACTTAAACCTGCTCAGTGATGAATGATCACTGAAGTGATTTAGGCAGTCAGATCTTATTCTGACCGAATAATTGATGGATTTTGACAAGTTTAATATAGAGTGGTGTACATTTGTCTCTGCGTAGGTATGTGATGATTAATGCAAAGTGTAGGTATGGGAGATCATCAAGGGGGAAAGGAAACCCCAACCTATTGTCTACCTGAAAGACTCATGAAAGAAGCTTTGGTTGTGGATTTTATCTGTTGGTAACATCTATAAAGATTTGGCGCCTCATATATCTGTGCTATCTATACCTAGATAACACATAGGGAATATGCTTGTAGAATGTGAAACATTTATATCACTGCCACATATACTGTGCTGTACTATTAGTATATGTGCTGTAGCTTGTTTGCCCCACTCATGTCTCATTTACATGTAATCAGTGCTTTTTTTCTGGGGGTACGCATACCCCTTAACATTTTGTGTATCTTTGTACTTTTGTTCATTTACTGTATTTATTTTTCCCGATTTGAACTATAAAATGGGTGATTTTCTTGAGTCAAAATGAGAGTACCCCTAAGCATTTTTTAAAGGAAAAAAAGCACTGCATGTAATGATGTGCAAATAGCAGTCTGTCCCCTTACCACCACCCAGAACTGATCCCCAAAGCCTTTAGGAATTTCAGACATTCCTGACAAATGCTCAAAAAGCCTTGAGTGTGTTTTTTGAGCAGCTGACAAGAGTTCTTGCAAAGCCCAAGCTTTCTCTTTCCTGCAAAATCCCCCCATGAGTTCACTAAGCAAAAAGGTGGGGCGGGGGACCCTAGATAGCAGTGAGCACTTCTTGCCACTTATTTTCTTTCTTCAATAAGGTTGTAAAATTGGAAGGATAGGGTGAATATGTAGGGGAAGGCTGGAGAGCCACAGCAACAGTGTGTGAGCTCCATTTCAAATTGGATTCAGCTCAGAGGGCATTCTGAGTGTGTGCCAAAATGGGGCTGGTCTTTTTGAGCTGAGCAGAAAAGCAGACATTCGGAATTCAGCCTCCTCCATTTCAAGCTTTTCCCATCTCAAGTTATGCGAAAGTCCCCAGTAACTGGGCCCTCTGTTGCTTCTGCTGATCCAGAGCAGTGTCTAGATCAGGGAAGGAAGCCATAGTGTTGCCCAATTGACTAAGAAAATGTTAAAATGTATATAACAGAAGTTAAGTAGCCATTGGACCTGAGATGCGCCCCAATAACATGACCAAAACAACACAGAATTGATAACTAACTACACTTACTAGCAAAAATAGTTGGGGACAGCAAACAAAGAAAATCCCAGACGTGGTGTCCTGAAAGCTCTCTGAAAACCCACAGGGAAGACAAAGGGAAAGAGCCAAACTCAGTGGTATGGCACTTGCTTAGTGTGCAATCAGTTCCCAGGGGAAAGCGTTGTCTGAGAGCCACTGCCAGTTGTTGTCAGCAATGTTGAGCTAGATTCATAGTAATGCTGAGCTAGATAGAGCAATGGTCTGTCTCGGTAAAAGGCAGCATCCCATGTTCATACAAGGTGGTCATACATACATACATACAAACAAACAATCAATCATCACAGTAATGGGTGCTAAAGGATATGGGCTCAGGTGAGGGAGGTGCTTGCAGCCTTCCTTGAACACAGAACTGGCTCTCACATGCTATGTAGAATTCCACTACGCCCCTAGTTGTTTCAATCTCCCAACTGCCTCCATCTTCTGATGGACCCAGTTCACACTTTTTCTAAAAATGCCATGTGATGGGGAGCCATCAAAAGCTTGGTAACACATAGCCCCTCCTCTTTGTGGTTTCCCCTTAATACAGAGTTTCAGCCACCTGCTTTTGTGTGATTCTAACAATTTTAAGAAGCTCCAACAGTTTTTCTGCCCTCTTAATCGCCTGATTTAATCAACCGATTATCTCAATCTGCCATCATTGTGCTTGCAAAAGACTGTTTAAACTAATGGCATGGATTTTCTTACTCTCCTTCTCCTTTATTTTTTTTATTTGTAGGCAAGCTTTTTACAGTAACAAATAGCACGTTAAGGTTTCAAAGCAGAGAATATAATTATGTCAGTTCAGGACTGTGTTTTGTTACTGCTGACGTTGGCCGTTTTCAAGAACAGGGAGGTGTGTAAAAATAAATGCAGTTGTGATGGTTTATTTTGAGAATCTGTAACACTTCTTGGTGGGATTTCAGCATAAATCTCTGCATAAGCACTCATTCATTGAGGCCACTTTTCCTTAGACTTAATTATTTTTGCTAAATTTGCTTCCCCCTTTAAAGGCCGCCTTAAGTAAAATGAATATTGCACCTTATTTGGATACTTTCTAATTGTCGCTTACGCTTAAGTCCTGTGTCAATTAGCTTTTAACTGAAAAACAGAATATTTTGGAAATGTGCATTTATTTATGTAAATAAGCAGCTTAAAGCTGACATCTTTTAAGGAAAGAAAGCTGGATTAGGCTGTGAATCCATAACTAAATCGGTGAGCCCTGCACCAGTGTTTCCAAGGGGTATTCTGGGACATGGTCAGACTAATAGGCTCAAGATGCGAACTGGATACTTCTAGGTCAAATTGTAGAACCAACAAACAACTGCTTAACAAAGACCATTGATGGGGTCAATTTAATTAAAAGGCTGGGCACCAATCGGGATTAATTTTAATTTGTAATTCTGTACATAATAAATTTCTGTCTTGGATCTATATCAGTGCATTCCAACATTCAAATTTGCCATGTTCTGGCTCAAGTCCATTTTTTTTTCTATTTCATGAAGGATAAGAAAATCCAGTCATATGACTGTGACATGTTATACATACAAACAATCACAGATACCTACAAATATAAGGACAGATAGAAATTAGATCTCTCCCCCGCCCCCAGTTTAAGCTATATTACAGGGCCAAAACAGCTTTGTCAAGGCAGTTCACAACATTTCAAAAAGAGCAGTTAAAATTTCAGCATCCATAGATAATGATCACCATGATTATCAATTCAAAGTTGGTGTAAACAGCCATGTACCGTTACTTAGACCCTGTTTATCACCAGTCAATGAGGGAGCCAGGTATGCTTCCTGTGAGAGGGAGTTAATCAGTAAGAGGGCCATGACAGAGAATGCCCCTTCTCTTGTGCCCACTAGCCTGCAGGATCTTACTGGTGAGACCAATCTAGAGACCAATCTAGAGGACTGAGCAGGCTCCTGGGTCTAGTGGAACAACAGATTTCAGAATTCCTAGACAGCATAGCTATTGAGAGGGGGCCCATAGCTCAGTAGTACAGTGCCAAAACTGCACATACAGAGTTCTGCTCACAAACGGGACTTTCTTTCTTTTTTATTATTATTATTATTAAATATAACTTTATTGATTAAAAGAGAACACACATTACATCTTATACATTTCCATAGTACCATACAACATCGTTGATCTCATCCCATTCCCGTTATTCCCACCCTCCCCACCCCCCCATATCCCTCTGACTTCCCTCCAGCACTCTATCGACTTCCTTAAAGCTATATACATCTTATTTGTACATTCCTAATTACTTATTTATACCTTATTTGTACATTCATAATTACTAAATTGTTCTATACTTCTTTTATTAAATCTTTCGATTAATTTGTTAATCCTAAAATTCCTTCATACCTATTTATTCCAAGCATATTAGCACTTCTTTCTTTGAGCAGTATTTTTCCATATACTCTTCATAGCATTTCCATTGTTCTTTCAACTTTTGGTGTGTTTGGTTTCTTATTGCTGCTGTTAACTTTGCCATTAGTAAATACTCATTTAGCTTACTTAACCACTCATTCTTTGTTGGTAACTGTTCTGTCTTCCATTTTGCTGCTATCACCATCCTGGCGGCGGTGCTAGCATACAGGAAGACACTTTCCTTTCCTTTTGGTATTTGGTCGTCTAATAAACCTAGCAGATAAACCTCTGGTTTCTTTACCATTGTTTTTTGCATCATTTTTGTTATTTCAGTATGTACCATCACCCAAAAGGTTTTTATATTCTCACATTGCCACCACATATGTAGTAGCGTCCCCACCTCTTTCCCACATCTCCAGCACAGGTTGGACTTCAATTTGTAAATACTTGCGAGTTTCACGGGGGTCAAATACCATCTGTAGTGCATCTTAAAAAATTTTTCTTTAATATTGTATGAAGCCGTAAATCTAATATCCTTTCCCCACAGTTTCTCCCATTGTTCCAAATTTATTGCATATCCCAGATCTTTGGACCATCTTAGCATTGCCTCTTTAACCTCTTCTCCCATTAAATCCCACTCCAGTAACAAATTATATGCGCCCGAAAGTACTTTTTTGTTATTTTTGATCACCACACTTTCAAATTTGGAAGTTTCCTTTGAAAAACCTTTCTTTATGTCTACCGTAAGCATACTGTTCAATTGTATATACTGCCATCTGTCAATTCCGTACTCTCTTAGTTCCTCATATGATTTTAATTTGTATTTACCTTCCTGATTTTCTATTAACTGTCTATATGTCGGCCAAATTTTATTTATATTTAATCTTTTCCTAGCGATGGCTTCTATCGGGGATACCCACCATGGTGTTTGCATTTCCGCGTATCTTTCATATTTTTTCCATACCTTATACAGTGCTCCTCTCAGAATATGATTAGTAAATTCCTTATTTATCTTGGCTTTATCATAATTGAGATACGCGTGCCAGCCGAAGCTGCAATTAAATCCTTCCAGATCCAATAGTCTGTTCCTTTCCAATCTAATCCAGTCGCTGACCCATATTAGACATTCAGCTTCATAATATAGTTGTAAATTCGGGAGCGCCATACCTCCTTTTTCTTCCCGTTCTGTTAGCAGCTTGTATTTTACCCGGGGTTTCTTCCCCTGCCAAACAAATTTTGTGATGTCCTTCCTCCATTCGTCAAAACAGTTTTCTTTAATGATAATTGGGATAGTTTGGAATAAGTAAAGCATCTTCGGCAGTACATTCATTTTTATAATTGATACTCTCCCCCATAAAGATAGGTTTAGTCTGTTCCATCTTTCAAATTCCTTCTTTATCTCTTTCCATATTTTATCATAGTTATTTTTGAACAAATTTATATTTTTCATGGTTATGTCTATTCCTAGGTATTTAGCTTTTTTAACAATTTGTAAACCCAATTGCTTTTCTAACGCATTTTGCTCATTCAATTGCATATTTTTTGTCAGGAGTTTTGTTTTACCTCTATTTAATTTAAATCCAGATACTCCTCCAAAATCCTCAATTAATTCAATCACTTTAGCAATGCTTACCTCCGGGTCTTCCGTTGTAACTAGGATATCGTCTGCAAATGCCCTGACTTTAAATTTTTCTTTGCCTAATGTTATTCCTGTTACTTCTTCTTCCTCTCTAATATTTGTTAATAATATTTCCAATGGCAAAATAAACAGCAGTGGTGAGAGGGGACACCCTTGTCTGGTGCCCCTCTCTACCAAAAAGCTTCCCGTTCTGTCACCATTTATTACCAGACTAGCCGATTGTTTCTCGTAAATCGATTTTATTCCTCTATAAAAGTCTTCTCCTACTGATGACATCTCCATCACTTTCAATAAAAAACTTCTTGACAGATTATCGAATGCTTTCTCCGCATCAATCATTATAAAGCCCGCTCTCTTACTTGGTCTTAATTCTAAATATTCTATTAAGTCTATCACAACCCTCATATTTGATTTTATATGTCTGTTTGGCAGGAACCCCGCTTGGTCTTCGTGTATCACCTCCTTTAATACCCTCTTCAACCTATTGGCCAAAATACCCGCAAATAGTTTGTAGTCGTTATTTAAAAGAGAAATGGGCCTATAATTGTCCACAGACTCTCCATCTGTTCCCTGTTTGTGTATTAACACAATATTTGCTTCCTGCCAAGAAGTTGGTATTTGCCCTTCCTTCATGCTCTTATTCATTATTTGTTTTAATGGTGCTATTATAGAGTCCTCTAATTTTTTGTAATGTACTGCAGCTAGTCCATCAGGACCTGGTGACTTTCCTAATTTAAGTTTAATAATTGCTTGGTGTATTTCAGTCTCTGTTATCGGCTCGTTCAAAGTTTTCATATTTTCTTCACTTATTTTTGGTATCTTCTTTTTTTTTAAGTAATCCTGTATCTCTTCCACTGATTCCTGACCTCTGCTGTATAGCTTTGAATAAAAATCCAAAAAACCTTTTTTTATTTTTTCCTCTGTATCCAATATACTCCCCTGATATATTATTTTGTTTATTTGTCTTTCCTCCTGTCTTTTCTTTATCTGCCATGCTAATAACTTGCCTGGTCTGTTTCCTAATTCGAAAAATTTTTGTTTCATCCATTTCAATTTGCTTTCTATTTCATTTGATAATAATGTAGATAACTGGGACTGCAATATTTTAATATTTTGGCTTAATGTTATGTCATTAGGTGTTTTAACCAATAATTTCTCACATTTCTCTATCTCTTGTTGAATTTGCCTTAATTTAGATTCTTTTATCCTTTTCTGAATTGCATTTTGCTTTATATAAAAGCCTCTTATGAAAGCTTTACTTGCATCCCAGACTACTTTCAAATCTACGTCCTTTGTCATATTTATTTCAAAAAATTCTTTCATCGCTTTCTGTGCCTCTATTACAATCTTTTCATCATTTAGTAACCTCTCGTTCATTCTCCACCTTATATCTCTCTTGTTATTATCCCTTATTTCCAACATCACTGGGTTGTGATCCGTAATTGATTTTGGCATAATCTCTGCCTTCCTTATTTTAGGTATTAGGCTACCTGAAACCCATATCGCATCAATTCTGCTAAAAGACCTCTTTGCATCAGAATAAAATGTGTATTGCCTCTCTTTTCCATTCTTCTCCCTCCAAGCATCTTTCAGATTATAATCCTCGACCATCTGAAAAAAACTTACTGGCAATCTCCCCGATCTAGGTTTAACCGCCCTTTGTGATCTGTCCCATTCCAATGAGGTTACCCCATTCCAATCTCCCATCATTACCATTTCCTCTTCTCTATACTCTTCCAGCTTTCCATATAATTTTTTAAAGAAGGACATTTGATTATCGTTCGGGGCATATATTCCTATTAATAATATTTTCTTCTTATCCTTAACTATTTGCACTCCTAGTATTCTCCCCTCCTCATCCTTAAATTTTAATTCTGCTGTCAAACTTGGATTTATATACAAGACGGTCCCTCTTCTCTTACTTTTGTCTGATGCAATATATTCTTTACCTAATCTTCTATTCACTAAGATTTTTTCATGCTTTTGTGCAATATGCGTCTCTTGTAGGCATATCACATCCCACTTTCTTTTCTTCAGCACCCGTTCTATCTTATTTCTTTTTTTCTTATCATTTAATCCATTCACATTCCAAGAGATTATATTTAAATTCATATATTTTAATTGGTGAGATCAAATTTCAAATCACTTTATTAATACTATGTAATTTGTCCGCGCCTTTAATACAGAGTCAGAAATAGTAGTAGTGATACTAAGATTCTAGTATACTGGAACTTCACTGTTCCTTAATTACGTCTCTTCAATTGGACTGACTGACCTCTCCTCTGAACCGCTTTGTACCTCCTCTCTCAACTGGTTCCCCTCCCCTCCCAGTTCCTTCCTATAAGTTCTCCTCAATCTCTCCATCTCGTCTGTTGACCTTATAATCCTTCTTCCATCTCTAAAGGTGAAAGACAAGCCTTCCGGGAATAACCACTTAAACATGATTCCTTTCGCCTGCAACACATCCGTCAGCACTTTGTAGTTCCCCCTTTTTTTCAAAATTCTTTTCGGTATTTCCTTATAAATCAACACATTATGACCATCAATAACCAGTTTCCTTTTTTGGAGAATCTTATCTTTCAACAACCTAGAGTTTAGGAATACCAGACAGTCACCTGGCCCTCTATATTGTTTTTTAGCATCTGGTCTCATCCTAAAAATTTTGTCCACATCCATCAATAGTTCGTCTTCCTTTACATTCAACCCTTTTGACAATTCTGTTATTAATTTACTCATAATATCCTCATCTTGTCTCTCTGGGACACCCCTAAATCTCAGAATCAATTCTCGTTGGTGCATCTCCAAGATGGCTATTTGGTCCAGCGTATCTTCCTGTGCCTTCCTCATCTCGGCCAGCTCCATGTTCGTGGTTTCTTGATTTTTCCTCACCTCTCTATTTTCTTGGTGGCATTTCTTCACAGTGTCTTTAATAAAATCTTCTTGCTTTTTAACCTTTGTATCCAGTTCCTTCACTGCTTTTTCTGTTTCCATGCTCTTTATTGTTAAGTCCTTCATCTGGTTTGATAATTCCACGATTAATTTGGAGTTCTGCTCGATTAATTTGGAATTCTGCTCGATTTTGAGGCCCATATTGTCCAGTTTATCATTTATTGATTTGTTCATATTGATTATTAATTCTTTAATGTCTGCGTTGGGGTCCAAGTCCACCACGGATTGTCTTCTTGCTAATGCTGTTGGAATTGTCATCTGGGGTTGTCCTTTTTTATTTGCAGCCATGGTTATGTCTCTATATACACACACTTCAAAGTTTTGTCCCAGTCTCCCTGGCTCGCCAGTAGTTAAATCCTGGGGGGGGAGTATGGGGAAATCACATCAGAATTCAAAACATTTAGAACTTCAGTATACCTCCAAAATAAGCTCAGTCACCAAGTGTCCATCGATTTTAATTTCTCGGTATATAGGTAAAAGAAGGGAATCAAAAAAGGAATTGAGCCAAAGGGAATTTTTTTTTTTTTTAAAGAGACGGGGAAGAAAGAATTAGAGAAATAGAGAAAAGGGAAAAAGGAAAAGGAGAAGAGAAAAAAAAAAAGGAAAAGGAAATTTTTTCCTATGTAGTTTCTCTAAACTTCCACTGGGCGTCGCTGTGTATCACTATCTGCTTTCCTTTCCCGTGGTGTCCTGCATTTCTTTCTCCCGGCACTAGGTGTCGCTGTCGTTATTCTTGTCTGGGCGTTTAGGCGTCTCTTTGTATTGGACAGTGACTCTCTTTGTTCTAACAAGAAGGAGGAAGTTGACTCAGCTTTTCACTCGTCGCCATTTTCTTACCCAATCTGAATACTCTCCCCCCTTAGTTCTCTTAAGATCTTTTCGGATTTCCTTTCAGATTTTCGTAATTCCTTTCAGATTTTCTCTTGCGCGATCCCCCGAATTCCTGCCTTCTACTCCTCTTCTTTCACTCACTCTCCCAGTCCTCCCGTCCTCCTCTCCTCGCCGTCTCCGCTCCCACAGCTCGCCTCTTTATTCTGCTAGCCCGTGCCGGTTTCGTTGGGGTTTAAAAATAAAGATCTTTCTCTGAAACGATGCAGTCGCTGTTTCTCTCGCGGGTAGGTGTACTCAAGTTCTCCCTCTACATAACGTTCACCTCGAGAATTACTGAAACGTCTCAGCTCTAAAATATTTGTGCCTATGCTGTAATGTTACTTTATATATCTGGTATAAAGTTCTTACTTGTACCGCAGCACGTCGATTTCGTGCGGAGCTCCAGTAAATACTAACAATGTTATTGCCGCTTCTCCTCTTGAGATCTTAGTCTTCCTCTTCCTGCCCCTTATTATATCGGACGCCTTAAATTTATAGCTGTAGGTGGTCACAAACGGGACTTTCATTCCTTTTCCTCTCCCCGTGTGTCCTCAGCAGATTTTGAAAGTATGTGAGAGACTGCAGGGCAGAAAAGAGTCTAGGGGAGAAAAGTTTAATTGTGCAAGTGGAGTCTGCTGTACTACTGGCACAGCAGTGTTGAATACAACCACCCCCCAAACCTCCAATTACAATTTAATTATTAAATTATCTTTGCCTGACTTGGAGAGGTACACCTGATCAAACTAGATAATACTGAGCTAGATTCGCCAATAGTCCAACTTGTGTAAGGTCATGAATTTGTGCTAAGTTGGTTTCATATGTTGATACTGTGCCTTCATGGAAAGATGCATAGACACACTACTACAGGATATTGTGGCAGTGCCCTTGGTGCAAGCCTTTGCAGTTATGCATCAAAGTGTTTATCTTTATACTATGCATATTGACATCACAGTATTTTGATCAATCTGACACAAAACAATGCATCTAACCCAAGTCCGTTGCTCTGATGAGTTTTGTCCACCCACTTCCTAGTTATTTTCTAGTTTGTGCTTTTCCAAATCAATATTGTTTCCCGCATAATGTTATTTTGTTGTGATTTACCTTTTTTCATTTAACAAGTACTTTAAAATGAGAGCCAGATTGAGAACTTTCATTTTTTCACGTCATTATTTTTTCTGTGTATGCCTAATTTTTAATCAGTCATAAATCAGTTGCAAGCAAAGGATTCTAACATATGCTCTTATAAATTGCTGTGCTCAAGTGTGTGTGTTTCCAAAGTTGGCATTCGTCTTTGTCGGTAGCTGTCTACTTTCTGAAGCAGACAAATACCACAAACCTATGACATTTGTTCATTAAATATATTAAGGGGGTTGACCAGATTATAAAATCCATCAATCCCCTTTGACTGGCTCTGGAGATACAAAGACTACCAAATGCACCAGCAGTTCTAAGGTAAAAGTGAACAAATTTATTTCTTTAATTACTCATTTGAGGTACTACAATCTGTTGCCAAAGCTGGTTATCATCAGCTTTGATTAGAAATCATGAAAGACAGCTGCTGAAACACTGAGTCGGGAAGATTGTATTGGATTAGAAAGAAGTTCCTTGGAATTTAAAATAGCTGGAGGACATTGATGGGGAACCTGTGAATACTCATACATTTTAATATATGAAAAGCTAGGGAGGGTTTCATCATATCATAAATGCAGCTTCTGCATGTCTTCAGTATAACAACTCTCTGCTAGTTTGTTCTGTGATCTTTGATTTGGCCTGCAGCCTCCACCCCACTGCCCTCTTTTAAGATAGTCTAATTTATTGTACCCATATGTTCAGATTGAACTGCTCCAGCTTTTCTTAGGGATACCCAATACAATAGGTTTTCTTCCCTCCACTCTCAAGTACTGTTTGGTTCTGTCTCATAAAAGATCAGCTCTGTTCCTTTACAAATTGGGTTCTGAAAGGTATCGGGAAGTTTTTAACGTTTGACGTTTTATTATGTTTTTATATGTGCTGGAAGCTGCCCAGAGTGGCTGGGGAAACTCAGCCAGATGGGTGAGGTATAAATAATAAAATTATTATCATTATGATTATCATTATCTCATTGCTTCCATGTACTTGATTACTGTGGGTGGTATACATGGGTGCATTAGAAACACTGTAAATAAGACAGTCTTAATTTTGAAACAAACAAGGCACAGCACGTGTGAATTTTATTGTGGTGATGGATTGGAAAGACACAGGTTGAAGTATAGTAGTAGCTTGCCCCAGACTAGGTGTGTTTGATTGTCTAGGCCAGTGCAGGGATTAAATCTCATGATGTGATGGCCAGCACTCTAGTATGAGCATTCTCAGGTTTCGGTGAGGTTTAATCACGATGATGAGTATGACTTGAAGTCAACACTCTCAGGGAAAGTGTAGGTCAACGTAGACTTTGGCTTGCTCCCAATTCTGCATTAAATCTGTGCAAGTTCCAGATATTATTTTCTTTTCACAACCTGGGTTGGAGGAAAGAGCATCCCAATCCATATTAGTTCAGTCTGAAACACAAATTGTTAACTAGAAAGCATATTGTTTCCAGTCATAAAGAACCTTACAATTTATGCATCCTTGAAGGTCACAATGCATCTTAAAGTATTTATCTAATTTAAACAATAGCATTTGCGGGAAATGTTCAATTATACGTCCCTATAGTAGACTGTTTCTGCTTGCAAACTCTCCATTTACAACCCTCAGTTTCTTCATAAATTAGCTAATCACAGATGACCTTTGGGTCAGCAAACAAAGCATTGTTTAGTGCAAACAAACAATACAATTTTACAAGAAGTGGTCAAGAGTGCACTTCTGTTTCAGCAGGTTTCAGTTCCTCCTAGCACATTTCCTGCAAATAAGCCTTTTTTCTTTCACATGTTGATTTCAGGGTGAGTGATCAAGGCAAGTTAGGCTCTTCAATATTAATGATGCAGTTTGTAATGACAAAATTATAGAAGTATGGAAGAAAGAATATACCCATGAGAACTGCTGTACTGCAGTGGCTGAAACAGGAAGCCCACAGTTCAAATGTGGTGTCAACAGTAAACTCACTAGGTGGTCTTATACAAGCAGCATTTCCATTCATCTTCAGTGTCTGCCTTCCCTCCACCAACCCAACTGCAACAACCAAAGGTTTTTACATGGATACAGCTGGGTCTGTCTTTTCTTTTCTTTTCTTTTCTTTTCTTTTTTGATGCTGAATTTCCCACTGCTCACAAGGTAAAGTGTACAGCAGGTTGGAATAGACAAGTCCTTTTCGATACATCTTGATACCCAAGCTAAAATCAAAACTAACCCCAAGGTTCTTGTGAGAGTATACAGTACTGGATTAGTCTCATTCCAGGGAGTAGAAAATGTGACCAGCACAGGATGGTATCTCTGCAATTTTAATGCTTGGAAAACAGATAAAAGCACAGTTAAGTTACATAATACGTAGGAGTTACCCTCCCTGACTTACATGCTAAGCATGTATTCAAAGCTAATTTACCTATTGCCTTTTCCTAAATCTGAAAATCCTGTTGAAGCCAATCCTTAGGCCCTGGCTGGCCAAGCGACAGAAGAAAAATTCCATCTCAAAAAGTATACTTTTGCAAGAGAGTTTTCCCCTTTAGTGCTGGATGGGGGAAGTGGTGGTCAAGAATGGTTCTGAACTAATTGTGAGTATACAGGTGCTCAATAATTGGCTTTGTAACTTTCTAAAGTAAGGCTGGTTCAGTAAGTTCTCATCAATGCAGCACAGAAGAAAACCTTGGGTTAAATATCTCTTTTGTTTTGTTTCGTAAGTGCCCTGTGTCTGTCAAAGTAAACCTCTGCGGGTTCAATGTTCTAGGCCAGTGTAGCTCTGCAAGTTCAGTATAAGCTTATCAAATCTAACCAGGAAGAGTTTACTAGCTGAATCCTGGAGGCTAGCTGGGTTCAGGAGAAATCTGAAACATTTCAGTAAAGCCACAATTTTGTATTAATTCCAAGGTACATTTATTTTCACACTGGTGTGTGGTTACTAGATATGCATAACATATACTAAATTTCCAATCATTCATTTATCATTTCCTGTTAATTCAGATTTTTTTATTTTTTTAAAAAGTTCCTTCAGTGCAGCTCAACACTGTGACACTTAAGAGAAACCAATATAAAGTATTTGACTGAACAATAGTCCATACAGAATGGTTTCCTTCAGATAGCTTAATTGGTAGATCATGTGACTCTTAATCTCAGGGTCGTGGATTTGAGCCCCACGTCGGATGAATGATTCCTGCACTGCAGGGAGTTGGACTGGATGATCCTTGTGGTTCCTTCCAACTCTACAATTCTATGACTCTATGATCCTCACTTTTTATCATCTGGTACAAAAGGAAGGAACCCCAGTAAAGGTAAAGGTACCCCTGACCATTAAGTCCAGTTGCGGACGACTCTGGGGTTGTGGCACTCATCTCGCTCTATAGGCCGAGGGAGCCGGCGTTTTGTCCGCAGACAGCTTCCGGGTCATGTGGCCAGCATGACTAAGCCGCTTCTGGCGAACCAGAGCTGTGCACAGAAACGCCGTTTACCTTCCCGCTGGAGCAGTACCTATTTATCTACTTGCATTTGAAGTGCTTTTGAACTGCTAGGTGGGCAGTAGTTCCCCAGTAGAGGAAACTAATTTGTAATCTGTGGTTGAGGGTTTTTAAACACATCCATATGTACCAAGATATGTATGTACCAAGAGCTTCAATAGTGTTAATATAAGCATGCAAAATTTGGGAGATTTGATTGCAGCATCTGGCCAATACATACCTAATTTATACAGTTTATTTTATACTTAAGCACACCAATTTATGATGTATAAAGCATAGTATTTTACAGTCATTTAAGTAAAGTGAGATGAACGCCGCAACCCCAGAGTCGTCCACAACTGGACTTAATGGTCAGGGGTCCCTTTACCTTTAAAGGCAGGAGACGTGGGTGGCACTGTGGACCAAACCACAGAACCTAGGGCTTGCTGATCAGAAGGTCGGTGTTCAAATCCCTGTGACGGGGTGAGCTCCCGTTGTTCAGTCCTTGCTCCTGCCAACCTAGCAGTTTGAAAGCACGTCAAAGTGCAAGTAGATAAATGGGTACCGCTCCGGCGGGAAGGTAAACAGCATTTTTGTTCACAGCTCTGGTTCGCCAGAAGCGGCTTTGTCATGCTGGCCACTTGACCCGGAAGCTGTATGCCGGCTCCCTAGGCCAGTAAAGCGAGATGAGCGCCACAACCCCAGAGTCTTCCGTGACTGGACCTAACGGTCAGGGGTCCCTTTACCTTTACCTTTACCTTTTAAGGCAGTGGGGGCTATTGGCTGATTGAGGCTGAAGGTGCAAAGTTCACAAGTAGATAGGTAGAAATGAAGGACAGAAAGTTAGGATGAGGCAAGGAGGTCATAATGAATTTTAGATGTTCATATCTCATGGTGAGATTTGATAGATTTGGCTCAAGCCGTATGAGTATTAGTACACAAAGGTGGAAACTACAGTGTGGAAATGTTATCTTGTGAAGTACTTGACAGCTTTATTATCCATTCTCTGGGAACGGGCTTTTTAAACAAACAAACAAAAAACTACTCCAACAATTGCAGAAGCTTTCAATATTCATATCCATGTTTTATTAAACAAATACGTGCCATTTAGGGCAAAAACTTTGTGATAAAATTTGACAGCATATGCTAAGTGGGAGGGTGAGTAATGAGCTGTGAAGATTATTTTTTTTAAGGTGTTCAGCCAGTATTGGCAGAGATCAGTGTGTTTGAATACATGTAGAAGTACAACATGTATCGCTGAACACTTATTAAAAAGAAGAAGCGTCCATTCATGCCATATAACATAATTAACAGCCACCTTTTACCACGAGCCTTAGTTGAATTCATTGCAACAAGCTAATATATAAAAATACCAAATACTGTCTATTAGCGGGAGCTTTTCTTTTGAGCTCTGCTTAGACAGGGAGACATAGGACTGCCCCTACCATTAGCCAGAGTGTGGCAACCATCTCAGGCAGTAAGTGCTGGGGGGTAATGGCAGGAACCCCCACCCCCCACCCCCCACCCCCAGCAGTTCCTTCTGAGCCCTTTCAGGTGTTCCCTTCTGCTTGATGACAGAGCTGTCTGTACCATAGTTCCTGTACCTGCTTAACTAGTGTGTGTATCTCAGGTGGGAAATTCTATTCATTTTGCAGTTAAAGGCAAACCTACCAAATTCACAGTTTCTGGAACAATGTAAGAACTGAAGCAAAACTAGCCATCAAAATTCTCTGAATTTTGCAGTGCTGTTCTCCAGCCAAGAAATGCGTAAAAGAAAATATGCCAATTTCGATTTCTCTTTGTTTTTCATTTTTCCAGCTTTAAGTTCAGTCCTCCGCATCTCCCCATCAGTCTGCAGTTTTACTATTTTAAAAAGGCATTATGAAGCTATGTCAGCATGTCAGTGTGCATTTCTGCTAATAGACACATACTGTATTTGCATGCAGCTTTCCTGAACATGATGGATTTTTGTATTCTTTTTTTCACCAATATATGCACTTGTATGCACACTTTACTACAGTATATGCTTTTACTCTTCCCTACTCTCTGGTGTACTGTGGTATGGCGGAGATGGTGTCCCATTTCCAGTGTAGAAATTAGATTTAACTGTCAGCCCAGTCAGTTTCTGTACGCATGAAATGTGTGTATGAGACATTTTGTCCTTTGCTTCTGGCTACAAAATGTCTTGGGGCCAACCCTGTGTGTGTGTGTGTGTGTGTGTGTGTGTGCATACAAACACGCATATGAACACACACATTTATAATCATATACGCTTCTTAAAAAACGGCAACTGAAATATGCGTGCCTATTACATGATTTGCTTTGAGAATTAGACTTCCAAAAATCCATGTAATTGATATTACCAAATGCCCTCTTATCTCAGCACAACATACCTGTTGGCAATTACCTTAGCATTGCCAAGTCCTTTCAAGTACTATTTTTATATTCATATGAAAACATTTTCTATTTATTTATTCAGCTTATCAACAAGGGCCATTGTTTAACACCAGGTTTGCATTTTATAAGTGTGTGTGTGTGTGTGTGTGTCCCAGGGGTCAAAACACCAACTCTATACCTTTAATGAGTTCAGTGACATCACTGGGAGAGCCTAGCAATAGTGGCTATTGTCTGAGGATATTGCATTAGCTGTAGGAGCAGTAGCACAGAAGTCAAGGTCAGGGCATTAACAAGTAAATAATCTTCGGGCAAAATAAAGACTGAAAGGGAACAATGAAGTGCTGTTCCAAGAATGTGTTCTAGTCTCCCAAAGCAAAGTTTCCCACATAAAAATGTTTCTCAAGTGACCTGCCCTGGCCAAAATGTTCTGCATAACTAATTTATCCGGAAGGATGCTCCATTTTTGAAATACTTGGTGAGAAGCTTGTAAAACCATTAACATCATTCTCTTTCCCATATTCAAACTTTAGAATAATGTTTCCCAGACCACACCTGAGGCACATTTTTTTCTGGATTAAAATTAGAAACACGCTGCTCTGTGAAAGATACATACATATTTTTCCAATCAGCTTCCAGTACAACTGGCAGTTATCTTCCTTGCAACTGCAAGATAACACAACCAATTTTGTCTCCTGACATTTCACCCTTCCCTATGCCCAGCTACTCAGGTCTTAGGGAATGGGATTGTGCCCTCTGGTCAATGGTGATGCTTGTGGGATTCTCTGTGCATATCAGCTAAATTTAGGATGTGTCACAGAAGCCCAGTTTCCTTACTATTCTTTGGGATGGTATCACTGGCGATATATTAGCTGAAAAGGGTAGTGACAATATTGTAATAGTCCTCCCCATTCCAATAAGACTGGTGAATGCATTTGACATGCTGGCCTCCTTTTTCAAGGCACATTTTTAATTTTCTTCTTGTCCTCTGAAGGTATCCTCTATTTGTAAGTTTTGGACTTTTCTGGTCCAAGCCCAGTTTAAAGTTGTTTGTTGTTATTTAAATACTACCTTTCATTTTGAGGAGTAATACCAAAGTAACAAACAGATTTCAAAAATAGAACTACCCATAATTAAAATAAATGAACCATAAGATATGAGAGCAAAGTCCTTGATGTTGCTCATCAAAAGTTAGCATCTGGACAGTAGTCTGAGCAAGCATATAGGTCATAGTCACTCTCACTATGGCGAGATGTATTTCTGTTAAATTACAGTGATTATAACTTAATTTGCATCTGTACATAGAAATTAGTAGATTCAAATACGTTCTCTTTTGTCCTCTTTTTTGGTGGTGTGTAAGTTGAGGTACACACTCTTTGGAATTTCCTGCCATCTACATTTTAAATTTGAGACAGATAGAGATGGAAAATCTCAAATAAAATGGAATATCTGAGCTTATTTTAATAAACCTGTGTAATAAAATCTAGCAACTAAGTACAGGCAATTATCAAGGGTTATGCTGCAGACCCCCCACACACACACATCAGTGGGGATCCCATCAATGGTTTTGCCCTGCCCCTTTTTAGTGACTTCTGAGTTTAGCACTGTACACCTGTGCACGATTGCATGTCAGTTGGACATGAATAAATTGATGGTTGCCTGTACTGAGCACACTCATGAACACATGCAATAAGGACTACAGGATCTACTTATTATGTGTTTCCAATAAATAGAACATCCTTTCCCCACCTTGTGCTCTAGATATTTTGGACTACAACTCCCATCAACACCAACCAGCATAACCAATAGTCAGAAATGATGGCTGTTGTAGTCCAGAACGCCTAGAAGCCACCATTTTGGGGAAGGTTGGAGTACGGTGTTTGGTTTAGTCGTGGAATAAGGGAGTGTGCATTCATTTCAGAATTAATGGAAATTTGGACCAAGTGGATCCCATTTCGTTCGATGTACCTTTGTTTTAAAATAAATGCATCAAGTGCCAAAGGGCACAAAGATTTTGTTTTTTGTTGCTCTGTCCCTGCCCATCACTTATGCTGCCTACATTGTTCTGGGAACAGGAGTCCGAGAACTGCCATTTTATTTCCCAAGTATGCCTTGTATATCACATTGTTTTGAGGGTGTTCTTGGTAAAGCAGGCCATATCCATTGCCACGGGTAGGCAAAATAAACTTGTAAATTAAAAAGGGGGAGAAACCAAATGTGAGTTGTGAAACAAATTAAATTTACACAAATGAAACAAATGCATTTTTCCTGAAGCAATCACAAAACAAATGAGGTATAATACCTAACGTCTCCCCCCCCCCAGTACTGCAGTGACATCCACTTATAGTGTGATTCTTTACATGTCTACACTGAAGTAAGTCACACCGATGTCAGTGGGATTACTCCTGGGTAAGTGTTGCATGGGATTACAGCCTGTGAGGCCTTGGGCATACAACTCTCTATCAGTTTAAGAAACCTTATTTCTGGTTCTGCAGATTGAGAAACAAATGAGACTAGCTAAGGATTTTTTCACACCAAAAAATTGTAAAGCCATGGTGTACAAGAAATGAAGCTATTGAAGAGAGGGGGTCTGATAATTGTAAGGTGGCTTAGCTACTTACTGCCTTTGCACTTGAATTGAAAATTTCCCTGCCTTTAGAGCATGCATTTACATTAGAGCAGGGATTCCCAAACTGGGATCCTTGGTAGTGTCTAGTACAGCACATGGCAATTTCTATAACTGGCAAAAAGTATCATATAGAGGAGGGAGAAAGGTTGTTTTCTGCTGCACCAGAGAAGCGGACACGGGGCAATGGATTCAAACTACAAGAAAGAAGATTCTACCTAAACATTAGGAAGAACTTCCTGACAGTGAGAGCTGTTCGGCAGTGGAATTTGCTGCCAAGGAATGTGGTGGAGTCTCCTTCTTTGGAGGTCTTTAAGCGGAGGCTTGACAGCCATCTGTCAGGAATGCTTTGATGGTGTTTCCTGCTTGGCAGGGGGTTGGACTGGATGGCCCTTGTGGTCTCTTCCAACTCTATGATTCTATGATTCTATTAAATTGTCCACCAAAACCTCAGTAATCTTCAAGCGGTCGATGGAGGAAAAAGCTTGGGAACCACTGTATTAGAGCATACTTGTCTATACACTACCTTCAGATAGGCTGGGAAAGGTTGGCAGATATGTAGGAAGCTAAGGAACAATTATCACTGCATGCAAAAAAGAGACAATGCATGTTAAAAACAAACAAAAACCATGACCCATGGGGTAGGGGAGATAAAGATCTGGCCCTTCGGCCAGAAAAAGCTCCCTACCCCTCCTCTACAGGGTTGTTATTTTCTTGGATACCAGCCACCATAGCCTAGTAGGTACAGGACGTTGTTTGCAGGAAACTTGCTTTCAGAATTTCAGAGAAGAAACAAGTATAGAAAGACAAACAGAAATCTCTTTCTGTGTAAGGAAAGAATGCAAAATAATCCACGGTTGTGCCTCTAGACAGGGTCATTGATTTCCTCACATTTAAAAAAGAACGCAACTTGTTTCGTTCGAGAAAGCATTCAAATGTAAAAGGAGTAATAGATTTATTTTATATTTTTGGAGAGTGGCTTGTCATGGACTTCTTTCAGGATTCCATTTAGCAGCCCACATGTTGCTAGATGATCTCATTGCACCTGTGGATTGTTCAGATTTAAGATATGGAAAGCAACTTTTTATCTTGTGCATTATCCAACATAACTCTGTGCCATGCCACACAGGAGGGATGACGTGCCAAGTGCAGTCATGCACTAGATGGAAATTTCAAAGTTGTTTTGAAGGTTGCAAATGGGATTTAAAGGTGAGAAACTTCTCTCTTGTTACTCACCAAGATGAAAGTGCTCAATTTTCACTCCATACACCCCCCCCTCCTATAAAAGGAAAAAGAGGGAGAGGGAGAGTGTCAGAAGTTTCAAATGTATAAAATGCACAATGTGGTTTCTCTTCATATCTGCAGTTCCCCTACGGATAAAATTTTTAATCAGATGTTTTTGTACTCCTAAAGATTTTTCATTTGATTTACAACTTGTAGGAGGGAGTTGCGGCAAGTAATCAGGGAGAATGCCAGGAGGAGGACAAAAGAAAGGTGAAACGCAGCGTTAATAATTTAGTTTCAATAACCTTAAAAGGTTTGCCAGTCACTTTTAACCTTGCATATTTTTTTTTTATTTATATAAAAAGATCCAGCTACTGAAGTGAATCATAAAAATGTTTCGTTTAATTTGCAAACCATTCATCTCAGTTCAGCTACAAGCAAAATGAAGCATCTGGTAGAGGGAAAAGATTAAAACCAAAAGCTGTTTTTCAATTTGAGTGTCTGACACTTTAAGTCACTCCTGCGTACATACGTTCTCTTAACATGGACAAGAGGATGGTGTGAATTAATGGGAAATCTCCCATTGGTTGGGAAATACACCAGAAATATGCTCCCATTCGCTGGCAAGCAGAAAGAAATAGATACAGGCAAAGGGGGGGGGGAGCATAAGTAGAGCCTGGAGAAGCATCATGTGAAACCTATAGAAGGGCTACCTGTCACTTAAATAGTCTGGAAAAGAGCAACGTGGGAAGAAAATTGGCATACACATTTATTGCCAGTCAAGCAGTTAGGAAACATAGGAAGCTTCCTTAGACCGAGTCAGACCATTGGTCCATCTAGCTTTGTATTGTCTACACTGATTGGCAGCAGATCTCTGGGAATTCAGGCAGGGATTCTCTTCCAGTCCCACTTGGAAATACCAGGGATTGAATTGGAAAGCAGATGCTGCATCACTGAGCTATTGCTCTTCCCCAGAAAAAAAGGATATGAAATATATACGTTCAGAATGCAGTGTCAACTTCAGCACTTGGCACCCTTGAGCAGTTGTTGAAGCTTAGGAACATACCTTATATTTTGCCAGACCATTGCTCCATCTGGCTCCATAATTGTATACACAGACTGGCAGCCTTGTGCCTGCAGTGAGAAGGGAGACTCAAAAGATAAGAACATTTTGGCTGGAAGGATCCTGAGTTACTGTACTTCTCATTGATCACTTTCTGTCAGTTTAAGCAAGCCATTTGATGCAGGCAAAATGTAAGATACATAAAACAAAACGTGTGCATCCTTAGTATCCTGGGACCGGCTGATCTGTATTTGCATGCTCAATAGGAATCAGTGGGACATGTCAACAAAGCAGTCCCATCGGTGGGTCGGGTAATTTAATTCCGTGGGTTCTAACTGACCCATGTTATATACTAGGTCAACTCTGTTGTTATCATATTTCCTTTCCTGACCCAGTCCATACCCCCAGTTCATCTGGCGTGCCATCAGTTTCAGTTACATGAACTGCTAAGAGCTGCAGAGTTGTAATTTGCTCTGTTCTCTCTTCCCTGCTCCTCCCTATGATTACATTACGTAGCAACACAAATTGGCTGAACCCTCAGTCACTAGGGTTCAGTGTGAAAACAACCTAAAATATTCATTTTGTGTGTGTGTGTGTGTGTGTGTGTGTGTGTGTGTTTTAATTGAACAACAACAGGGCTTCCTTGCAATAAATACCTTCTAAGCTCAGCAAGCTATCATGTTCCTTATAGTATGTGTACGCAGAGGAAGAGAGAGCTCCCACAACACTTGTGTGTGTGCATGTTCTGCACTGGGCTTTAGATGTTACACCACTCTAAAGATATAGAAAGAGAAGTCCATATGTACAGCAAGTTCCTTTCCTCCTTCACCCCCTGTGTCTCGTGATATGCACACTCTACACAAACAGCTGTTAAAAGCCTGGGGATTTTAAAATGTAGTGCAGGAAAGGAAGTTTGGGAAAGACAGCTAAAACCCTCCCTCTGCCTGTGCATTATCATGTCGGGTGTACAAAGGGGCTCTTTGGATTGGTTCCAAACTACATTGAAGCCATTACTCTGGTTTTCCATAATAGAATGTGGAATGTACTAGAAGCAGCATTGTTTGACTTAATTGACTTTCCTGGTAGGTTTTGCAGCAGGCCTGTAAAATAGAAGGCATATCATTTATCCATCTATCTATCATCTATCTATCTATCATCTGTCTGTCTGTCTCTTTCTGCTTTGTTGGAGGGTTTTAAATTAAACATTGGATGGCCAACTGTCATGGATGTTTTAGTTGAGATTCTTGCATTTCAGGGGGTTGGACTAGATGACCCTTGGGGTCCCTTCCAACTCTACAATTCTATGATTCTGTGCAAACGGGGAAGTGAGAAGTAGCCCATAATCTCAGTGCTGCAGCTAGTTCTCTTTCATTTCAAGCCAATTGCCTTAAGCATAGCATCATCCTTTCTCTCTAAACAAGTTTACACTTGTTCTCCAGTGATAAAGTAACTGTCAAAGCATTTTAAAGGTTTGTTATGGACTGAAGCCATTAATTCTATTTTCAGAGCAAGCGGCAATTGAATAGTTTCTGCCTTGGTCAGCCGTGGCACTTGTCCCTCAAAATTGTCTGGAACCTTGAACCCTTTAGGGGAGAAACACAATTTGGATTTGCTCCATATTAAATTAAAAATCCCCAGGCATTTTGAGGCCATGAACACTTGCCAAAGAATGGTGAATATATATGTGTGTGTGTGTGTTGCTGGAACATCGCTGACATATGCCTCTATTATGAGAGGGCCATTGCTCAAGGGGGTGCACAGGATTATTTGGAATGAAGCCCACATTATGTGTGTCAAATCCATCCAGATATTCAGCTGAGTCACCCCCCTTCCCCAAGGGATAGAGTGGGTGGCAATGAGCTGGCTAAGGTAGACCTGCATTATAGGCAGTGTCTATATTATTATAAATCCCTCCTGCATGTTTCCTAAAACAATTACACAATTGCAAGTGTAGACTTGCAAAATAAATCACTTAAAAGAAGACACATTCATATTTTCTCTCCAACTACGTACATGTTGACAAAAGTATAATAAGAGGAGGCAATGGATACCTTCTGAAAATTAGAAAGAGGAGCTTCCATTTTAGGGAGAAGAGGGAGTCTCACCTCTGTGTTTCATACCACATATTCTGGCTACTATGAAATATAAAATTGGAAGCACAAGTGCTCTTAAATAAGTATGCAATATATCAAGCAACAGGGCTTTGAATCTCCCCTCTCACCATAAAATTATTTTGTGTCCTCCTCAACCTGAAAGGGCCCCACAGTTTCCTATTTACTTGTGAATACAGAACAGTATGTTTCTGTAGGATGACTAAAATGTGCACTACATGTTCTCAAAAACATCATTTTTTGCCTTTCTATTCCTTGAGAAACCAAGTCACAGGCTTTGCCTTCCTGTGTGTTCAAAGAGTTGCTTGCCCCACATTTCGCCTTGCAAACATTGTTTATGCTGCTGCTGGGTGCTGCTTGACATGGCTATTATTTCTGAGGAACCATGACGCGATGTGCTGGAAAGTCCCAATTTTTAAGGATGTGGGGAAGAGCTGTTAATCTCCTGGAAATATGAAGGGGGTGGGGATTGCAAATGAATATCTGCTTCATATTGTATAGAGAAAAAAGGGTTGACTCCCAAAACACAACAAAGGCAGCTGACATTCCCCAACATCACACACACCCCAATAAAATTTCCTGCTTCCCAGGCATTCAGTCATAGGCTCAGTTCACACATGACGTTAAACCAAACTATGGTTTAGCCTAAACAAGCAAACATTATGTGCAACCGTGGGGTTGTGGTTTGTCTTCCCCAAACAAATAAGCAGTAAGCCAAGAACAAATCTTGTGGTTTGTTTGGAGTGGGACAAACCACGAACCCTGGTTTGCACATAGTGCTAAAACCAAACCATGGCTAAGCTGTCGGTAGCCTGACAGCTGCAGGACTGAAAGGGGAGCAAAGTGGTCACAGTTTTCCAAATATTTATCAGCACACTTGCTCATCCATGCAGCCATAGTTGGGCTTAGCATTATGCATAAACCAGGTGTGGTGTGTATCCATGCTCCCCTAATGGTATTTGTTACCCCTTCACTCCCCCAAATTATTATTTTTATGGTGTTGCCCCTGCACAGCAAGCACAAACAGAGGAAGCGCAAATTATTCCCCCCAGGCCTGTTTAGACTGCATGGCCGTGGAGGATAAACAAATGGAGGAATGCAGAACCACATCAGCTTACTCTGTTCTTCACTTCAACACATCAGCCACAACTTCTGAGTACAGCCTACACATGTACAAACCTAACAAAAATAAGCTCTGCTCACCAGTTATGATTCAGTACTATTTCTATGGCATTTATAAAAATATACTAGGCATATGCTGATATTTGCCTTAAAAACAGAAGCAAGGTACGGTAAGTGTAATTCGTCAAAGAGAAGTGTTTACAATGAGGCACGATGCCACGAGAGCAGGAGAGAGAGGAGAGAGAGAGAACTGTTGTGATTGTCACAGTTTATTTTAACTTGGTGTCTCTGTACAAAAGCAGTTTTCTGTGAACTGCAACTGGCTGGTAGTGTTAAAAGTCGCATTTCCAAGTCCTTGATGGCTTTTATATCTAAAAGTACTTGGAAGTGCCTTGTTTACATTACTGCCATTTATAAAACATTTAGAATGGCCATTCTGCTGAATAAACAGTCAAGGGCCTGGAGGATAAGCATATCGCCCATCAACTTCTTAAGAGTAAACTTTCCAAACCCTTTCCTGCCAGAGGGGACCTCTGCAGTAAAATTGCAAACTCTGTGCTCCAAGATGAGATAGGCAGAATTAGATTAAGCAGCTTACTGTTGACATGTCTATTGATCTGGGTTCAGTACAGTTTCCTGCCTCTGCTAGCAGTAAGATTGCTGTATACAATAACATAGTGGCCTGGTTTATATGAAATTGGGGTCTCCAAGCATCAATTACTGCAGGAAGGCAGTGGCACTGGGAGATAAGGTTAAGCTCCTCACTGTGTTTAAGACTGCTAAAACTCAAGCAACACATTTGCTGTCTAAATTGCTACATATACATTTGGCAGTGCTCTTTCCCTCACACTCTGCATTCCCGAGACAATTCTATATTATTCTTACTGGGTAACAATTCCACAGTAGTTCCTAGAAATCCCTAGTTTTAGGTGGCTTTTTGTCCTAAATAAAACAGATATTTCTTAAATGAGCTGGTGTGCATGTGCATATGAGAGGGGGGGGATACTGTATGAACATTTTAGGGCATTTCTACAAGTAGTGCCCAAAACGATGTTTTAATTTTCCTCATTTCTAAAGAAAATGTCATACTCATTAGAAGAGAGATTTGATGTTAAAATTATTATAAAGTGGTGATTCATTTTGAAAACCAAACTGTCATATTACCGGTAATTATTATTATTGTTACTATTATTGAAATACCTTTAATTGAATTACCTGTGATAGCTTTTCCTCAGTGTGAAAATCAGTCTTTATCTTTAGGAAAAAGACATTTACCTGGGAAATTCTTGAGCTTGGTCCACATTCCTAAACGATGAATCAAGAGATGGCGTATTACACCTTCTGTTGACTGGCTTGATACTTTTAAGAACCTGAGGATAATAAGATTGTTCTTCAAGTTTTCAGAAATCAATGAAACCTGCACATTTCCCATTCCCCAAAAGCTTTCTCTTTTGTCACCAGAAAGTGTGCTGTGGTGTCATGTAGCTTTACTCCCTTCATGTTTGTCCCTAAACTGATGAAGTTAATGGATGTTACAGGATAAACTTTCTGTTTGACTGGTATTTAAGAAGAATTAGGCAGTTAGTTTCTTGATATTCCCCAATGACAGCCTCATTTATTTGATTTTTTAGCTTCCTCTGAAAGTGACCCAAGCTAACTTGCGGAAATATATAACAAATCAATATAGCAATTGATCGAACAAACAATATATATATATTGGCTCCCAGTACGTTTCCGAGCACAATTCAAAGTGTTGGTGCTGACCTTTAAAGCCCTAAAGGTCCAGTATACCTGCAGAGCGTCTCCACCCCCATCATTCTGCCCGGACACTGAGGTCCAGTGCCGAGGGCCTTTTGGCAGTTTCCTCGTTCCGAGAAGCCAAGTTACAGGGAACCAGGCAGAGGGCCTTCTCGGTAGTGCCACCTACCCTGTGAAACGCCCTCCCACCAGATGTCAAAGAGAAAAACAACTACCAAACTTTTTGAAGACACCTGGAAGCAGCCCTGTTTAGGGAAGCTTTTAATGTTTAATAGATTGTTGTATTTTAACATTCTGTTGGAAGCCGCCCAGAGTGGCTGGGGAAACCCAGCCAGATGGGTGGGGTATAAATAAAATTATTATTATTGTTGTTATTATTATTATTATTATTATTATTATTATTATTAAGTTTAAAGCTGAACAATAAACAACAGTGAATCATTCTTGAAGTTGCACTGAGCCACAGAGAGCAAAACGTATTACCGGTACTCTTTTTGAGGCTCTTTGAGGTTCAGTGCTGGAGGCCCTTGGCAAGCCTATGGCATTTAGCATGATGGTACAGACAAAATGCTGTGAATTGGATGGCACCAATGGTGAGCACAATTTTTGGCTGCCTACAAAGGTCTACTAAAAATCTATAACCTTGAATTATAATTATCTGATTTGAGCTACAGACAAATTCAACAAGAGAGCTTAAGTGGGAATGGAAAGGAGAGAGAGAGAGAGAGAGAGAGAGAGAGAGAGAGAGAGAGAGAGATTGCTTTTGAAATAATTTGAATAGGGAAAAAAATACCATTATCCCTCAACCCCTCCACCATTTCTACTGACAATGCAGCATTTGTGTGTGTAAACATGGGAAGAGAGTCATATTTGCATGGAAGGTACAAAGGGGTGGATGGCAGTGACTGGCTGCTGAAAAGGTTCACTCATATATATATATTTAAAAGGAAACTGCTCTGTGATACTGTCTGTTTGATTGTTTATTTAAAAACATTGATGCATTCCTGGGCACTCCGCCCCCCCCCAAATGTGTAGGAGTCCTTAAGCTGATAAGCTCTGGAAGGGCTGTAGGTCAGTGGGAGAAAAATTGTTTTGCTTGGAGGAAGTTCCAGGTTCAATCCCTGGCATCTTCACAGGGAGGACTCCTGGGAAAGGCTCCTGTTTGAAACCCTAGAGAGCCACTGCTGGTCAAGAAACAACAGGGAAGTCTATGGCCCTCCAGATGTTGTTGGACTCCAACTCTCAACAGCTCCAGCCAGTGGTCAGGGATGGTGGGAGTTGGAATCCAGCAACATCTGAAAAACCATAGATTCCCCACGTTTGGCAATACCAAACTAGAGGAACCAGTGTTCTAACTAGGCATATAATTGTGAATATAAGAGCATTATGTTGCAGGGGAACCAGAAAGAGAAGCCTGGAGGGTTGCGCTCAGGCTCTGATCCTCAGGATCCTTATCCCTGATGTAGACGGATGTCAAAGGAAGTCTTCCATGGGCTGGGGTAATGAACAGGGCAATAGGTAGAGCCAGTGGTATGAGTACAAACACTGGAGGGTCAAGCTAATATATTCATCACCTCCGAATGTTAGTAGTGTTGATTACTTGTAATGTGTCTTTAGGAAGCATTATCAAGCTATAATTATGCTTGTACTGCATTAAAAACGCACACGGTTTGACCTGTTGAATAGAGGCTGGTATCACAAGACGACGGGAGCTTAATCTGTATGTTTTTAAAATGTGATTTGGCATTTTATTAGCATGGTTTTGGGGTGGTTATCTTTTAATGGGAAGTTAATTGGTTTTATTGCTTTTTTGTGTGTATGGAAGGCAAATGGAACATCTGAGGCAGACAGGCGTTTAATAAATAACATTTACTGTGAACAGAGATTAAAACTAGAAGTACAAAAGAAACATTTAGACCACTGCGGGGGGAATCTGATCCACAAAGTTAATTGTCAGTTAAAAGTTTCATGTTTTATCTTTGGCTTATGCTACTGTTGCAGGATTTCAGTAGGATGCATGATGTTACAAACTTACATAGATTTGTTGTACTGGAATCTTAGCTGTTAATGGTTTAATTTATTTATGTTTTAAAGCATTTTAATAAGGCTTTGAAACCGCCACCTTTTGCACTCCTTATCTTTCCGCACGCTCCCTCTAAGGGAGTCTCCTAGGGAGTCTGTCAAATCTTTGGGGCTTTCCTGACATCTTACTGCCCTTATTTCCATATGCAGTTAATCAAGGGAGCCAATCCGAATGGAGGTGGATTAACACTGGGTGGAATTAATCTTGTCTGCTTTGCTGTTAATTATGTCTATTGTTGTTGGGGAAAGTAAGCACTGGCGGAAGGAGCTTTCTATTCCTCATTACAAGACAGGCTGAGCTTGTAATACGATAGACAATAATGCTTTCTCACTGCAATTAGCAAACAGATGGATTTTTTTCTTCTTCTCAAAATATGTAATAAAAGTCATTGGCAAGCATGGTGGTCTCATGATATCCAGCTTCTTTGCAATGGACAGAGATAGATGGGGCAACTCTAGCAGCCCAGGGATAAGGCCATAGCAGTACTATGCTACGTATGCCCTTTGCCTCAGCTACTGCAAACTCATCCTGCCCTCTCCCTCATTGAATCTGACAAACTGTAATCCCCTCAAATCTTTCCTATGTGCACAAAGAAAACTGTGTTTAGCTTTGAAGCTGCCATTGCTACGTGGTGGCAAAATATCCCAAAAGAGAGTACTGGTGAGTACCGGCGACGTAAGAATTTGACTTTGCAGATGTATTGTTTGGTTTACACTGTCATCAGCTGTAATGTATGTGCACGTAAGCGCAACCGTGTTTGCAATGATACTCTCAATTGCTCAGTTTCTAAATTTAACCTTTTGCAACCTACTATTGGATATGCATCGACACAACCTTTTGAAATGGAAGTATATTGGCTTCAACTTTCTCTGAGTATAAAATGGGAGTGATATATTAAAGTGCACCCAATTGCTGTAGAAATGGTTGGTTTTGGAAATGGTCTCTCATGCAATTCGAGGATAGCAATAAGGTAAGCATCATCCTGAAATGTCACTGAAGGAGTCTACAGTGACATTTCAAGATGATGCTTATCATATCATGAACTTCGTTGTTCTTTCTTTCCAACTTAAAAAGGGACAGAGGAAAGAAGAAACTGCTTGGCTTTTTCAAAGTTACAGAGGTGAAAAGGCAAGAGAAGGCAAGAGCCCCAAAATGTGTCCTCTAACCTAAAAAGAACTTAGCCATTCTAAGATTTCCCCCCTAGAACTAAATACACTTTGTTTTTCCTTAATGTTTAAATTTATTTTCCTGCAGTTTGAGGTCATTGCTGCTTAACCTATTCCTGAGTAGGAAACACTGGACATTGGTCTTGTCCTTAGTATTTTTTTATTTTTTATGTCAGTGATCTCCTTGTCTTTTTAATCTTATTTTCCATAGGATAAATATACCAGGTCTCTTCACCCTTTAGTATGTGGCTTGCTTTCTGTAGAATGGGCTTCCCTATGCTGGTTATTTTAAGATTATTTGTACTACCATTACCATCATCCCTGACTAGTAGCTATGCTGGCAAGAGCTGATGGGAGTTAGAGTCCAAAATTTGGAAACATACCATGACTAAGAGATCACTCAGTGGCTAGATTGGACCATGGGAATCTACATTAAGAGTTGTCTCATATTGATGTTGTCATTCAAAAAAAAGATTGGCTACCTGATCAGTGCAGGAATTTATACCCTAAGCAGAATTACTGAGTCCTGCAATCAATCAGTGGGTTGTCAGATACCTGCTTCATCTGTTTCACTTGCTACATTCTCTATCCCATGTCTGCCTGTCTCACATGTTGTCAATGCCCCTTACGTATGAAAAGATGTATGACCTCAATACAAGCCAGCCCACAATATCACACAGCTGTCATTCACACAATTTGTCCCCCTTTCACTGAGGAAGAGAACTAGAGTTTTACCCTCCACAACTTGCCTGTGTAGAACTACAAGAGGCAGCAAGCCAAGTATCTGATTTCCTAAGGGAAACAGGAATTCCCAAGAGAGGAGTTTAGTTTACACAAACAGGACTCTTTAGAACCCATTCAAACTGTAAAAATAAGAGTAGAAGAAAGCATGAGCCTTACATGCACACATCCATCCTTATAATTGTAGTCCACAGCATCTTAGAAATGGTGTGATCATGGTGACTCAGAAAAAAGAACCTTTGCTCAAAGATTGGGTGCACCAGGGAACTTAGAGGCATTACAGTTGTTGGCAGGACTTATATAGCATTTGCTGAAATGATAGTTGTAAAATATTACTCTAAACGCCTTCTGCTTTTGCTAATGCTGGTTGAAATGGAAGCCAAAGACCCTACGGCAGCCTTCCAAAAGAGAGCTGTAATCGGCCATGTCCAGACAATATTTTACTTGGATACTAAGATTAATAATAGTAATCACATCGTAATGCTAGACGTAAGTATTTAAGTGCATGTAAATGTTCTTTGTATAGAGCATATTGTGCCAAGCATACTAGTGGTGCTTAGCAAGCACTAACAAATGACTGAACATTTAAAATTTCATAACAATTCTTTGTAAATGGCAATATAAGCTTTCAGAAATCAATAACAGCTGCGCATTGGAGGTCCCTTGTTTGTTAATATGTGCATATTAGGCATTGAATTATCTTATCCTCAGAGGGTTCCACAAAACCATTTTAATTTCTTATTTAGTGTTGCCTTTGCTTGTTTTGCATTGCGGAATATTGTAGGTCTTAAAACAATGAATGATTGCAGTGAATGATTTACAACTTGATTAGGTTTCTGAATTTACCATAATGCTAATATAAATTGTGTTGCAGATGTTTAGGAATGTGGACCATTCTATAAACACCAGACCAAGATTTTTTGCACCAGACTAAGATTTTTTTGCTGCCTAAGGTGGGACATCAAATGGCAGATCAGCAAAGGACAGTTATTTTAACTCATGAGGCACAAAATCTCACAATCTCTTCCCTCCTTGACAATAAAAAAAAACTAATAATGATTGACACTGCCAACAATTTGATGCCCTTCCATGACACCCAAAACTCGTTGGCTGAAGCAGCTAATGAAAGAGCTGGCCCTGTGTGTTATAGAAATCTGTTCACTCCATGACACAGTCCTAAGTGTGCTTTAGGTTTCATCACTTGACATTGGGAGAACCCCTGGTTGAAACAAAAGTTTCTGTTACTGGGAAAGGATCCAGGGGCAGTGTCTGAATGGATCTAGGACAGGAACGGCAGAAAACATGCCATTCATTTATGTTGTATGACTCTTGCAAGTAGTTATAAGTTCCCTTTCCTCAGGTAATGGCATCTGCAAATTATATCCGGTTGCTACAGATAACAACATGAACCAGGCTACAAGTTGTACTATAAAAAAGTAGAGAATAATCCACATGTAAAACAAAATAATTGAGCAAGGGCAAAGATCAAGTCCCACATGTGTATTACATGGTCACGGAATTAACAGTGATGGAGAAAAGGAATTCCAGTGAAGGAATTAAAGCAAGGAGGAAGCAGGAAATGCTTTCACTTTAGTCATACACACATACATGAACATGCACACAACACACAAACAAATTCTATGAAATGTAGAGCAAAATGCAGACTATGCATGGAGTAGGAGGGTCATTACTCAAAAGTAGAGTGCATGCATTGCATGCAACAGATCCTAGACTCAGTTCCTGGTGAGTCCAGAAAGGACTGGAAATGATTCCTGTATGAAACCATAGAAACTCACTGCCCATAAGTGTAAACAGAACTGAACTAGATCCACCAATGGTGTAAGTCACTGTAGAATCACTGTTCCTGAGCAGCAACGCCCCCATGTGAATCCTTGATTTCCCCACTGTGCAGGCTGGGGGGTAAGCAAATAAAATGGGAGCACTGATGATGGTGGTCTTGCCTCTGGCTGTACATGATGGTATAGTTGGGTCCCTGGCAGGAAGGTTGGCATAGCTGGGAGTTACCGAGGATTACAAAGCCTTTAAGGTTTGCTTGGGTTCCACATGCCCCCTCTTCCACTTGCTGATAGCTACAATCTCCTAGCTCGGCTCCTTGTCACTGATAGGCACCTGTACTACAACAGTACATGGAAGCCAGCCAGCCGGTAGAGCAGTGCAGAGAGGCACTTCCTTGTCATTCCCTTCCTGCCAACTCCAGTCCACCAGTGGTGAATGGTGACCATGTTAAGCATCGCAACCCGTGCCAGCAAATCACCTTCAGCAGGGTCTGACTAGTTAAGATGGTAAACTGTAATTAAGCAAAACTATTGTGCCTACCTCATTATAGCAAATGCCGGGAGTAATTTGAGCCTAGGGAAGTTCAGTAGGAAGAAAGAACGTGCTGAAGAAGGTTGCATCATCAGCTTAATTCCAATGAAAATCAACTTTGTGTGCCTGTAGTTTTTATTCCCCAGAGAAGCCTCTCCTGCACACTCAAGTGCAATCTCTTGACCTTTCCTAGTATTCAAAACAAAATAATGCTTTATGCATAGAACTGGTTTCCCCCTCTTCCTCCAGCAGCACTGTTCCTATAGCAGGGTGGGGGAATTTCCAGGTCTCCCCTGCCTGTCACTGTTCAACAAAGGAGGAAGGGATTTGGATCCACCTGAATCAGCTTCATACTCCTAAGAAAACTTAAGTCTGCTATCTCACATGACTCCTTAACATGTGGTACATGGCTTCTTTTGGGAAGCTGGGGCTATAACATGCCCGTACTGTATTACAAAACACTGAAGCTGTGATGGTGGGCAGGGAACACATTTTCTATGAGGAATAAAAACTGTAAGCCTGCTAGGCTGATTTCCATTGGAAGCTGATAATGTACATGAAATTAAATTGATTACACTTGGCTTTAGGCTGCTGTTGACAAAGCATGTTTATGAAGCAAATGCATTTAATGGTAGCATGTTCTTTCTTCCTACTGGTTCTCCCTAGGTTCCGATTACTCTTGGCATTTGCTATAATGATGCAGGTACAATAGTTTTGCTTAATTACAGTTTACCATCTTAAGCAACTTTTCCCTCGAGTCACTGAAAAGTTTTATTGCTACCCTTTAATACGATTATGAAAATTAATGGGCTTGCACTATCTTTTAATGTACAAGAGTAAGCAGGAATAAACTGCCCTGTCCCTAGCCTTTCTCCATTGCCAGCATGTTAAAAATATATTGGAGACACAGGAGTACCCTGAATTCATTATCTGCTTTTGCGATGTCATATCGCTTGTTGAAAGACCATCTGCAATTTGAAGTTGCATAAGTCAGATGCACAATAAAATTTTGCAATATGTAGGTACTGAACCATGTCAACAAAAGTTACAAAATGTGGCTTTTTATGAAACACTTTTATGAGATGTGAGGTGCCCTATCAAAACCAATAATGTGTTTTGCTCATGGTGTGTGGAAATGTCACAGGCACCTATTGGCTAATGCTCGTGACATCCCGAGTGCCTATCAATACACTTTTCCTAGGGTTGTCATACATCCAGGTTTCCCCGGACATATCTGGAATACTGCAGTCGGCAGCAGTGTCTGGGCAGAAATTGGGCAAATGGACAAATGTTTGGGAAAATCTGGATGTATGGCAGCCCATATCGGCAGTGCCATTTTTGCCATTTCCCCCAAGAAAAATAGCTGAAAAAAGTTCACTGTTTGAAATATGGCAACCCTAAAAAGGTAAAGGTAAAGGATCCCTGACAGTTAAGTCCAGTCGCAGACGACTCTGGGGTTGTGGCACTCATCTTGCTTTATAGACCAAGGGAGCCGCCGTTTGTCTGCAGACAGTTTTCCGTGTCATGTGGCCAGCATGACTAAGCTGCTTCTGGTGCAACGGAACACCGAAACCAGAGCAGCACACGGAAACGCCATCGACCTTCCCGACGGAGCGGTACCTATTTATCTACTTGCACTTTTCGGCGTGCTTTTCTTTAAAACTGGATTAGTATTTTCTTTTTTCCTTAGAAGACATCTGAAGGCAGCCCTGTTTAGGGAAGCTTTTAATGTTTAATAGACTATTGTATTTTAATATTCTGTTGGAAGCCACCCAGAGTGGCTGGAGGAACCCAGCCAGATGGGCGGGATATGAATATAAATATATTATTATTATTATTATTATTATTATTATTATTATTATTATTATTGCATGCTGTACACACTCTGCTATACTACATCCAATAGAGGGAGCTCTCATTTAAACCTTCACATACACACTCATGCACAACCCCCCCCCCCACAAGAAAGAGCAGTAGAAAATGGATTTTCATCTCCCTAAGAAGGTGTGTCCGAGTGTCCTCAGTCCAATAAGCTCCTTACTCTCTGGGAACAAGTTCATTCCTTTGAGGCTGAGGTGGCCAACAAGGATAAACTAAGAGAGGCAGAGGGTTGGTGGATGAGGCCTTCAGGAATGTTATACTTTTGTACCACTACCAGGAAGATAGCTTCCCTGCTGGCAGAGTATGAGGGTCTCCGGGAAGGAGGGTGTTACTCAGAGGAGGCGGGAAATGATTCCTTAGAAGGGACCCATTCCTTGAAAGATGAGCAACAACCATCTGGTGCTGAGGATGCTTCTCTGGAGTGCATGATCTAAGGCAAAAGGATGACAATGTGTTTAGGACTCTTTAAAATGGGCAAAAAATGGCAGCTCTCTCGAAGTAGCCTTTACAGTGCCTCACTGAATGGTGAAATTTCCTGTGGTTTTAAAATTCCTACTATTATAGGATTAGATCCTTAGATTTCAAACCATCTCCAGCAAATGGAATATAAGAGGAGGAAGAAAATGTTCTCTTTTTGTTACGCTACAAAGGGGGTCTGGAAATACACCGGTTCTCTTTAGCCAAATAAAGACAGCAGCATCGTGGAAAGAGTTCATATTTATTGCAAGCTGCAGCAAGAATAAATGATCCAGAGGGATTCTCCAAATTCTGGACCCCGAGTACAAAATTCAAGACACTTTTATAACATTTACACGTGTGATCACCTCGTGCACGATCCTTTTCAGTAATATGATTGGATAACAGAATGCATGGACAGCTTGTGGACCCCCTAAAACAAATTTCATTGGTCAGAACAGCCTTCCCCTAATTACTATGACAACAGGTATCTTTAATCAAAGTCCGTACAAAATGTTATGGCCAGCTGCGGGAAATGTCTATTTCTGCAGAAACATATTGGGGCCATTTCTTAGAGCATTCTTCAGAAATAGGAAGCTCAGCTGTAGCATTGCATCTATTTGCTTCTTCTTTTCCTTTCCCCTTTCTCCTTTCTCTTCTCCTTTTCCCCTCTTCCTTCCCTGTTTTACATGAGAAAGCAATGGGGGGGATTAATTCTAAACTATTCCAAATTTCATCGCTTTCTTTGGAAGCTGGCTCCAAATCCTATATGCTCATATAAAGCCAGTGTGGTATAGTGGTTAAAGCAGGTATGGGAACCTTTGGCCCTCTAGACATTACTGAATTGTTCAAATATACTTAGTTTTTCAAGCATCTGCCCTTTCCTTAATGCAACTTATTAGCCTGAATTAATATCACGGTGAACTTAAGAACTATCTGGATCTTGTCACCACCAGCTATCTCTGTAGTCAGCTGAGTTAATGAAAGTTATAGTTCAGCAAACTTTAAATAGCCAAAGTTTCCCCACACCTGGGCTGGAATGTTGGGAGTATTTCTAGGGAGACCCGGGTTCAAATCCAAGTTTCTGCTGCTTCTAAAATCCATTACAATTTTGGAATGAAGCTTCTTTTGTAGCCTGTAGGTAGCTTTAATAGATTTTAATAGATTGAAATCTATAATTCTATCAAAGTGAATTCAAAGTGCTTTGTGAAAATGGGACAATTGAAAGTCAGTGTAGAAAATATTATGTGCAAAGCTAAGTAATGTTAAAAGGTGATTTTAAAGGGCTAGGGAGAAAAAAATCAGCTCAGAAAATCTGCTGACTACAGAGATATCTGGTGGTGACAAGATCCAGATAGTTCTTAAGATCACAGTGCTATTAATTTGGGCTAATAAGTTGTATTAAGGAAAGGGCAGACGCTTGAAAAACTAAGTATTTTTGAACAAAAAAAGAATACTAAAATTATACTCCGTAACAATTGTATTAATCCTTACTCTTCTAGCTACTCTTCCCCCCTTCCCCCCCCCCCACAAAAAAATAAAGGTCTGCTGCTTCCCACTGTTACACAGCTAATTCATTCCTAAGGGGCTTTGCTTTGAGGTCTATACTGTGGCGTACGCATCAGCAGCAACCGCTTATGAACAGTTCTGCTTGCAGTGTGTGATCTTCATAACTTTCCTACAAATACTTACTCATCTGATTACTTTTATGTCTATGGTTAGTTATTATTTAAAATGTTTATATCCTGCCCTTCAGCAATCTCAGCCCCCAGGGTAGCTCATATCCATTGAAAACAATTTACCGGTATACTAATAAAAATATATATAATAGAATCATCACCGTCTTTCCATTCCTGGCTCTCCTTTGCATTGATATGCATTTACTTAATGGCTTCCTCCCTTCACCAGTTGGTCTAATGTAAAATCTCCTTCATTTTGCTCAGCCCTGTAGCAGGTATTTGCATGATTAGGACTAACTAGTGCAGGGGTCAGCAACCTAAGGCCCATGGGCCACAAGCGGCCCATGGGGGTCGTTTAACTGGCCCATGGACCCTCACTGCCCACTCGGGGACCCCCGCGTGCCACGCTAAACTGACGTAGAGCAGAGCGGGGACAGCCTTCCACGACACTGGCCGGCTTCCCATTGGCTGCAGGAAGGTCCTGCAGCCAATGGGAAGCTGCACACGCCTCCTCCGCGCTGGAAGGAGAACCAGAAATAGCATTTGCACATGCGTTCACGGTTCCACACACTCCAGCCCACCGCGGCGTCTGCAGGACTGTGAACCGGTCCAAGCCACACAAAAAATTGCCAACCCTTGAACTAGTGCTTTGCTTTGTTTTTGTAAGTGGGGTAGCTTGTGGTGGTCCACTGGACATCAGTAGCCTGTTGATGCTTTCTTTGGGAAGGTGCTTCTTTATTTGATAATCATCAGTCATTCACCCAGGATACTAAACACTTCTTTGGAAGCCCTCCATTCAGAGGCAAAAAAACCCCTATTCATCAGCATTCTTAGAAATGGAAACTCTTAGTGCTATTCCTTGTCTTCAGTGTTCAGCTGAGGTTCTGTATTTTGCCTTCTATCGTGTTCTCCTCTTCTGGGGAAGTATATGAAAATATATGGGGAAGTATCTGTGCAGAAAACCTGTGCCACTTGGATAACTTGCAAGTTGTTAACGAAGTCTGTTCCTCCAAGCAGATGGTTACAGTGTATTGGTGACATTTGGTGTATACATTCGGCACTTGTGGAGATCATTCCTAATGAGCCAGTGGCAGATTAATCACAGCAAAGCCTGTGGACCTCAAGGTGCACTGAGATGATCTCAGAGCTGAACTTGCTCGAATGTTCTCCATGTGTGTGCATGGCTTTCATGACCACAAATTGAAGAGGCCTGGGGCCACTCACTTCCTGATTGAGAAAAACTGCATTCACTGGCCCCCCATTTACAGAAGACAGGCATCTATTTAATTGAATTCTCTGCTTGAAGGGCTCTCAAGTCCAATTGTGCTTCGAGCCCCAAAACACCTCCCCCATAGAAATAAAGACAAAGTGACTCAGAATTAAATTTGAATGTTGATGGGCATATTTTGGCCACAACTTCATTGAAAAAAGTCCCAGAAGTGTGACTGGTGTTGGCTTAGGCATTGGTATTAACTATTCAGGCTCCTGTCCGTCCTGCAGGCAGCCTGGAAGGGTAAACAACCAGCAGAGGGAGCTCCGTCAATGCGTATTGACTGGGCTCACCCCTCGGAGTCCCTGGGTCCTGGAATGGCCCTTACCCTATCAGGGTTTCGGACAAAACCCCAGGTACCCAGATTCCTTTAACGGAATACCCTTAAATTGGAGGGGCAGGTGATGGCCAGACCTCCCCTCCCCAAATTCTCCACCACCACCACCACCACCACCAATGCGTAACCGCCAAACCTTACAAAGTTGTGGTGATTGCTAAGGAGTAGGCAAAAACCAAGTGGCCACAGCCAATTTGCCATAATGGAAAAAAAAATTCCTACTTGGCCCCTGCTGCAAAACAGACGACCAACCAAAGTCCAAAGCAAGGCCATAGATTACCTGAATTTATGGGCAGGTGTTCGGCAGCGCAAAGCAAGAAGAACCCCCACGTTGCGTTGCCGCAATTTAAAGCCCCCAATCCCCAACCCTTGCAAGGCTGCTGATTGGCTAAAAGCCATAGCTAGCCGTGGCTCTACAGGCCTGGGCCGGGGCCAGCCCCGCCCCCAGGCCGGTTGGGAAAGATGCTCCAGGGCTGAGCACAACATGGCCCCTCTGTTAAGAGGACCCACTTTCCTATTTAAAGATAAAGACCTCCATAAGCAAGGAGAGGTGGGGCTTTGAAGTTTCCCGCCCACAACACCTGGAGAGCGGTTTGAGCAGTTATCATGGGCTGTGTGCACACCATACATTTAAAGCACATTTAATCCCCCCCCCCCAAATAATTCTTGCAACTGTAATTTACCTCTCACAGTTCCCACCACCCTTAGCACACTAGTTTCCACGATTCTTGGAGGTGGGTTGCTATAAGCGTTCCTTAAATTGTGGTGTGTATGTAGCTATGGTCTTGTCATGCTATGATGATGCATGGTGTGTTTCTATTTAAATTATAGCACTTATCTCTCTTTGTGTATGCATATGCACATTTTATGCAGATCTGTGTCCTCTTTTTCGGTGATGCATTTCCTATGAGGAACAAGTTGTTTAAATGAGCTCTGCTTTTCTTCACTGAAAGGAAACTTTCTTTCTATCTGTTTTTAGTTGATAATGGAGTACTTTCTTCTCTCTCTTAGCACACTGTAGAAAAAGAACTGTTTTGAAATCACTTAATGTTTCTGTTATGCAAATATCCACTGCAAAGTTATAAGTACAGCATGTAAGCAAAACTGTGATGTGTTTTCACAGAAATTACATATCTATTTAAGATTGTGGGTGCGGGGAGAATGAATTTGCAATTTATTTTGGTTTCTTCACTTCTTCAACATTTCCTGCAAATTGTGTAGATAAGTGTAAATAAGCAGTCTTTGCTACCGGTATGCTTAGAAGTGTAAAAAATGCATAAAATTAAAACAGTGTGAGAGGAGTGTGCTTTTAATTAAGGTAAAGAAACATTAGGACTCACATGAGATGCCTCAGTTGAAAGAAGTAGTTGGCTCAGTTTATAGATAAGTGTTTGCCTGCATACCAGAGAAGGTTCATTTCTTTATTGATATTTCCACTCTCTTCTGAAGAGCTTGGAGAGCACTTCTCCAGGACAGAGTTTTCATCAATCCAGCCCTACCATTAGGCAGGGCAAAGTATCCTGCTTCAGGTGGCAGATTTTGACATGCCATTAAAAGGAAGTAAATGCTAAATTATTTAGTTGATTATTATATTTGTATCATCATGTCTTGGGCCTTCTCTGATTTACACTTTTGAGATTAGTAATGAAAGGTAATGGCTTTGAATTAGAACCTACAATAAAAAGTTGCAGTGTGGAATGTTCCTATTCAGTATTCCAGCCAACCAGCCATACTTCCCCCCCCCCCAGGATGCTCCATTATAGTCTCCTAGGGTTTTCCATTTCTCTGCCCGTCTCTCCCAACAGACAGTCAGCATTCTGAGGCCACTGATCACTTGCAGTCCCCATCAGATTGTTTGGGGATGTTTTGCCCTATTAGGGCTTTCACCCAATAAATTGATACCACTTTCTTGTTTGTGGTGGAGGCCATTTTGGCTACATAAGTATACTGTAGACCAAGGATGGTCTGTCCCGTTTTGCCACACGAGTCATTTATGTATGCAGATGTCGCTTGGATTCAGGGCAGAAGTACCTAGACTGCACTTCTTTTGGCGAGTTTTCACTAGCAAATGCAATCAAATGTCTGCATATCTATGAAAAAACATAGGATACAATGCACCCCAAGTTCTTCAGATTTCTACTGGATGCACAAGAAACCAGGGGTAGCCAATGTGGTACTCTCCAGATGTGAACTACAATTGCCTTGGGCTGGTCAGGTTGGGAGGCACAGATACAGCACACGCTTTTCATGCACAATGTCCCAGATTGGACTAGTAAAGACCCTAATCCGAAACCTGGAGAGCTGCTTCCAGTCAATGTAGAAATGCTGATCTAGATGAGCCAATGATATGATTTTGTATTAGGCAGCTTCCTGGGTTCCTGTGTCAGGAGTGATGAGGATTGTAGTCCAACATCTGGAGAGCATCATGTTGGCAACCCTTAAAACCATGTATGCGACTCTCCCATTCAGGAGTGCCAACTTGGCCCTGTCACCATGGGTGCCATGCAGTGTGCATGGCCCTGACACTGAAATTTGTGGGTGCCTAGCCCCTTCATGGGGAATATTGTTGTGCTTGGGCACCCAGGGAGTTGCCACCTATGCACCCATTGAAATCCATGTAATGTAGAAGTGCTTATTTTTTGCTGGATCATGCCCATTGTATTTAGGTTGTTGTGAATTCTGTAGCTGCAGAGCTTTGCTATTTTGAATTTGGATAAACCATAGGTAGTATGATGCTGCTGGATCATACCAACCCATCAGTTTGAAAGCATACCAATGCAAGTAGATAAATAGGTACCACTCTGGCAAGAAGCTAACCGGTGTTTCCATGCGCTCTGGCACTCGTCACGGTGTCCCATTGCATCAGAAGTGGTTTAATCATGCTGGCCACATGACCTGGGAAGCTGTCTGCGGACAAACACCGGCTCACTCAACCTGAAGTGAGATGAGCGCTGCACCCCATAATCAAGTTTGACTGGACTTAACTGTCCAGGGGTCCTTTACCTACCAGCTAGTATAGCACCCTGTTTCCCGCAGTGGCCAACCAGATGCTCCGGGAAGCCCACAAAGGCAATAAGTCCTCTTCCATTTTTGCTACCCAGCATAGTAGAGGCATAGTACCTCTAAAACTATAGGTTCTATATAGCCAACATGACAAGTAGCCATCGTGGATTTGCCCTCATGGAATGTATTTAATTCCCTTCTTAAGTCATCTAAAAACTTGTGGCCATTGCAAGTGTCTTGTGACAGAGAGTACCATAAATTAATTGTAACAGCTTAGTGAATTGCCACTTGGAGCCCAGATCTGATTATCTTATTTTGTCTATTATTGGAGCAGATATTATGTATTCAAATTCATTTTGCAACGGCAGAAATAGGCTTGTGAATCGATCCTAAGATGTAACTAATTTTTATACTACTTTCTTAAGACCTTTGAATTCCAGGCCTTTGTTGAAGAGTATTCTCATGCATCATGAAACTAGCCTTTGGATATGATTTCATTATACACAGGTCTGCAAAATGCAGAACATGATGATGAACTGATGGGTGGGAGGGTGGCTGAGTTCACTTTGAAAAAAGTTTAAGCACCCTGTATCTCTTTTTTGCCTGTTATTCACTAATTAATGCTGTAAAAATTGCTCACAAGTGTGTGTGCATGTGAGTATTAGAGAAAGAATGGAGTGGCATTTTCATATGTTATTTTTCACTAACATGTACTTTTTATGTATGCTGTACAACAGGGTGTGCATTTTTGCACACACAGTTAGCTGGAGAATTGAACTGCAAATTCAAGGGATAGTTGCATTTCGATTCTCACATTGTTTCAGAAAGTGTGAATTTGGTAGATTTGCCTTTAAATAAAAACTGGATCGGACTTTCCCCCAGTTCTACATGCTGCTTTGATGCTTTACACACACACACTCAATCCATGCACATTCACTAAATGTGCGAAAATTATATAAAGGCGATTAATATTTCCTGCATGACAGCAAAACCCTCACCCTAGATTCCAGTGGACCAAGAGAGGGTGGTAGCAACACTTGCAGCATGCTCAAACCATTGCATTGTGTACTTGTGCATACTTCTAGGGCTCACAACCATTTTGTGCGGGATGTTGTTGTGTTCACCCATTCATGTAACATTTTGATTGGAGTGTAGTTTTATGAGGCTTTTAAACTCAATGGGAAAATGTGTGCTGTGTAACTAAATTCTAAGAGGGTTTGTAAACCTGAGCTTCAGACACCACAGGATCGGAAAGTCAGACCGCCCTTAGGGCCCAAGTTATAAATGGCTGTCACACTGAATTGCAGGTCTAAAATCCGGGAAGAAATATAGTGAAACTTTTAACTCTGATTCCATTGTGATTGATCTCACAGATTTTTAGAGTAATTGATGGCATTGCCTTAGTTGAGTCTGTTAGTGCAAATAATTATTAATCAATATGCACTCAGCTCTTACTTTAGAAGATAATTTTAACACATGATTTATTCTGAACATTTCAATTGAGCTACCTTTACAAGGAGAAAATCAATTGGCTAGTGGTCTAAAGCACTTTAATTATCTCAAGAGCTGTGTTCTTTTTTGCTAGGCATTTTTCTACCATAGTAACTTATTGTCCCGTACAGAATAAAGCTCTTTCCTAGTTGGCACCGTCAACAGGATATTTTTCATTGCTTCTTTGAAGAAGAAAACATTGGCTTTTATTGACTTTTTAAAAAGTTGTTTCGTTTGATACTATAAAAATTAATTTAAGACTGACTGGAGGGAGTATGGAGCGGGGAGGATTGTACTTAATTTTACTGAGCGTTTGTGTGTTTGTAAATAATGAGGTTCTTTTCAAACACACAGAGAGAGATAGTCTTGAAATATTTGCCAGGAATGATTTGCCCTAGATGCTTGCTCATGCAGACTAAGTAGAACAGTAAATAATTTGAGTTAATTTGGAGGTATAACCCCATGCCGGAATTGAGATTGGGGTGAGTAGCAATAGTTAGGTCACTTCACTAGTTATGTACTCTAAGCTTTTGTTATATATTAACAATGGCTTGTGCATATGTAACACAATCCACTAGCCATGCATGTTTGGTTGGTTGGTTGGTTGGAGCAGACTGGTTCTCCTGTCACTGGTGTTGCATCCACATACTTGGATGGTGCAGGGGTGGAGCAGATTGGCAGTGAGGTCAGGCAATGTAGGCATACCACCAGAGCCAATCTGACACTCCTGCTGGGTTGCCCACAGTGCTTCAAGCTCCCGCTCCCCTGCCCTCATCCCAGCAAGGGGCAGTGGTGCTGATGCAAGGTGGTGAGGTCTATGGCTGCACCCCTTCCTACCAGTCATACCTGATGGTTAGTCATGTTCAGATCTAGCACCAGGGATTGGTTTTGCTGGAAAGCTTCTGGGGTCCGCTGCTAACTCCTGGAACCAACTAGGCTTCCTCCTCCACTTTGCTGTTACTTCCTGTTATTTCTGCGTCTCAAAGTGTACAAGCATTGGCAAGAGCCGGATGGAGGAGTCAGAGGAGCCTGCCCTTCTGGCTAGTGGTGTGGATCGGGGCCATAGGAGAGGACAAGGAAATGGGCAGCAGGAAACAGTGGTGAAGAGATGGACCCATTCAGAGAAGGAGCCTGCGGGGCATTTTTTCCCAGGGGTTCCCCAAAATCTGGAACCAACACAAATCAGGTGCTTGATAGCCCACCTCTCTCCCCAGATTTTTGTTGTTTTACTCACGCAGGAAAAATTGAGATTTATCAATCTCAGCATAGCCTATCTTTCACATTGTGCATGCCTTCTTTTAATAGGGACACAAATTACCATTTACAGCTTCATGGTAGCTAAAAAAACGGGCTTACTTCACTTGCATAATTGCAAGGAAAAATTATTAGAACAAGAATGTGAAATGCAACCTTGCGGCTACTATGTTAATTAGTGTAGAGGAACCTTTGGTGTTGTGCTTAGGTCTTGTGTGTTTTCAGGTTGCGCACTGCTCTGAACCCAGAAGTACCGGAACGGGTTACTTCCAGGTTTCGGTGCTTGCACATGCGCAGAAACACCAAATTGCACTTTACGCATGCGCAGAAATGCCGAATCGTGACCCACGCGTGCACAGACGCGGCGCTGCGGGTTGCGAACGCTGCGGGTTGTGAACGTGCCTCCTGCATGGATCACATTCGCAACCCAAGCGTCCACTGTAGTTTATTTTGTTAAAATATTTACTACCGGCCTTTTGACTGAAGGTAGAATATTATAGAAAGGCATACTGAATTATAATTTTAAAGCTTCATATAAAGCTGATTAGAAGCATCATATCAGCAAGAGTAAAATCCTAGACTATTTCCTGCAATTAATCACTGTTTTATTCACCAGTTCAGTGAGTATGCTTATATATAGTCTGAAGACACTTATCTGCTTTATAACTACTGGCTACTGTTCGCCGTCAGAAAGTTGAAAGCATTTCTTTTAACCTTCTGTTTCCAGCAGTAAGGTCACTTTATAGGGAGGGGGGATGATGGTTTCTTTCGAACAGTCTAACTTTAGAACAAAGCTGTTATATCTCCCAACAAAACCTCAACAAGGTCTGGCGGTGGTTACCTCTGACAGTGTGAAGGAGCTTTCGAAGAACAGGAAAATATCTTTGGTATGTGTGAAAGATCAAACAGGTTAATTCAGGGGCTGTTCCCGGCAAGCCGCTCCCTTCCTCCCAGTTGGTTGCCTGATAGCTTCACAGCACAGCCCTGCCAAGGCTTTGGAGATTCAAAACATCTGGCATTTCTATCTAGTTTGTGCTCCAGAAAGATAGCTTAGAAGAGTTAGCAGCAGCAGAGTTGTCACAGTACTTACCTGACACATTTCGTTGACCTGAATACTTAGTGCTGGTATTGCCAGACTAGAGATAAAAAGGCTGTGTAGGACTGCTTGTCTGACACAAGGCAGCACCCACTCAAGCTAGTGAGTAAACAGCAGGGCACATTCCCTTTGCAACTTATTGGAAGCAAGTTGATGATGATTCGTTAGAATCCTTTAATTAAGCAATCCAGTCTGGTTTGTCCAGTCTGGATTGTTCCTGGTAAGTTTCCCTTTTTTATTTCCCTCTTAAAATAATAATTGAAATAATCCACTCTTTTATAAGACAAGCTTTGAAGCTGGCTTGTTTCAGTGAAGTTCACAGTAACCACAGTTTGTTCAGGTTTGAAGGAAGCAACAAACTATGGTTAGCCAAAAGGATAATGAAAGCTTCCACTCTCTTCCAGAGCAAAGGGGGGAGGGGCAGCACACCACCTAGACTTGTTCTCATAACATTAAATCATAGTTTATACCGACATTGTAATACAGCCACTCTTTTTTTCATATCATAGTTTTCTTCATTGGTAGAGGTTTTCCATCTTTGACTTAAAATAAGGCCCTTGAACATGTTATCCATTTACAGTCCTACAATGTTAAAACTGGGGTACATACAAAGATATGATAAAATTCATGTTTTTAGATTATCTAAGGCAAATATGATTTTAATGCTTTTATTACTTGCTGTAGACTTCAGATTTCAGGTTAAAACTCCCATAAAGCTGTCTTAATTTATTAGCTGTGTCATGTTAGTATTGGATAACTAGCTCAAAGATAAATCTGTGCTTAGTACAAATGTGTCTGAGTTGATGATGTTCAGTGTAATTTATATAGAAAATCTAGTTTGGTTATGAGGAGAAGTGCAATTTTATGTGACAGCTTTAGATGGTGGAATGCTTATTAATCCTGGTCTGTTGCATATATTTGGAAGAATATTTTCAACCATGTTTAGAATTTGATGAGGTGTCTGCCTGCCTCTCCCCACCCCACATACCGCTTTTTGGTTTGATTGAGTGAAGTGCCAGTTTCTTATAGTGATGAATATTAGCAGTGGCGCCTTCTTCTTCTTCTTCTTCTTCTTCTTCTTCTTCTTCTTCTTCTTCTTCTTCTTCTTCTTCTTCTTCTTCTTTTCCTTCTTTTCCTCCTCCTCCTCCTCCTCCTCCTCTGCATTTAATGTGCTCAACACCAGTTAGTTTTTTTAAGGCATTCTGTGTGGAGGCAGGTTTTATTTCACTTTGTGCTAATGAGTTCTTTTTATATGGGGAAAGGCTGTAGCTCAGTAGTAGAGCTTCTGCCTTGCATGCAGAAGGTCCCAGGTTCAATCCCTGACGTCTCCAGGTAGGGCTTGGGTGAGACCACTGCCTGAGACCCTGGAAAGGCACTCCCAGTCATTGCAGACAATACCGTTGCAGATGTGTCAAAAGCTAAAGGCTCCAGATCCAAAACTGAGCCCCTTGGTAGGTTGCTCTCCTAGAAGTGGGATGGGTATGTAGAGGGTGTAGTGGTTTGTAGCTGCAAGTTTTGAAGACGTTGTACTTTTATATGATGGAGAAGAGCCCTGGGCCACCACTCTTTGTTTGCTGCTCTTAGTAGCCTTACAGTAAGACTAGTTGCTAAGACTAGGGATGTCAGAGCAATCCATTGAAAACAGACTATACTGTATAGTGAATTTGATTCCTTATGCCCATTCAACCCCCACTCTTGCCATAAAAACTATTTGCTTTAGTTATCTACAATGAACTTTAAAAAGGAAAAATGCACACATTATGTGTAAATAGATAGGTAAATTGATTTGCAATATACTCTATTTACATATTCATTGGTGTTTACAAGTGCCTCTTTGCTTTTCTTGTTTCTGAAGTGTTGTTTGTTGCCAAAGGCAGCCTATGTGCACTAAGGTTTCAATCCTAATCATGTCTATTCAGAAGGAAATCCCATGGAATTTAATGAGACTCATTTTCAGACAAGTTGGATAAGGATTCCAGCCTCAATCTGCTTCCTGTTGCGAATTAAAAAAAAAAAACAACCAATGGAATGTATCTCTCATTATTGCTGCTTTTCTGTGGAAAGAATTGATCATCTGTTATCTGTGGGTTTTATCTGTGCTCCTCAGTAAAGTCCAAGCCTTTTTGTCAAAGTGGGGAGAACCATATGGATTTGACTGCCTATTTTGACCAATCTTAAACTTTAAAATTAAATTTAAAATTAAAATTCCTTCTTTCTTTCCCTCCCAACTTGAAATTTTCTTAACTTAAAACTAAACTTTCCTCCACGATGCCTGAGTGAGGGAAATGAGATGGAATGACAATTTTTTTTACTGAACTGATAAATCAAGGCAGGCAAGAGTTTTTGCAATCCTAACTCCACATATTTTGGAGAAGTGGCTTGGTTTGTAGCCATGGGTGGCTTTGTGATGAACCATTGGCCACTTCATTAACTTTTCTTTAAGGTGTTTTTGCTGCTATTCTTCTATAAATTCATTAACTTTGGAAGATAACACACAGGGAAGGCAACTGATTAGTAAATACCTTTTGATAGCCGATATACGTACGTTTGCTAAATAAACATATATGTGTAAAATGCATATATTTCTGCACAAGGGGACAATGAAATAGAACACAGACTTGTGAAAAAGAAACCAATTGCAGTGGAAAAGAAAATGCCATCTGAAAGTGTCAATGAATATTGGAATGGATTGAGGCATGTTCATACATCCCTATTGCTAATCAGGTCACTAGATTGGTGGGTTCAGAACAGAAGCGAATTTAATGAGCATGGTGGGAATATTTTATTGAAAAGTCAGGATCTGCTAAGTGTAACCATTTTGGACCAGAAATGTAGCTTGTTTTAAAAGCCCATTTTAGAGTACCCAGATTAGTTAAAATTATTAGTTTGACCAAATTTGCATTCCCAAAGGTAATGCAAGATGTGAATATCCCATTAACTTTGTTGAACGCAGCTCTTTAATGCTAGCTTTTCCAAAGCCAGCTGGCACCCGTAAAAAAAGGTTGAGGCCAGCTTGTTTTACGGAGGTTGATCATCTTTCCTATTCAGATTAAAGTGCAGCAAATTTATCAGTTAAAGGACACTAAGCCACAGGAAAGAGCTTATTTCCAAAGGGAACATGCATTTTTTATTTACTGCTTTGTTCCTGGAAGGTTGTCTTTTTGTAGCTTGAAACCATACTAGCCATGTGGCCTGTTTCTAACCTTAATTAAATGGTTGTTTAAACTTCCTCTCTGGAATGCTTGAGTAAACCTGATGCTCCCAGCAGCTCTTTTTCTCTTAACATATAATCTAGGCACAATCTAAAATCTTGCATTTTAAACAATATTGAGTCCAAATAAAAAGTATCATCTCCTATTTGTTGTTCTGTGCTACCAAAGCAACTATGAAGGGTCAAACTAGATACAACTTTAACTGTGACTTTGAACTCCATGCTTGGGATTTTCCTCTTTGGAAAACTAACAGTGGCCATAGGGCTTCCTCTCTCTCCATTTTGGATAGGGAGTATGGTTCTTTTCCAGTAAATTATCTCTGAAGTTGCTACATGCTCTTTCAACAAAGTTGCTATTTCAACAAAGACTCTCCCAGGAGCAGAGCGGTATAGCGATATAGTTTCATAGATTGGAATTCTGGAGTGGACCTGATTCAGACTTTGGTTCCTTTAACTTGAAATCTGGACTTCCACTCCATCTTTCAGAACACAAGAACTCTCTTGGCTGTGATGGCATCCCCTTGTTTACCATTGATGGTTCTTTCACTCCTTCTTTTTGCTGTGAATGTTGATGGAGTGAAGTCTGTGGAAGTGCTCTGCCTTGTAATTTGCTCAATGTACACTGGACTCACAGGTTCTTCCCAATCCCACTCTGGGTCAAGCAGCCCACTGGAGGCCCCACTTGCTCAGGGAAGCCATTGCATGGAGTCTGCCAGTCATATGAACTGGCCCAAGGACTCATGAGTTTGCATGATGTTGATGGTGCTTGCCTTTGATACCGTTCCTCTTAAAGTGAGCACAGTGCATAATATCAATGAACTCCAAATGATTTTTGAGTATCATGGGCAATTCTTGAAATGTCTCCTGATTTTTTTAGGGCTGTGTAAAGTTTTTTATCTGTATAAATGTTGCATTGTTGCTTATCAGTCTTAGTTACTCAATTAAAATGAACTTTGTTTATGAAATAGAAATAGGTCAACTGGATTTTATGGGTAGGGGATGAATTCCATACTGTTTGAAACACTGCATTCAAGAAATCCTTGCACCCAGAGATTTCTTTAAATGTTATCTCTTCTAAACAACCATATTTTCATCATCAAATGAGAAGTGCTTCATAGTTCACCTAGCTTGTGCTCACTGCCAAACAGCTAAGCTGCTAAAATTGGGTTTCTTCATAATGTAAACAATCTGTTTTACTTAGGGTTATTTTTATGTATCTCTAGTAAAGCTTCTTACTATCTGGGAATATATCAACAGCATCAGGTCATTTTGTTGTCTTTTATTTTTTATTAGAAATTGATGTTTCAGACTGTTTCCTTTATTGCACTTGTAAAAAACGAAAAACAAAATGTATTTTTATTTCTCCCTACCAGTATCTTTTAGCAGCTTTTCAGCTACCTATTTAACTATTTAGAGCACATGCTGTAAAACGTGTATTCTATTGACCTGCAATTAAGAACAAATGTATCTGTAAATTGCAAATTAAAAGTTGCTAAGTGTGAAAATGCATGAAATACGCAAATTAGCTGGCCAGAAGAATATAACCCTAATTAGGGGGAAAGGGAAACTGTTGCTAATTGTTTTGGATCATTAGAGATTACGGGAATTGTATGAGATGTCTACAGGAAATGAAAAAGTATTGACTCTTCCCTTAAGGAATTGCGCAGGCCAATACTCTGGCTGCTGCTATAATCATAGCTTACACCAGCATAGCTAGTTAGGACCCTGTGATTCCTCAGCAGTAGCTTCGGAAGCACAATAGCAGCATTTGGAGGGGGGTGGAGATATAATGTAACAATGACAACTGCAGACATTCTCCCTGCATCCCTTCATCCACAAGCATGATGTCATTCCTGATGATACCCCCACATAAGCCCCAGTCATGACTTGCATCAATGTCACGATCACTGAGGTGACCAACAAGAGTCCCTTTTCCACACGGTACATGCTTACTTTGGTACATTGGTCTTTCAAATTTCATTAGCACCCTGTGCGAGGCCAACATTCTTCCCCCACCTCTCACCTTCTATTCTGTTCAGTTCACTATGTCATATTGTGAGGCCCTGCGTCTCGGTGCCCAGTGTGGGATGCCCAGTGCAGCGGAACTGGTTGTGCTCCCCTAAATCTGCCTCTGCTTTGGTCCCTGTGTGTGGAACACTGCAAAGACACCAAATAGAAGCTGGTGTAGCCTCTGTAGTTCTGGGATGTTCTGCTCAAAGCCGGACAGTTGACAAGCATGACATCACCACCACCACCACCACCACCACCACCATTTGTTATTTATACCCCGCCCATCTGGCTGGGTTTCCCCAGCCACTCTGGGCAGCCGCAAATATTCCAGCAAAATATTAAAATACAATAATTCATCAAATATTAAAAGCTTCCCTAAACAGGGCTGCCTTCAGATGTCTTCTAAAAGTCAGATAGTTGTTTATTTCTTTGACATCTGGTGGGAGGGCATTCCACAGGGCAGGCGCCACAACCGAGAAGGCCCTCTGCCTGGTTCCATGGCTACATCTTTCTGAGTAACAGAGAGCTTCTTAACCAATACTGTGTAATCTGTAGCCTTTGTCTGCGGCTTACATTCGTGGACATACCTTTTAGCAGTGGTTCCCAATTGGTGGTCTGTGGACCCCAGGGGGTTGGCATAACCCAGCCAGGGTGTCTGTGGCACCATTCACATAACAAAAATTACCATAGATATACACCAACATTTTCAAAAGTAGGGGATTCATGGCTTGGCTTTTGAAAAATGGGTGGTCCACAGTAGTTAGCTAATTGGGAAGCTCTGCAATAGGATGCATTGTGTTACCTGGGAAATAGGGCTGGACTTAGCTGGCTGCTTCTCTGCTCCTCTTTCATATGGTCCTTACTCTGCCCTGCATCCCACCCTTCCATCCTATGGCAGTGCTGTTTTTACAACTATACTCACTTGATGTTGGGTTTCCATAATGACCCCAGTGCCTTCGTAACTTCACTATCTTGCTTACTCTCCAATCCTTGTCAAAATGGCATAACTCAGGGATAAAGCCACACTGTGAGATTAAGATTGACATCTGCTATCCCATAATATCCCTTTAATTTTGACAAATAGAAGTTGTTGCAGCAATTAGAATGGGGAAAGAAGCTCAGTTACAACACAGAATGTAGCAGAACTTTCAGCATGAGGGAGAGAGCTATTTCCTGGGGTGTTTTATCAAGAAGTTGGGAGAAACATTGTTGATTCCTTGACCAGATGGATAGCTCTGCCCAACCTAATTTAGGCAAAAGCATAAAGGGTTTAAAAACAGCAGCAGCAACTGTAGCTTTAACATGCTCATCTTGGGAAGAAACAGATCCTGGAAAGGCCCCACTTTTGTAAAGACATGCTTGGCCACTCTTTGCTAAACAATTGAGATCATCTTCCATGAAATCCTCTCCTTGGCTCTTTGTGGATCCAGATGTTGCAGGATTGAAGAAAAGTTTACCACTTGATAATCCTTGTGTGCTTAATATTTCTGGCATCTTCCAAGCTGAGCCTAGAATTTGGCCAGGCTTTTATTAAGCCCTGTCTGTTGGAAGCTTTCACATGCACATCTTGCATCAAGGCAGCACATGGAGTTGCCTTAACCATAGCAACAGTCGTAGTTATCAAACCCAGTGCTTAACAAAAAGGAGAAAACCATGACCGTTGCACAAGCATCATTATAATTGCCTTGAGGGTTAAGTGGGAAGATACTCTGGATGCAAGTGCTGGAGAATATTACCCTTAAGTGCGCAAGTATTGCTAATCATTTTCTATTGACCACAGAGAAAGCTATGCATTTAATTGTTGGAAGTGCACACACGCACACTTTTAGCAGCATTGAATATTAATGCTCAGAGAGACTCGCTTTGTGCCAGATTGCAGCTTTACCTTTTGCGATCTGAGCTACGCCTTTTAGGTGTTTGGCATTCCGTGCTTCTTTTTTGAATTCCCTTTTGATTGGCCCTGTGCATGGAAGCTTTCTCCTCTTAGGAAGGGTAGTATAGAACAGTGTTTTTCAACCACTGTTCCGCGGCACACTAGTGTGCCACGAGATGTTGCCTGGTGTGCCGTGGGAAAAATTGAAAAATTACTTTATATATAGTCAATATAGGCACAGAGTTAATTTTTTTAACATTTTCTAATGGTGGTGTGCCTCGTGATTTTTTTCATGAAACAAGTGTGCCTTTGCCCAGAAAAGGTTGAAAAACACTGGTATAGAACACAAAACCTGCTCTGAGATCACTCACTGCCTACGTTGCTGTATTGATTGGTAAACCTGGGGTGCAATGCAGGTGGCAAGCTGAGCCCAAGAGACAGAACATGCCTCTTCTGTGTCTATTAAGTGGGTTGCAAATATGTAATGCAACCTTTCCCATAAGTGGCGGCTATAAACAAATTATACCACTTCCAGCGTCAGCAGCTTTAAATGCTAATTGTGCCTGTTGGTGGATAAACAGGTGGACTTGTGTCTTAACAAGCTCATAATTCATCATTTTTTAATCACCAGATCTGTGCATATTTCCTTCTGCTCTGGTTATCTGCTGTACTTATATGGTTCCTTCACTTGGGGATATTATTTTTTTATTCAGTTCTTTCCCTGATCTATCTGAATCTTGTTTGTTCTTAAATTCCCATATAGCTTCATTTTCCAGGAGCTAAATATTGCTTTCTGTCCACACAAATAATATCAGCACTTGATCTTCTTTCTTAAAAAAAGGAAACCCAGCAAGGAGAATTCCCTGTTGTTTCTCTAAATTCAAGTCCCAAAATGAACAACTTTATTAATTATTTACCATTACTTGACACAGATGAAATAAATTGATATGGGCCACCTTATTTATAATAATATATTTCTTTCAAATCATGTCAAGCTAGGAGATTTAATTTTCAGTAGAAAACTGTTATTAAATAAAGGTGATTTGTTATTCTATTGAAATGATTTATGGTTGATTCCAGTGTTGTCTGAAGCACTCATTAGCCCATTTTCATATATCTAATATGAATGCATTTTTGCAAAGGGCAGCCTTCATTGCTGTGCTAACTATATAGCATCTAAATTCAATGAGAGAAATACAATGCCATGAGCCTGAGTGTAATAAAAGGGATTTACCTTCTCATGAGATAAGGAATTTGGGGAGACTAAATAAATGCTTAGCACTTGTATATTTCCAGTTCAAAACTCTCAATAATCCTGTAAAGCTGATTGTTTTGATTCTCTCTAGTTTTACATTTCTTCATGCCCCTTCTACTGAAAACGTATTTCATTTCCAAGGAACTGTGACTGGAGGGGAAAAGATGCAATGCATGCACAAAAGTTGGAAGAAGGCAGAAGTTAGACTCCAACTCCCATCATCCCTGACCATTGCCCATACTTTCTGGAGCTGATGCGGGTTGGAGTCCAAAACAACTGGCTATCACATTATGTTATAAGAAGCTGAATGAGGAAAATATAGACCATAATATATAAACTATAAAACACGTCTTGAAAATGACCTTTGGCAAAGTCCTGCACAACAGTTTGTGAAAACAGAGCAGGGATTGCTAACATGGCACCCATGGGTGCACCTGCACCCTTAGAGGCCTTCGCTGGTGCTCACGGGATCTTCTCCGCTCACCCTTTTGGCCACTGAAATTAAGCTCCAAAGGAGCATTCTGTTACAGCTGGTAAAATAGGTTGCTGTGTGGGATGCCCATAACAGTTTCTCTGCTTTTTCAAAAGTGCTCACAAACCCTTAAAGATCTGGAGACAGCCTTTCTTGTGCATTTTTCCTGAGAAGTCAAAAACAGTCTTTCTGGGAACAGTCCAGATTTATTTCTTGAGTCCAACCCATCATCTTTGTTTTTTAAAAATGTATATAACCAGGGCTACAAACATGGTTCTGCTTGTTCTGAGTTTCTTCACAAAAAGGCATCTTATTGGTTCTGGGCATACAATTCAGCATCTTGAGAATCACCCCTTTCTTTAGTAGCAGGCAGTGGGCTGTGATGTCAGTGGGCATACTTGACTTCTTAGCAGGTTGGTCACTGCTGCTTTGGGAGAGAGGTAGGGAGGTTGGTGCTGTGCACTGGTAGAGGAAATATAGTGTTTCTGCTGATGCATCTGCACAGTGCCAACCTCCCTGCTGCCCCACTCATCCCTTGCTATCCTGGTATGCACCATGGACTCTGCCACTAGCAGGTCAGGGAAGTGCTCCCATCTCACCATCCACACTGCTACCAGGCTTTCTCTCTCTCTCTCTCTCTCTCTCTCTCTCTCTCTCTCTCTCTCTCTCAACATTATGGCCTGCATCCAGTGGCAGTTACCCAAGGCAGTACACCTGATCTGTGCCAATCCCTTGGAAGGGAGGCCCTTGTGACCCCCTCCCCCGCAAAAGTCCTCAGTGTTGGGTAACCTTCCAGAACAATATGCAGTAAGGCACAGGGGGCTGCAGTAGGAAACAGAAAATTGGCAAAAATTGGGTGTTCCACTTTGCATAAGGAAAAGCACTTTCAGCTAGTGCCAAGCCATCATTGGATACAAGTTGTGGGGAAATGTTCAAAGTGTGTGGCCCATAACAGGTGAAATCTCTGAACCCTGAAGGATATAATGCTAACCAATTAATGGCTAGATAAATCATGGAGATGGAACCCTATATGGATACCCCTGGGCTACAAATCCCATCATTCCTGTCCAAATGTGTTGTGGACTGGGCTGTTGGGAATTATAGTCCAACAATATCAGGAGGGCCACCACATTAGGAGTGGCCTGAGAGTATAAGATATTTATCATCTTGTTTTTCTCTTCAGATTTTATCTGGAGAGAATGATAAGCAGAACTCAAGTGTACCAATATAATTCTCAAGTTGCACTGGATAGCTTCCTCACAGCCTAAATTACTTTATACAAAAATTGCCAAAAGCTCTTTCTATTTTAATAACAAAAATCTTCTCCCATAGGAGAGGTACTTGCAAAAATTAAAACATAATTCCTGCTTGATTTTTAAATAATAGGCTAGCAAGCTTGAGAAGTTTGGAATCCTTCTGTTCCATCCTGGCCAACTAAGACACTGGGGCCCCCACACCCACCCAGCCATTTACTTATGATGGAAACCAATTGACAATTGAATGGGTGACCTGAATAAACTGACTGAAGTCACCTACATTCAATTTGATAGAATTCTGTGACATGGTTGGTTGGCTTAAAATCTGAAGTTTTCAAGATGGTGCATTTTGCATAAGGTATCAAGGTTCATCTATGAAAAGTTTGACATTTACTAGATTTGTCCCATTGGTGTGGTGTGGTCTCGGACATCCTTTGACCTGTTTCCTTATTCTTTCCTGCTATTGATTGCTGCTGCTAATTGATAAAGTAATTGAAACATGGTCTAGCTCTTGTCTTTTAGGCAGTCATCTGCTATTATAAGCACGACATGCCCTTATGACATGATCAGCTCCCTTGGGTCAGAAGGTGGTATGTCATAGAGACGCATTGAATTTCATGACCAAATAGTATCTTGTGCTTTTTTTATTATAAAAACACCATCTCAAAAGAATATGCTAACAAGAAGAAAGAGCAACTGATTAATTATATGTATCTCATATACTCACTAATACATAGTCCTGGGATATACCTTTTAAATATTTTATAAAGGAAGTTTGTGCAGCAGACATGTTAATGATTTAAAGTACCTTGTACTACATACCAGGTTTTTAGACACAGACACTTAATCGTAATTTTGAATTTTGCATGAAAGCCTAGTAAACAAATTTGCTTGCTATGAAATTTTGTGTTTTAAAAAAATGTTTTACTCAATGAATGCCCAGGTAAAATAAAATTTGAAGTAATAAATGTTCCAAGCTGAGACTTAAGCTTGCATTTAGAGATGGATGAATGTCCATTCTATATGCTGAAATCTTTTTTTAATAAATACTAAGATCGGTGGCGCTGTGGGTTAAACCACAGAGCCTAGGGCTTGCTGATCAGAAGGTCGGCAGTTCGAATCCCCGTGACGGGGTGAGCTCCCGTTGCTCGGTCCCAGCTCCTGCCCACCTAGCAGTTCGAAAGCACGTCAAAGTGCAAGTAGATAAATAGGGACCGCTCCGGCGGGAAGGTAAACGGTGTTTCCGTGCGCTGCTCTGGTTCGCCAGAAGCGGCTTAGTCATGCTGGCCACATGACCCGGAAGCTGTCTGCGGACAAACGCCGGCTCCCTCGGCCTATAGAGCGAGATGAGCGCCGCAACCCCAGAGTCGGACACGACTGGACCTGATGGTCAGGGGTCCCTTTACCTTTACCTAAGATCAGTACAGTGGTACCTTGATTTAAGAACAGTCTGGTTTAAGAACGATTCGGTTTACAAACTCCGCAAAATCGGAAATAGTGTCCCGGTTTGAGAGCTTTACCTCGGTCTAAGAACGGAATCGGAACGGTGGAAGGGCACCGGTGGCGGGAGGACTCATTAGGGAAAGCACACATTAGTTTAAGAACGGTTCCGGTTTAAGAACAGACTTCCAGAACAGATTAAGTTCATAAACAGAGGTACCACTGTACTCCACAACCTATGTGGCCAGGGACAACAGCTTTAAATTCCTACTCATCATAAAGCTTATTAGCTGACCTTGAGCCAGTCATAATCACCGAGCCTACACCATCTCACAAGGCTGTTGTAAAGATGTAAACAAGGTGTTTGTGTGTGTGGACATCACACAAGTTGATAATAGCATTTGAAAATAATGTTTTCCCCACATTACAACTAAAAATGGTGAACCAGCTGATTATCATATAGTGGTTAAAATTTGGTGATGGGAGCAGATAAAATGGCTTTGTGAGTCAAATCCGGTCTATGTGCCACCTCTTCGCCATTTCTGCTTTGAATCTAGCTGCCCCCATGCTCTGTTTTGTGGAGAATTCCCTTGGGTTATGCAAAAATCACTGCCAAAAAAGAGCATTGAGAATAAGCAGCCATGTTTCACTATGTCACTACAGTTTTGCCAATTCATATATATGAAAGGTTGTGTTTAGTGCCACAGTGCATTAAAATATGCAAAATTCAGATTAAAATATTCTCAGTGGACAATGTGTTGACAAGGTTGGCAGGCTAGCCGTGTTGTTCCCCCCTCCTCCCCACCCCACCCCCATGCAATCTCGGGCAGTAATAAAGATCTGCTCCTATTTAGATTTGCTAATAAATGCAGCCATTCATATTTTAGTAACTGATATGGATGTAAGAGACAAGATATAGATTTTTATTCTAAATTAGAAAGCTCTTTGAACTGAAGTTTGATTAATAATCATTCTAAATTAAAGTGCTTTCATGAACTAACATATACTACTGAAAATTGCCTCAATTTTAAAAAAAAGAAGAAAGAACTCTTTCAAAGCTATCATTTTCATAACTTGATAGATCAATTATCCAGGGAGAAAAAAGAATATTTGTTCATTTTTTCTGCTAGTAAAATGTACTGAAATAAAGACCATCCAGCTAATGTACTGTATTGCAACACAGGTGAAATTGATCTCGCTAAGTGTTTCTGGAGTGCCCATTGGTGAAATATCTGGTCTCTGTATTGATATATATTGTGGTGAAGGAGTACTATACAATAATGAGAAATAGTGAGTAGTATATTGTACTCTGCACATGACATTGGCCTCCTTGTATTATAGCAATGAGCTTTGCAGGGGCAAATGCCAGAGTTTTCATTGAAGCAAACAAAGGCTGTGGGGGTGGAGCTGTGTATTCATATGGGAATGCTCTGGTGTAAAATGTGTTCTGGGAATGAAACTGGGAACCAGATGATCTATGAGTTCATGTGCAAAACAACCAACTTGTATGGATTTTTTCGTTCTGTCAGATTTGTGGTCTGAACGGATTCCTGTAACATGAGAGCGCCTATGCAAACCTTTGGCGATGCAGACAGCCCTTTTAAAACAGCTTTAGACTGGCAAGGGCTATGCTTTTTCTGAGTTGCACTTGGGATTTGGGTTTCATACTGTTGATGCTTGAAAATTAAGTGCTTTCCTCTGCTTTCCTGGAATACAGCAATACTTTGTGCTGCCTGAGATACATAAGGGTGTTGGAAGAGCCTGCTACATCAGGCCCATGGCACATTTTCCCAGTGGCCAACCAGGTGCCTATGGGAAGCTCAAAAGCAGAAACTGAGTGCCATAGCACTCTACTCACATGTGATTCCCAGCAACTGTCATTCAGGGGCATACTGCCTCTGAAAGTGAAGGTAGAATATAGCCATCGTGGCTAGTAGCTGTTCATCTTCCATCAACTTGTCTAACGTTCTTTAAAAACCATCCATGTTGTTGGCTGTCACTGTAAAACGTAAAGGTTTAGGTCCTGGCTACCTTAATTCAGAGGCTCTGCTGAGATGCTCACCTGTATAAACCCTTAGGTTGGTGGTCACATAGAACAGAGCCGTTTCTGCAGCATCCCCTCCAAAGGATGGAATTTGATTCCAAGTGAGATCAGGCAAGCCTCCTTGCTAACTTTAAATGGGCCTTAAATACCCATTTTTCAATCTAGACTTTGGATGCTCTTCTAGGTTATCAAACGCTGTTCTTTAGAGTTGGAAGGGTAATTTTTTTTGCTATACTGTTTTGCATATTCCTAGGATGGACTATGATATTCTAATTGTTTTAGATGGTTTTTCAGATGGATTTTTTGGATTTATACAGTATTTGTAAATGGTTATAAATAGCTTTGTGTGGGAGTTGCCTTAAAATCGGGCTAAAGGCCTTTTAAACAAGCAAGCAAGCAAACAAACTATTGTGTAAACAAATAGAGGCTGCTAGAAAAACACCACCACCAGAGTAGGTTAAGCATTCACCAGTTAAAACTGAATAATGCCTGCAGCCTCTCCCTCCCAGTCAATAGCAGTGACTCAGATGTCCAGTCAAGTGAGTGCTGCTTCTCCAGTACACCATCCATTCCTGTTGCCCGTTTATCAGGCATAGTCTATTTCTTGGTACCTGGTAATGCACCTGTTTCTGTTTTTGCTTTTGGAGAATCCCTTACTGTGTGAACTGCTAGATCTATGTGTTTGTGTGTGGTGAGGTGGTGGTGCTGGTTGAGTTCAGATGCCTGAGACTCTTAGAAATAAGCATAGTGTCAGTCCAGCTTCTTATCAAATGGCACTTTGTTTGTTCACAGTTGCATACAGTCTGGTGCTGTCCATCAAGAATTCTTTCTTAAATCCTGGGCTTAGGCCAGAGCATTCTGGAATCCTGGTCTAGATCAAGGAATGGATCTTCCACCATTAGAGATGTAGGTATCTTGAAAGCATATTGTAGGGCAATAAGCTTTTTGAATCTATATTGGTCCAAAAGAACAAACTCTTTTCTTTTAAATTGGTGGAGCAAGGCAGGCTTTTGTAGAGTAAATGAATGCAGCAAACTAAAGCCTTTAAGAATGTGCATTTTTCAAGAAGGGAGGACAGGAGGCAAACATTGGTCATTGATTGTAAGAATTGGGATGTTGCAAGAAGGTCCCCATTTGTGAAACGTTGGAAGGTACACACACAAAGCAAACATGGAACAGGTTTGCTATTGCCTTAGTAATGACTATGGATGGAAAAACCATCAATTTCCAATCTTCGTCAATTTAGCATGTTCCCATTCATGAATCCATCCCACTTTTGCATTAATTTCTAAAAAAAATAATTGGGGAAAAACTATCAAAATTTATATTTAAATACATATCTCACAAAATGTGTTTAAATATATATAACCTCGGTGTACACATTTCTAAATGTATTTAGCCCTGAAAAACTTGTATTTTTAATGCATTAGACACATTTTTTGAGCCAAGAAATATATCGCGGAATTTAGAGAAGTGCAAGATTCAAAGGTTAATTCAGTTCCAATGCAAATTTGTCCATATTTCTAAGCAGAAAGAACTAAGGGGAGTTCTCCAACATCCCTAATGACCCAAGCCCATGTCTCTGCACAGCTGCATCTTGCTGCTAGAAGAGGTGAAAGATCAGGAATGCTTTCTTCTTACGCTTCATCCATTTTACCTCTGTTTCAAAGTGAAACTCACTTTGTGAGGGCAGGAAGAGCAAAAATAATAACACTACCACAATAATCCTATTGAACACATTGAAACAAGGTTCCATCTCCAAATTGAATGCCGGAAAAATAGTCTTAGTAGTCTTTCAGCTCGTTTAGTTCGAAGGGCTAGTTAAGTTAATCACTCTGATGCCCTTTTACTAACTTGGTCAAATAACTGCATAGCATCGAAGGTCAGAGTTTGCAAACTGCTGGGCTCTGCAGTCTTTGGATGCTGCTGTTCTCTGGCTTCCATTTCCCATTGGAAAGTAATTGCTTCGAACACCAAAAAATGATTACAGAAGATTATACCTTTTAAAGGCAATTGTGGAATCTTGAGCAATGGAGGAACACAGCACGTTAGAAGTAGTATGACTTGCACAGCAATTACTCACCTTGTTGTATCTAATCTCAGAAAGCTCAAATTGCCCATTATTTCAGCATAGTCTTTCTGTGAACCCAACAACCATGGAGAAAATGGCTGCCTTGCCTCGAGATATATGAAAGAAGATGCTGGCACCGTTAGGTGGCTGTCATCAATAGGAACAGAGCTTGATTAGAGTCAAACAAGCCCTACTTGCTCAGACCAGGAATCCTATGGCTCAAACAGCTACCATTAACACCACCAATCCAAAAGGTTGCAAATGTCAGAGAGAACTTCCTTTTGATGCTCACTCACAAGCCCCATCAGCTGCCTCTAGCAAGGAGAGCTGCTGAAGCCTTGGTACACCAGACATCAGCCTTCCTCAACCTGTTGTCATCTAGAACTACAACTTCCTTAAAACCCCAGTCAGCAATGTTGTGCTGGCTGGAGCTAATGGGAACTGCAGTCTTAAACACCCAGAGGGCACCAAGTTGAGGAAGGCTGTCTTAGATTTGAACCATTCACCAAGCAGATAAGTAGAGCCGTTCTGGGTGTAAAATGTTGCCTTGTGGTTTAGGCTTGAACTGAACATTTGAGATGTAATAATGAATAGAAAGCAATAGTAGTACTACAGAGAAGGGCAACAACCTCCAAGGCAAATGTATTTGTGGATTGGTACGAGTGCCCACATTTTCAAAATGCGTTTTGATTCATATTCTAAAACAGTTCCATGAACTTTGTATGTTATGGAATAATGTGGCTGCTGTTGAGAAGCTTTGTTGCAAAAGTGGAAGCTCTGGGCTTCAGCCACGAAGTATGCTCTAGTAATTGGTTAGATCAGCCCATGCTAGCACTACTGATACCTAGAAGTGGCCACCAATCCTTGTGATCAGACCAATGTATACAGCAAACTGATTGCATGTGTTACAGCTCCTGCATACAGCCTCCATTCATCTGGCATTAGTAGGATGGTCATAAAGTGTGAGGCATGTCACAGTGGAGTGAAGGAACCCAAATCCCAAAGTTTGGAATGGAAATGCGACTTTTCACACATTGCTAGTTGTGCACATTCATGAAGTTGAACTAGAAAGGGTTCTGAGCTGGGCCTTATTTTTCAGGTTCCCAATTGCCTGGAAACAGCTTCCAGTGGAAGTTATCTTAGCTCAACTCATTTAGTAGTTCAAGAAGGTAACCCTCTTTCCTTGTGCTTTTTCTGCAGTGGGTTAGGTTTTTAATGAAAAGTGATCTCCTAACTAGTACACGAGGAGCCTGTAACAAAATGTTGCAGTGTGGACTGCCACACCCTTTTTCAGAACTCTCCATTCCATTTTCCCTCTCTACCAGCTTCACAGGGTTCCCCCTGCCAACAGACATCTTTTGTAGCTACTGAGTATGTCCACTCCTCATTGGGCTGTTTTGGGGAATTCTCCTCTTAGAGTTCTCCATCCTTAATGTTTTTGGATACTGTATTTTCATTGCAGATAGAATGCAGTTTGGGTAGATGTTTCACTCTGCTTTATTTTGGGCTATAAAGATGCAGAAGTGTTGAGCATTTAAGTTTGATCTTTGTCAGTCTGAAGGCGTTTGCATTTGCAGAAGTGGCAAGGAGGTATTGGAAATGTTCTTAACCTATAAAAGAACCTTTTCCAACAAGAAGTTATAATAACAGGCATGAACTACTCAATTTAAAAATGTGTGTAGGTGTGGAAAGGAAAAGATTAAAAGAATATGATTCATTATGGTAGATCCCTTGATGGTCAGTGTCTCTCAGACTGCAGGATTTGCTTCTGAGTAGACACGTGCACTGTTATTGTACTCCAAAGTTTTGCAAAGCACCCTTAAGCTGAAAGGCTAAAATATATTTTCATTTATAGACTTCCGGCGGTTGGCGCCATTGCGGATGGTCCTGGGTTGCTTCGGTGGCGAGGCACCCAGTTCATCCCGGGGGTTAGGAGCCCTGCAGCCGCATGCAGGGCTCTGGTTGGGGAGCGGGAAGAGCGTCCCGCGCCCTGGGCTCCCCGGCTATGCCCGTTGTGCTCCGAACCCTTCCCCCGCGCCCCCTGTAAGGGGGGAGTGGGGGTGAAGGGACCACGGAGTCGGGCTTCAGGGGACATGCACCAACCGGGATGTTTACATGCGGCGGCAAAGTCCGTGAGGAGCGTCTCTGTTCTACCTGTCATTAAGAAGTTGCTAAGAAACCAGAAGCTGTGAGTAATTGACTGACTCTTTGTACTTCGGGAAAAGCTCTGGGATCAAAAGAAAAGGCAGCCCGCCTCTCTCCCTTCGGGGGTTGGAAGGAATTAACTCTTTAAGTGACTGCTGCTACACTAATCACTTGAAAGTGCTTGGAATTTGAAAACTGACTCTGTAGAGATTCCCTCTCAGGGGTTAATTGAGGAAAAATATCTCCATTTGAACTTTTGGTCTTTATACTCTGGCTTCGGAAGAAATGGCGGCGATTTGGAATTGCGCAGGAGAAAATTGAGACAAAGGAGGAAAAAGACAGGAAATGTAATTTGATACCCACCTCCCTTCCCCGAAGATGTTGGACTTTGCGCTCATGCTGGCACAGAAGGACTGGGAGGTAGAGGAAAAGCTCACTGTCTTTCAATTGGAGCTGGCTAATCGAAAATTAAGAGTCTTGTGTGGGATTATAAATGGAAATAATCTGTATTCCACAGAGGAGGCTTTCCAAAAAATCTACTCAATGGAAACAGACTTTTGCAAAGAGCTGGAAGATGTGCTGGAAGGATGGTCTGAGATGGCAGAGCAAATCCGATTGGAACAGGGACTGTTTTCAGGGGGTGGCAGAAACCCTGAAACGGAAAGTTTTTTAATATCTAGATTCCGAGGTGGCAGCTCGGGGTCGAGGGACAGAGAATTAAGATTTCTACAAGAAGAAGAATTTTGGTACAAAGCTACGGAGAAGCTCAGAATGCAGAGGATGAACATCTTGGAGCTCGATGCAGGGTTTGTTGTGGTTGTAACCTGGATCTGTGGACATTCAGAAGCATACAATAGGGGATTCGGTTCTGGTGAAAGACAGGAGAAGACAATGGACAAAAGGGGAGTGGGTTGAATTAATCATTGTATAACATAGATGGTCTGCCATGGTATCCGAAATCGGAGTGTGAAGTTTGTTAAATAAGTTTATTTTAAATAAGTAAGGAGATATTGAATTTAAGTTAAAAGCAGCATGCTAAATGATAGAAGAAATAAGTTTAGCTCTAAGAATATTTGGTTAAGTTTTAGGTTATAATGCAAAAGATAAGACAAAGGTGTTTTTTCTTTCTATATCAAGATAAGTTAAACTTCTATGGAGAAAAGATGTTAAGGAGAAAGTGTATTGTATTAAAACCGAAGGTGTATAGGCGGGGGAAGTCAAGTGTCAAGATTCGGAACTAGAATTTTTTTTTTTTTTTTTCTATAGTAAGATATACAGATAAGAAGAAGAATCCTGACATTATGTGTATGTGTATTTGTATTTGTGTTTGTTTTGATATTTGTAGGTGTGGGGGTTGGGTTTATGTTGTTTTGTGAAAATGCCAATAAATTCTGTTAAAAAAAAAAAATAAAATATATTTTCATTTATAATTCATTTCCCATGCTTGTGTACTTTCTGTCTCTACATATAGCGGAGGATGAATATCGTTCTTGCTGAGGAAAGGTTATTTGGAACCTGAAAGCTTTGGAACCCATAGAAGTTACTTTTTTCAAGTATTTATTATGCACCATTTATTCTACAGAACAATCTTCCCCAACCTGGTGCCCTCCAGATGTTTTGGACTACAGTGCTTAACAGCAGCAGCAAAGTTGGCCAGTAGTCAAAGATGAAGGGAATTCTAGTTCATAACATCTGGAGGGCATCAGGCTGGGGAAGTCTGCTCTAGAACCAACAGATAAATAAACCCTATTTGGGCAATTTAATGCTAATGACATGGAAGATGAGGGAAATGTTCACTCTCCCATCGTGTTCATAATTGCATGAGAAAGAATGCCCTATAGAAAGCATGGAACGGATGAGTGGCAGGCTTAAATAATATGCAGACTTACCTGGGTGTAAGTCCCACTGCATTCGGTTCAGACCTGCACATTTAGGGGTAGCAGGTGGCGCTGTGGTTTAAACCACAGAGCCTAGGGCTTACTGATCAGAAGGTCGGCGGTTCGAATCCCTGCGATGGGGTGAGCTTCCGTTGCTCGGTCCCAGCTCCTGCCCAGCTAGCAGTTAGAAAGCACGGCAAAAGTGCAAGTCGATAAATAGGTACGGCTCTGGCGGGAAGGTAAACGGCGTTTCCATGCGCTGCTCTGGTTCACCAGAAGCGGCTTTGTCATGCTGGCCACATGACCCAGAAGCTGTACGCTGTCTCCCTCAGCCAGTAACGCAAGATGAGCGCCGCAACCCCAGAATCGTCTGTGACTGGACCTAATGGTCAGGGGTCCCTTTACCTTTAAACATGCATGGGGGATGCAGGGACAACCCTGCCAACTCCATCCTCCAACTCATGGGGGGCAACTGTTAGAAGCCGGGAACTTAGAGTACAGTTGGCCCACCACATATGCGAAGGGTGCGATTCCAGGGACCCTTGCACAAAGTGAGTAACCCTTGGAATTGCCCCTCCCTGGTGAGACAGAGGGCTGCTTACTGCCCTCTGGGACACTCCCAGAACGTTTGTACCACCTTCCCAGAGCCCAGTAAGCATGAAAAACCCTCTGGGTGCATGGGGGGGGATACATATATGGAGAGTGGGGAATGGCAGGTTTCCCCTGCACTTCATTTATTAATTTATCCTCCCTCTTCCCCCTTTTATGGTTGTGATAGTGGATGTAAAGCAAGCGTAAATTGCAGTCTCGCTGTACTAAATGTGCATGTCTGAAGAGGGCTTTACTTTGATATAAATGTACTTTCAGTGGAGTTTACTTTCATGTAAGCAGACAAGATCAATATCTATCTCCCTATATTTATCCATATAAAGCAGACAAGCTTAAAACTGTAGGTCATCTTGGTAGGTTGGCAGTGTAGGTCATCGTGGATAAGTAATGTTTGAGACCTGTTTAGTTTAGCTACAAAAGATTTATCTTCAGACATCCTTCAGTGAGGGATAAGATTCTTTTTGTGTTCTTTCATATAGTTGGGAAAGCTGAGAAAGAAAGGTTAAGTGGTTTGCTCAGAATCACAGAGGGAGTAAGGATTAGATCTCAAGAATATTTGATTCCCTCTCAGCCTATGACACCTCTCAAAACCCGATAAAGAGAGATTATGAGATAGCTCACTGTGTTGGAACAAGATTATCATGGGATTTTGATGACCCAATGATGACTAAAAGATCAAAATTCAATATGATTTGCCATATCTCCCTATGCCACTTCAAATGTGTTTGTTTGGTTTTTTAAAAAAACTTTTATTGGGTGTGAAAGGTACACAGGAACACAATAGGTGCCCTGCAAGATCTGACTAAATTTACCCATTTAATTCCGTCTCTTGTTCTCACAGTAGCCAACCAGCTTCCAATGGGAAACCCATGAGCAGAGATCTGTCCTAATTGTTGCTTATACTTCTTTTCACTCAAAGGGAAGTACGAAAGACAGGGTGTGTGTAACATACCTTTTACAAAGACTGTTATCAGCCTATCACTGATGTGCTGCTGTTTCCTGATACATTTCTCTGACTTGCTAAGGGTACCTAACTGGAACCCAAGAAAAAACAGGAGCAGTTAAGACTATTACAAAACAGTGACGAGATGGTAAAACTAGTCCTGGACTATAGGAGAGGGACAGCAAAACTATGATATCAGGAGAAATCTTAAGAGACTCCATGCTGTCTGATTTTCAATGGGCATGAGGCTTTATTCAATCATATGATGCCACTCTTCCTGGAAAGGCAGTTTCATCACCTTATTTGCTGTTTCTCTGAAAGTATGCCTTAGTTGCAATTGAGACCCTGACTCAAAGCACTGTATGTGAAATATTTAATGCCTATTAATCAGACAGACATTTGGGCTGCAATACCATACACACTTATTATTGAGATTGGTGGGTCTTGCTTCTGAGCTGATGTGAAGAAATGATGTGAAGAGCTGATGTGAAGAAATGATACATGGAGAAATGATTGAGCACATTTCTCCATGTCCCAAAGAGACGGTTGCATATCTGCTGTCAGCAGCTTTGGTCATACTTGTCTTCTCCTGTAATTGCTGCCTCTGTGCTTCCTACCAACTCCCTTGCTATTCCTAGACCAGGATCCTTCCTTTATTCATGAGGATAATGACGTTCTCCAGTATTTCATCAACAAAGGCTTTTCTGAGCCTCCATTGGTCTCAAAAATGAAAATTTCAAAATTTTCAGCCGAGATGACTTTGGACAAGCTACTCTCAGTAGCAGGTCATCCCAGTTTTTGACTATGACTATATGGAACTTTGGGCACTTTCTTGCTGAGGTGCAAATATTATGGCAAAAGCACAGTCTATTTAAGATTCAGTAAGATTCAGTACCAATAGGACAGGGATGCAGGTGGGGCTGTGGTCTAAACCACAGAGCCTAAGGCTTGCTGATCAGGTGGTCGGCAGTTCGAATCCCTGCAACGGAGTGAGCTCCCATTGTTCAGTCCCAGCTCCTGCCCACCTAGCAGTTCGAAAGCATGTCAAGTGCAAGGAGATAAATAGGTACCGCTCTGGCGGGAAGGTTTCAGTGCGCTGCTCTGGTTCACCAGAAGCAGCTTAGTCATGCTGGCCACATGACCCGGAAGCTGTCTGCGGACAAACGCCGGCTCCCTCAGCCTACAGAGCGAGATGAGCGTGCAACCCCAGAGTCATCCACGACTAGACCTAAAGGTCAGGGGTACCTTTACCTTTATACCAATAGGACCTGCATTTTTTGTGTGTATTCCTTTTATTATGGAGCTAATGGTATGTACACACAAACTTCCAAAACATGCACAAATCTTCAGGATGAAACTTCATCATTCAAAAAAGAGAAGGGAAGTGGAGATTTTAAAAGGTTTGTTCACATGGATCTGTAAAACAGGAGGGGGGAGCATATATATGTACTGTTCCATCTTTGCATATTGGTTGTTTTGAGACTAGGCTATTACCATGTAAAATAAACTACATCAATCTTACATACGTTGTTGCATATGGTTCCGTGTTACCCATTACACTTAGCAAGTCTGTTTGTCAGAAAACTCTAATTGCTTTATCCGTGAGAACATTAAGCTGCAGTAAATTTCTATACACAGCTGTTCCATTACTGCAGAACAAATTTTATCTCCTAATAAATTGATGTTTCTTTTTAGTGTCAACTCAAACCAAAATTTACATCCCAGTAGGTGAACCTTAACACTGTATAATTAGTTTGCTGCCGGGACTGGTAATAAGAGGGTACATCCTTTAAATATATCAGTGGAGAAAAAGTTTTGGCTTCTGCTAATTGTTTCTTGAAAGCTTAATTGTGATTAAGAGGAACTTTAACTAGGGGGAGGGGAAGGAAAGGCGAAAAATTATGACCTTTAAAACACATATTGCAAGTAGCGTGTCTTCCTTTGGTCTAAGTTCCACCATAAAGAAGAAATACTAAAAGCTTCCTCTAATACCGAGGAAGAAAGATGCAATGCTGCTTTGCTGTGGAGTCACATTTAGGTTAATGGAACAGGAGCTTATACAGCTCTGGACTTTGATTAATATTTAATTAATCTTCAGTAGAAGGCTGAGATTTTGAATTAAACAGGCCACTAATAAAAGAGCCAATTCACCAAAGAGTTCACATAAATCTGATTTGCCATTATGGGGATTTAAAAGAAAATGCACTAAGTTTTGTTCTTATTTTAGGCTTGCTTCAGCCACAAGTAATTGGCCAGGAGCAACTGGATCAGTGGAATGTGACCAGAAATGGATGGCAGTAATCCAGCTGCATGGAGACGTGTCATTTGTGTTTCTTTAAATTAAACAGCATTGAGGAGAGATTTGTAGTGGTCACATAATGCATACATCTAATTCCCAATTCCTTGCTCTGAGAGCTTAGAGTTACCCCTGAAGAGGGGTTGATCATTAAAGCACTCTGGGAATTGTAGTTCCAGAAGGGGAATAGGGGTTTCTGAACAATGAGCAACACCCTTTACAAACTACAGCTCCCAGAATGCTTTGGGAGAAGCCATGACTGTTTAAAGTGGGATCACAGTGCTTTAAATGTATAGTGTAAATTTGACCCTTGTCTCTGCCATGAATGCCTTAGGCCAGGCATAGGCAAACTCGGCCCTCCAGGTGTTTTGGGACTACAAATCCCATCATCTCTGACCACTGGTCCTGTTAGGTAGGGATGATGGGAGTTGTAGTCCCAAAACATCTGGAGGGCCGAGTTTGCCTATGCCTGCCTTAGGCATACCTAAGGGTTACTGAGAGACTTTATTAGTCTCTGCAGTTGCCAAACGTTTAGTCCCAGCCTTTACATTTAAAATAAAAAAGTGAGAATTGCAATTTTATAGCCATGATAAACCTATTTATAGTCCCAAAAATCCAGATTGGGGAAAATCCACCATATTAGAGAATAGTGTTTTCTCTCAGTTTAGGTAAAATAACTTCTGTCTCTGAAGCCAGTGATACATATCTGAAACTAATGAACCTAACTGCACATTCTTGCTCTCAAAAAAGTGTTAAAGGATCTGAGAGGGAGAATTTTAAAAGCTTTTGGAAGGGAGGGGGTCTACACGTTTACTATGGCTATCAAATGAACATAGCCTGTTGGCATCCGTTTGTCTTGAGAGACAATGGGAAGAGTGCCACCGGGGATAAAGTCAAACTGTTTGAGAGTTACAGCGCCTGTTGCGGCTGTAGAGACCAATATGGGAGGGACATGTTTTATTGCACCTGGGGCAGATGAAGGCATCTGGTTTTGCTGTTACAGATGCACAATGGCATTTCTTCTCCCTGGGCTCCTCCATCCTCTTCTGGTCACTACTGTGGATACACGACCTGACTGTCAGTCTCCAGGCATTGCGGTCATCTGCTAAGGATTCTCACATAGTGGGGTTAGTGTTGCCAGCCTTTATGTCACGTTTCCAGACAACTTTATAACACAGAGTTGGTTTGCCAACAGGCCTGGTGCCTGAAACCATCTTTCCATAGAGGAGATCCTGCCATCTTCCATGACGCACACCAGTGTAGCCATGGCTGGGACAGAAGTGCTAACATGCTGGGAATATGGCTTGGCAGAGCACATCTTTGTTTGAGACTCTGTCCTGCCATGTTATGCCCAAAATCTTCCTTACACAGTGCGGATGGAAGGCAGGGAGGTGTTGCTCCTGACCCAGGATGCTGATGATAAGGCTGAACTCCATGCAGAAGTGGGCAATACAGTTGCCAAATCTCTGTAGAGCTTCCCCTGAGTGTGCTGTCAAGGCTGTGCCATCTGCAAACAACATCAAATGAATATAACCTGTAAATTTCAGCTTTTTATTCTCAGTATCCAGGCAGACACTAGTTTCACTGATGTACTGTACATATGAATGACTTCATGTGTTTTAAAACTGTTATAGTAATACAATTGTTATTATTACAACTCTGTTATTGTACTAAAGCTATTATTTTTCTGTTAAATACCATGTGAGAGGTAAAGGGGGTGATAATTCCGCATCCAAAGCTGTGTAAACCAAATTACTTTGGTCCTAGAGATTCAGTGAAGAAGGGGGATAATTGGGCTCCCGTATTCTGCTATATAGACCAGCCCAGTTCTAAATCTTGCCTTCTCACTGAGGATATAAACCGGATTTAGGAAAGCTTTTATATAACTCAATCGCACCTGTGGCACTGACCATTCATTTTTAAATCTTTCTTTATAAATCCAGGATGAGAGAAACAGGAAGAACTATATAGGTGTTCCAGTATAGATGTTTGTTTTACTGTGAGAATCCAGTGTATAGAAATGCCCTCCTGATAAATGCAGAACGTTTTAAGTATCATTGTACTTTATTCATGAGGAGGGATCGGGGGATTGCTTCAAACAAACCTTACTAGCCTTTCTAAAATACGATAACATAGGCAATTTCTGTTGTACATGATGACTCTGGACTGATTGCAATGGGTAGGAAATTCTAGAGGCTCTTATCAGATCTGAACACAAGGAGAGACTTATGAAGCCATGTGGAAACTTTAGAGATTTGTATCAGTGGTCATTTATAGGTAGAATACTGAGTAGTGTACAGAATAAATACGCTGCTTAGCTTACATGAAATGCAATGAATTCTGGAAGGATCCATTGGAATTTGCCATTAAAGGGACTGTTTCTAGAGATAAGTGGTAAATTATAAAGGATCTGGTTTTCTCCATGCTCTGAATTACTCCACTCTTATTGTCAATGGATGCATTCCAAAATCACATTGCCTTTTTAATACATATATTTTTATTCAATATGGTGACATAAAGATGCTGTGAAATAGATGTGAATGAAACCATTAGCCACTTCCCATCTCTATGCTCTTATAGGTCAGAAACATGCAGGGAAACTGCCTTCCACTACCAAGATGTTTCTCCTGGCTTTATTTTCCAAATTGTAAACTTGCACAGTTAATTTATTTAATAATTGCTCTTGCATGTCTAATGTGTCAGACTATTGGTTTTTGTTTTTTTCCTAACAGATCCTTTTGCACCTTGTTATAATTAGTGATTATTTTCCAGAGCATCCAACTTGCTTTCCAATTTTCTCATTCCATCTTCAGCTTGCTTTTTCGATATCTCAATTGTTTGATCAATATGGTGTTCTAACCTGCCAATTTCAGATAAAAAATATTTATTTTAGTCCTTTGGAAGTAATTGTAAATGCAGAATCTTTACTGTTGCGTGTTTCTTTTGAGTCAAATTAGACACAGTTTACACCTTTGGTAGCATTACAATATCATTTCTGAGGTGGGGCACCCAAAAGTATATGGCTGCAGTATAGTTTTGTATGGTAGGTCTTATTTTCAGCACCTTTTCCTCACAATCGTCAACCCAGAATTCACTTTTTCCAGAGCTCCTCTACTGACCCAGTTTGCATGTAACAATAAGCCATGGTTATAGCTTATCCAGATGAACCCGACTTCATTCTTCTTGTGATATGACTTGGCTTATCATTAGATCTAAACCTGGGATTGTGGTTTATTTCAGCCCTAACAAACCATGCCCACTAGCCAACACTTTAGTCATGCTTTAGAATCCCTGTATGGTTTGTTGCTCCAGCTTTCACCAGGAGAGGAACTAAGTAGAAGCAATTTAGCAGTTTGCACTAAGCAGTTTGCACTAGGGGACGCGGGTGGCACTGTGAGTTAAACCACAGAGCCTAGGGCTTGCTGATCAGAAGGTTGGCAGTTTGAATCCCCGCGACGGGGTGAGCTCCTGTTGCTCGGTCCCAGCTCCTGCCCACCTAGCAGTTCGAAAGCACGTCAAAAGTCAAGTAGATAAATAGGTACCGCTCTGGCGGGAAGGTAAACAGCGTTTCCGTGTGCTGCTCTGGTTTGCCAGAAGCAGCTTTGTCATGCTGGCCACATGACCCGGAAGCTGTACGCCGGCTCCCTTGGCCAGTAACGCGAGATGAGCACCGCGACCCCAGAGTCGGACACGACTGGACCTAATGGTCAGGGGTCCCTTTACCTTTACCTTTACTAAGCCTTTAACCAAAGCTTATTGTTAACACTGAGCTATGCACCACAACCTCAAAATCTCCCTCCTGTATAGTTTCTTACTCTTTAAATAATGAATAAAATGCTATATCCATCACTGTAGATGTGATAAAGGTTTTTTTTAATGCTTCACTTACCACATACTTAAATTGAGCCACATGTTCCACATTGTCCCCATGTACCCAATATGGAGAAATTGTGTAGGAGCCCTTCACAATCCACTTTGGTTTTCATCATCCTGAATAATTTTTTAAAATGTTACAGGGTAACCAGCATTAAGCTACAGTCCTTCAGCAAATCAGGATATAAGTCAGGAGTGGGGAGCTGGATTGGTCTGTCAGACCCAGATCCTGTCCTCCACCTCCTTCCATGTGCCATGTTGATAAGTAGGTGCGGCCACCCACATGTCAGTCACTTGATCGCATTATGGCACCCCGTGACAACTTCAAAGGGGTTTTCTATCAGCACCCGTCATCAGACTGGTGCTCACAGCACACTGTCAGCACCAATCAGCTATAGCCTAGAAGTTTCCCACCACTGATATAAGGCAGCCATTCCTGACCACTGGTCCTGTTAGCTAGGGATCATGGGAGTTGTAGGCCAAAACATCTGGAGGGCCGCAGGTTGGGGATGCCTGATATAAGGGATAGTTTTAATTTTAAGTACAGAAGTTAATATTTTAATTGGTTTTCTGATTATGCATACCGGTATATTGGAGTGTGAAGAACAACAGTTAATACACTTTTTTTAAATGAAGAAAGGTTCCAATTTTCTGCAGTGTTCTGCTGTTTGGCTGAAGTTTCTGAACTAGATTCATTTGGGAAAATTTTTGAAAGACATTTTTCAGTTTAATTTACAATTACCATGGGACCAAAACTCTTCTGTGTGCTTGATGTATCTAAGGCTTTCAGTTCTCCACACATAAAGAAGTGGAGCCACTTGGATATGGCATTTCATAATTTTTCGGGAAATTATTCTATTTCATCAATCTCTTTAATGAGCCTAAAGATATACATGCGGGTTTATGGGACAGTATAATGTACGAGGAAGTTCAGAGGTGGCATTTTGATGACAAAATAAAATGTCATGCTAGCCTAATCAAAACAATATTGTGATGGCAAAATTAAATGGTATCAATGAGGCTATGTTTTAACATGATGTCGAAACAATGTGCCATCTAAAATCCATGGAGATGCTATGTTGATGTCAAAATGAAAAATTGTCAACACAAATCAGTGGAGATGTTATACAAAAAAACGACAAAGTGATATCAATTTAAGTCTGTATCATTATAATGTTGCCATTCCCCCCAAAAAAGACATTTGACATGTTAAGTGGTATTTATTACACACACACCCATTTCTTTCTATTTGCAGCTAAAAACGCAAATTATACCATTTAAAACAATTGCAAAGTTAATGGTATCTACTAGAATTGTTATTAGAGTTGAGATACAAATGAACCTAAACCAAACAAATGAAACTAAACGAAACAGCTCCTAGGTTATTTTATTAAAGAGTTCCTCAAATAGAGGACTTCTTCCTTTGACATGCTTTTCCCATCATGGGAAAGAGTAGATTCTGTAATAGACAAGGGAATTGTTATAATACTGGGAAATTGAAATTGGTTCTGAAACATTTCCATTCCTAAGATCACTGGCATGCAGTTCCCTCATCTGAATGGCCCCATGGCACACTTGTATGGGAATCTCATCCTGAGGAATTCCTGTATGGGAGAAACATATCCTCTCCATTTGTGGAATACTCTCCCCAGGGATGCTTGCCTGGCACCTTCATTACATATCTTTGAAAACATTTATCTCTTGGCTGATTAACGTTCTGTGCCTTTTTAATGTGCTTGTGGGATGAGGATTAATAGTTTGTTTTTGTTTTATTATGGATTTTGTGTTCTCATTTTGTGATTTATGTTGTGAACTGCCCTGTGAACTTCGGTTGAAGGGCGGTATACAAATTTAATAAATGATTAATAAATGATGTGCAAATAGGCTTTGGTTTTAAAGAAACCTTTAACTCCCCTGCTTTATATAGCCGGAGGAAAAGCATACAAGGCCCTAGCTTGATTTTCGTCAAGAGGATGCTCATCCAGTTATGGAGCAGAGAGCTTGAAAAATAGCTCTTTGATGCTGGCCTGTGGTAACCACATGCAAGGCTTTAAAGTTCTTAATGCCTTCTGGAGGCCCCTCGTATCTCCTTTGGGACAGCACCTTGAAGGACTAGGTTTCTTTTAGAACCATAGAATTGTAGAATTGGAAGGGAACCAAGGGTCTTCTGGTCCAGCACCCTGCACTGCAGGAATCTAAACTAGATCTTACATGACAGGTGGCTATCTAACCTCTGCTTACAAACCTCCAAGTGAAGTGAGTCCACCACCTCTTGTCTGTTCCACTGTCCAATAGTTCTTACTGTCAGAAAATATCTCCAGTCCACATTTTACCAGCTTCTCTGCAAGAATATCATGGGGAAATTGTCAGAAGCCTTGGTGAAATCAAGATACACTATGTTCACAGCATTCCCCTGATCCGCCAGGCATGTAACTCTATAAAGAGAGAGAGAGAGATTTGTCTCACTTGACTTGTTTTTGAGAAACACATGCTGGGTCCTAGCAGTCACAGCAACCTTTTCTAAGTGCTCACAGACCGACTGTTTAAATATGTGTTCTAAGACCTTTCCTGGTATTGATCTTAAGTTCACCAGTCAATAGTTACCTGAGTCTTCTCCCGCTCCTTTTTTTTGAAGATGGAGATTTGAATTCATTTAAAACAACTAGGTGTTCCCTTACCGCCTCTTTTCCTATCTTGGGCTTCAGTTCCCTCCTTGCATCATTGATCCTGTTATCACTAGATTGGGCATTGCTTTCTTTTTCAGTGAAGACAGAGGCAAAGTAGGTGTGGTGTAGTTCTCTTTCTCTCTGTCACCAAATAGCATTTCTTCATCTTCGCCACACAAGGGACCTACTACTAGCTTGTTCTTCATCTTGCTTCAAACATAGCCAAAGAAACATTCTATTATTATTTTTAACCTCTTCTTGCAAAGCTGGTACAGTACTTGGTGACGATGTGAAATCTATTTTCTTTCTAAAGCCTTTTAAGTGAAAGGAGCTGTAGTTTAGAGAATTGCAGTGTTGGTTGTTGGACAAATCTATAAAAGGATGATGACAAAGTTTGCACCGGCACTTTTTTTTTAATCCTGCCCTTGCTCAAAGGGGCTCTAGCTTTTATGCTCACAGCAACCCTGGGAGTTGGTTAGGCTGAGATGTGGAGTGAATGGCTTGAGGCCATAGGATGCTGCCTTATTCCATTAAATAATTGGTCCATCTAGCTCAGTGTTGTCTAAACAGCTCTCCAGGGTTACAGACAAGGAATGTTTCTGAGTCCTACCTGGGGATTGAACTTGGGACCTTTGCGTGTAGTTCAGATGCTCTATCACTGAGCTATGGTCCTTCCTAGATCACCTAGTGAGGTTCATGGTTGGATGGAGGATTTGAACCCAGTCTCCCTGCTCCAAGTTCAACAATCTGGCCACTACACCGCGCTAGTTCTGAACTTTTTTGTGACTTGAGAAGATGATGGTGATGTGCTGCTTTGTTGAGCGGTGACATTTGCTGCCATTCAGCACCTGCATTTTCCATCCATCATCCCAGGCTTTGATGAATCTTGTGACATGGATGCACTCCCAGCAGCTTAACAGATGTTCAAGGACAAAATATTTTGCTCATAAGATATTACTTAAAATGTTAAATTTAACAGAAGGGAAAATCTGGACTGTAAGTGCAGCAGATTTTTGACAAAACTTATTGTGTGGGGGGGAAATATTTAAATCATAGCCTCATAGCTGATTTTTTTTTAAAAAAAAAAATCAAATGTTTGCTGTAGGATCCTGAAATATTTGCTGCTGCTACTTTTTTATTTTTCTTAGCATAAAGCAGAGAGAGAGAGAAATCCCCTGAAGAGTAAAACAGTTTTTTTGTCTGCCTCATGTGCGTTCTGACAGGCTAATAAGGAAGAATGATAGTAGCAATAAAAAGGGGGTCTTGGGTACATTCCTCAGATTTCACTGTTGTAAAATGATGTCCCTGTTACAAAATGACCACATAGGAACTCAAAGTGAAAGCTTAGTCCTGACTGTTTGGGGAGTGTGCTGTAGTGACCTCCCTCTTTGCCGTAAAACATCCAGAGGACTCTGAGCTATCACTTCAAAAGAAAGTGCTGTATTAACAGCTTTGGAGAGGGCCTTTTTAACCTAGGAGGATAGAGCTGTGTGTTTTTAATTTGTGATGATTTACTACATTGAAATTGGTGTGAAATGCACAACAAATCACAGTGTCAAAAGTGGGAAGCGAATTTTATCAGCCAAAGGAAACGCGGGCTCCGGGGAATTAACACAACTTCCTCGTAATATTGTTCACATTACAAGGTGATGGGCAAATCTGTTCTGAAAGTAAAGTCAAAGTGACAGAAAACTTCCTAAGAAGCTGATTTTATGCGTGTGCACACAAGCTGACATGTATCCCCGGGTTTTAAAGCTGCCTTTGAATGGAAATTTGGCCATTGTGTGCATATATATGACCCAGGTAGACTGTGAAGAGATCTGCTTTGTCACATTAAGTTGATCCATGAGTTTAGTTATGGGAAGGGAGTGTAAGCATTAAAGGATATATTTTAGGTATTCATCTTGCAAATGTGAACTAACAAATGGGGAATTTTATATACCCATACATAGTGAAAATAAGTACTTATGGTAAAGTATATGTAAAATGGTTCAAATATGCAGCCCAGCATTGAAGAAACTGTCCTTGTTAGAAAGACAAACTTTGCATGCATTATCAGTTTGAGGCAACATATTCTGACACTTCAGCTAGATACAATATTGGATTCAGGCACGCACTTATTGAACATATGGGTTGTTGTTTTTAACTGGGAATCTGTGGGTTGCATGTAAAACTCCTAGATATCTGCTGACAGAATTAAGTGACGGTTTTAAAACAACTGTACTTATCTCTATATTAGTAAGTGATATCTGTTCTCTAGAAACCTTTAAATCTTTCATGCATTTTGAATTCTTTTTTTCCAGAGGAAATAATGAGTAATAAAAATGTAGCACAGTCTAGACAAATTAATTCTAAATTTAATGTGTCTTGTTGAAAGTACATGGATTGACTAAACAGCATTAGTTCTTTTTGCACTTTTTATCTGCTAGTTTATGTACCTTTCTTGGCCTAACCCAAGCAAGCACCATGCTTCCCCTATTAGATAGCAGATGCTTTTTTAAAAGAATTTTTTTTCAAGAACATAAATAAGTAAAACCTTAAAAATAAAAGGATACAATTCACTTTATTATCATTTCATATATCATGTAAAAAATCTATGTAACTTCAAAGACTTTGGGAAATTGTGAGAGTTGATCATCTCGGCTGCTAATATTTTTTAACTTTCCTACATAAGGGACGTGGGTGGCGCTGTGGTCTAAACCACTGAGCCTTGGGCTTGCCGATCAGAAGGTCGGCAGTTCGAATCCCCGCGATGGGGTGAGCTCCCGTTGCTTGGTCCCAGCTCCTGCCCACCTAGCAGTTCGAAAGCACGTCAAAGTGCAAGTAGATAAATAGGTACTGCTCCGCGGGAAGGTAAACGGCGTTTCTGTGCACAGCTCTGGTTTGCCAGAAGCCGCTTAGTCATGCTGGCCACATGACCCGGAAGCTATCTGCGGACAAACACTGGCTCCCTCAGCCAGTAAAGCGAGATGAGCGCCGCAGCTCCAGAGTCGTCCACGACTGGACTTAATGTTCAGGGGTCCCTTTACCTTTACCTTTACCTAAGTATCTAAGATGCCTGCTGGATCAGTTCAAAAATCAACCTAGTCCAGCATGATGCTTCTAATAGTAGCCAGCCAGAAGCCCAAAAGCAGGATATACATAAGAACTGGACTGAAATTTCTAAGAAAAGAATATTCTGAAAATTCCCTTAATAGCCAGTGGAGGCTGGTCTATGAAATCACATAGGATAACTGTCCTACCAATCTGAGCCTGTCCCTAATAAGCCCCCACCTGCCTGCCTTCGTTCTTCTAAGCAGCTGGGGGGAGGCAGCACTGACTGGCAGCTTCTTGCGTCTTAATCTACGTGTTGCCTTTGTAGAATCCTGGTGGGAGGAGGATGGGGATCAAATTTGAAAGAGCTGCCTCTGCCTGCCATTGACTCTGGCTCCACCTACTGCTTTCCACTCCCATGGGCCCCAGCCACCACTGCTAATGGCAGCCAATCTATCCATCCTGGATTTCCCTTTTAAAGCCTTTCACGCTGGTGGCCATCATCACATCTTGTGGCACAAATTTCCACAAGTCAGTTATACATCGACTGAAACGCTGCTCTATCTGTTCTACATTGCTATTCATTTTCCTTGCTCTGGCTGTGGCTGATGAGTTGTAGCCCAAAATGCCTGGAGGGCACCAGGTTGGTGAAGCCTGCTCTACATGGTGCCTTCCATGGTCTATTATCTTCTGATTGTATGTAAACACACCAAACTTTGTAACTGAACTGTGGTAAAATGCAGAGTCTCCTTTTGAAAACATATTTGCCACTTTTTCGGGATAGTTTCCTACAGCATTTCACAGTGTGCCTGCACATTTTTTTTTAATGTGTGGCAGGTTAACATCTTCTGTTACAGACAGACCTATCTGCATTGAGTAAACACTTTGGGGATGGAGGAGAAACTGTTTGAGTTCCATTATACACAGCAAAAGCTTTTACAGTGGATTAACACTGCTCTGTGTTCTCTTTACCTATTTCATCCTGCCCAAGCAATGACAAGAGAGGTCCAATTTAATATACACTCGGCTTGCTTTGAACTTTGGCAAGCATACATTCTGCAGGCTTAATGCGTTGCCAGAAGAATGAGGATGCCATTAATAGTCAATGAGGCAACCTTTTTAAAATTCAATGGAACAGGCTTTGTTTCTCTTCCATTCTACCTGTGGATACAAAGATCTGTCACGAGTCATTTATTTATTTAAAGAAACATAAGTTGAATGCTTCAAGTGTGTCTATTTGACCATAACGGAGTTTAGTTAACAGAACAAGTTTCAAATGTTTGCTTATTGGGCTGCATTGGTTAAAAAAAACCTAATAGTCCATTCACATGTTGAAGCTGTTTTCTGTAGACATCTGCAGCTAGATAGTGTGGCGTTATTATTATGAAGTATTATTGTTATTGATTTGACTTATTAGTTGTTTTTTACAAAAAGCTTCTTAGCACCTTCTTAGAAGTCAAAAGGAGTAGCCTAAAAGGCATTGTTTTTCTGTGTTTTCCCTACTTCCAGGTTTGGTGTAGGCAAATTCTAGATAACATAAATATTTATCTGCTAGGCTTTCTGTTGCACCTATGATGTTATTGCTTGACTTTATACTTGGAAGATGCTTTCTCCCCCCCCTTCCTATCCTCTCTCAGACCAATTTTTTCTCTCCTTCCCAAAGCTTTAGTCATTCCTGTTCAGTAGCTTGCTTGTACTGTATCCACTTTATCACACTGACAATCTGTCCGTTCTGAAAGGATTACAACTCTGTATTTCAATGCATGACATCATAGTGAGATATTGCTTAACGATCTGAGACTCTTAACGTTGCCATTGCTGTGGCTTCTTGTTACTGAAAATATGTGACAGCTCTGGCCTATATGAGCTTTGCTTACATTGCACTTTTCCAGCCCATGCAGACGATTTCATGTGTTGTAAGTGGCATTCATGAAACTGCTGAGGGTGCATTAAACAACGTGTAGTTGGCAGACATCAGAGACGAGAACATGAACCTGCTTTAAGTTTCCCCATCATTTAGGCAGTGGAACAGTTCTTGGCTTATATCAGTGCTGAGTATGGAACTGAAAGCCTTTGTATTTATTGAATAATATGAAGTAGTTCAGTTGTGCAGCTTTTTGTACATGGCTTTATGTCCATTTACCCAGTTGTGGAGAGGCTCATAAGTAACAAACCTAAGTGGCCAGTTGGCTACAAACAATATCTTGCCAGAAAGCCTTGGGAGAGGAGGTGCTTCAGCAATCGTCTGGCCCAGACAATGTAATATCTGACCATTCCTGGCTATTAGCCAGGTCATAATTGGAAGCAGGCTTTACCCTTCTCCCAAATAGTTTCATGTAAAAAGTAGCCTTATTTGACTGGCTAGCATTTCACCAGCAGCTCTGCTGTTGCAACCTTGGCTTCCAATCTCCTTTGCACCAGTGGTGTATATTTGATATTTGGCCAGAAGCCCAGACAAACTTAGGGGAGACCTTTGGTGCTGTGGCTAGAAGGTCAGGGTCTGAAGGCTCTGCAAGGACAGCAGATGCTGCAGAGTCACTGACAGTGCTGCTGTTCACTGGGAGGTGGTGCTCTCTCTACTTCTTATCTAATGAGACCTCGCGTTCAGGGTCTGGCTGTGGCTGGACCCTGACTCTTCAGCTGAGTTTTCATACAGACTTGGGGGGGAATATACTGCGCAGTTATTTGATTTTTAAACCATGATGCAGCATCCCTGTCAACCACATATGGTGACCTGGCAAGGGATTAATAGATTGCTGGGATTATTGGGTTGTTTTTTGTTTTTATTAGGTATTTTGTGTTTTTATATTGTGATTTTATGTTGTGAACCACCCTGAGTCCTGTGGGTATACACATTTAATGAATAATAATTAAAAAATGATAATGATACCTCTTATGCTAGCCCTGACAAAATGTCTTTAGGATTGGGTTTGCCTAGCTGACTTTAGAAGTTGTGAGAAATATATGTGTTGGTATTTGGGAACATTCCTAAGCTACATACTGTAGCATACCCTCCAACATTTCTCCAATGAAAATAGGGATGGCACGTTCTGTTGTTGTTGTTTTGTTGTTGTTGTTGTTGTTGTATTTATACCCCAGCCACTGTGGGCGGCTTCCAACATTAAACATTTTTTAAAAACCTAATCTATACAGGGCTGCCCTCAGATGCCTTCTAAAGGTTGTATAGTTAATGATCTCCTTGGTTTGGGGGGTCACAAAACTCCATAGCTTCCAATTTCTCCAGTGTAAATAGGGACGGCTTCCGTAAATCCGGGACTGTCCCTGGAAAATAGGGACACTTGGGAGGGTCTGCTGTAGTAATGTTAACATGATCCGCTAAGGTCAAAACAGTTTCTTTAGTTTCACTTTCCTTTCAGCTTGTTAATAGTTAATGCTCATGCACTAGAAAAAAATTCTCATCCCCTCTTCTGCTGCGTATGTGTGGAATTACTACAGGACCCATAAAGTAATAAAATTCCAAAGTGAGAAAATTTAACTACAGAAAGAGAGAGCCTTGTGGCTTTAAATGCCTTTGCAAGCTTGGAGATCAGAGTTAGTACTGTAGAACTGAGTGCTCCTACTAATGGTCTTTGTCTGGAGATTCTTAGCATTCTGGAGTGAGCCTTGTGGCTTCTTTGCAGTATTTATCATGGGAAACTTTGATTTTTGCATCACTTTAGCATCTGTTGAGTAAGGTTTACATAACCTAATGGTGATACTGCAGACCTTAAACAGCTGACTTCTGTGCATATTTAAACTAAAGTAATTTCAATGACTTCAGTGGGTTTTCCTCCCAAGGACATGTGCAGCCTTCATCTCTGTTGATGCCCTAGTTTGTTTGCACATGGTGAAATGTACCACATGTCCATTAACCTTTTAATGCTATCAAGCTAATCAGTTCAAAGGACTTGTCAGAAACAGACCTAAAGGGTGACAGGATCCTATTGACTGGGGGAAATAATCCAATAGCGCCGTCTCCAAATAGCGAGGAGCCCTGTGGGACTGAGGCTCTGACAGCAGCAGAGTAGCTGAAGTGAGTGAACAATTATCTGTCATGTTGTTTCAATATTACAGGACCTGATAGAAATATTTATTTGTGCTCTTCTTTTAAAACCTACGCCCTGTCTTTTAAATCCTCTTGATAACACAATAGTGGATGTGCCCGTTTGTTTTGGGCGAGGACCAGTTCACAGAATCAATCAAGTGTCCGTTTTCCATCACTATACATAGCAGCTGTTATATAAGAAACAATGAAAGGAGTAGCCTCCATAGTGCATCAAATTCCCACCATCCCTGACCATTTGCCATCCACCAATCTCTGGAGGACACCTCTATGGCTGTGTCTGGCCTATCTAGGCCAGAATCTTGTTTCCCACAGTGGCAAACCAGATGGCTGTGTGAAGCCCACAACAAAGACATGAGAGTTTACTTTATCACTCATGATAAAACACTCTGTCTTGGAAGGATGGGTTTAAGCTGATCTGAAGGTGGCTCATTTCTTCTCTGTGTGTTTAATAAGAGGATGGGGAGGGGCAGATAGATAGATAGATAGATAGATAGATAGATAGATAGATAGATAGACAGATAGTTGCTGTGTAATTTATTTGTTGTCCTGCAGCTGGCTGCTTTTCTCTTATTGTACTTGTAACTGATTTATTACCAATATTTGATACTGTATTTTAATATGGAGAATCTTCAGCTGACAGTCTAAAAATATGGTAAAGAAATAAGCACTTAACAGAGAGATAAATGTTAATTTTGGATAGTTGCAGTAATTATTCCAATGTCTTAAGCCCATCTTTCAAAATAATAATAATAATCCACCACTCTTCCCAGTTTTGCTCTGGTCATCTCGTCACTGAAAGTGCTTTCTTTAGCCTTCTCAGATTTGTCATGAGCCACAAGACACACCAGCATTTTGCATATAATTCTGTTTTAGGAATATGGCTTTGAAATTTGACTGTAAGCATTCTGTCAGCTCATTATCATACAACTCAATCAAGCTGCTTTGTATCTGAAAAAGAAAAATGGTCTTGCTTGTTTTTTTCCAGTATTAATCTTTTTTCTCCCTTCCTTTCTTAGTAACAGATCAACTCCAAGCAATCACGATCGGATACAACGCCTAAGGCAAGAATTTCAACAGGCAAAGCAAGAAGAAGATGTGGAAGATCGGAGGCGGACCTACAGTTTTGAACAACCATGGGTAGGTGCTCATTTTCAGTCACTATATACAGCGCTGCACAAAGTCCCTAGGAATATAGGAAGCTTCCTTATACCAACTTGGATCATTGGTCCATGTAGCTTGCTATTGTTTACCACACTGACGAGCAATGGCTTTCCAGGGTTTTAGACAGATCATGCTTCTGGCCCTACCTGGAGATGCCTAGGATTGAGCCTGGGGTCCTTCTGCATTCAGAGCAGGTGCTCTACAACTAAACTACAGTGCATCCCCTGTCTTGTGTCAGTTGTTATTCTTAATCCCTGATGCAACTTTGATTCAAGGTCCTTGGTGACCTTTAAACTCCTGACCCTTTCCTTCTCCATCTGTGGCCCAACATTCCTAATTTCATTTTGTATTGTGCTCTGCCATCTGTCAATTGTGTAAAGGGTATTGCTTGCCCTGTGACAAGGCATAGCTGGGTCACATCAATGCAGACTAGCTTATCTGTCTTGCACTTAATGCCTGTAAGGGGGTTGTGTATGCGTTATTTTCAAGAACATGATTCCTTGCTTGTGTAAGCTGTGCAGTTTCAGATAAAATATGGAGGGGTTTAAGGCATTTATGTTGGACTGCACTTGAAGAGTGCTTTTAAAAAGTGCATTAAACATAGAACCAGCAACTAGATTTTGTCAAGACTGGAAGAGATGTCCAGAAACGCATAGTTTTCCCAATCCCCCAAAGAAACATAGATAGCAAGCCCATTTTCCCCCCCATCACCAGTATTGTTCTTTTTAATACAAAAGGGTCCCAAAGGAAGCTTACATAACAAAACACAGCTCCATTAAATCATTTAAAAAATCCAGTTTAAAAATGTTGCAATTAAAACCACCAATCGCAATCAATAAGCCATTAAGAGAGAGGATGTAAATGTCATATAAACACTATCGGTAATTAAACTATCGAAGGATTTATGTAATAGGAATGTTTTGATCAGGCTTCTGAAAACCTGGAGAGGGAGGTCTCTGACAGATGTTCCCGGACAGGGATTTCTGCCATTGTGGAGGCACCACTGAAAATCCAGTAGTTCTCGTGGTTACTACCTGAACCTGTGGGTTGGCTCTATCATTAGATACACTGAGGCAGCTGCCTCACGTGGCAGATCCAGTGAGGGAACACTGGCAGCCAGTGTGGTGTAGTGGTTAAGAGTGGTAGACTCGTAATCTGCTGAACCGGGTTTGCGTCTCCGCTCCTCCACATGCAGCTGCCGGGTGACCTTGGGCTAGTCACACTTCTTTGAAGTCTCTCAGCCCCACTCGCCTCACAGAGTGTTTGTTGTGGGGGAGAAAGGGAAAGGAGAATGTTAGCCGCTTTGAGACTCCTTCGGGTAGTGAAAAGCGGGATATCAAATCCAAAACTCTTCTCTTCTTCTTCCTGGCTATTCCTTCTGAGCTCCACTCGCCCCACAAGCTGTTCCCTTCTGTTGGAGGACAGAGCCTTTTATGCCAACTGGGCTGCCCTGCACCCTGTAACTGTCCTGCTGTCTCAGGTGAACTGGAGGATACTATCCTGCCACCATTGTTGAACTGAGATTCAGTTGCCAGTCCAATTGGGTGCAGTAGGAAAACGTGGACTAAGGAGGGGCATAACCTGGCCCTTTGCCTCTGGCAACAAAATGTCTTGCCTGGCTGTGTTGAGTTGCAAAATACACTTGAAGCAGGATGCTGATAACTTAAGTGTACGATTAGATTCTTTTGATAGTAGACATTCCTTGGGTACCTTCAACCATGCGCGCACACACAAGAGTCTCACTGCAATATGGCGATGGTATAATTCCGATGTGGGAAGCCATTGGCTCTCAAGATGTTGTTGAACTACAACCCCCATCAGCCCCAGCAAGTATGGCCAATGGTGAGGGATGACTGGACTTGCAGTTCAGCAACATCTGGAAGGCCATAGGTTCCCCACAAACCCAAATGGTCCCAAATAGACTATGAAAGCCTCTTAAGTATGCAGTACAGTTCTGTGCACTTTTTTAAAAAAAGATTTAACATACATGTCATCACGAGGCTACCTTAGAAATAGAGAGAGATGACTTGTATTTCTAGCCATAAAGAAAAGAGCTATGTCATAAATATAAACCTCATATTTTGTAAATATGTATATCATATTTGTTAACCTGGAGAACGTATACAACTTTTATTCAAGTTGACTTTTGTGTCCTGAAAAGCGTTTATTTTAAATCCCAGCATAACTAATGACAACAAACGTAGCCCTTAAATCAGCTGCTTCTGCAACTCTATGTAAAATACTCTATATATTTTACTGTGTTTAAAATATATGGGCTTCCTTTTAAAGCCCTGTTATAAAATATGCTTGGTTCTCCCTGGAACTAATTAAATGAAATGCTTGTTTTATTTCCTTGTAAAAATAACTCTATAACCTATTTTTGTTTTCATGTACGGGGTTCCAGAAAAGGGGCAGGCATTATGTGGAGGCTTATTCTGCTTCATCTCAGAATTTGACCGGTTAAGGGATCTTGGGGGACACTGTCTGAGAAAACTGTGCACTCAGGAGGACTTGAGGACTTAACTACTGAGGGTCATGGGCCAAAATGTTCTCTATCCAAACACCATAGCAACTTTAAACAGGCAACCTTGGCGTGCATTATACTTTCCAGCAATGAATGAGTGGGAAATTATTTAGATGACAGGATGATTACCTTAGGAATGGAATAATTTCCTAAATTGTGGGTCAGAACGCTGACCTTTCTTTTTTCCCTCTTTCCCCTCACAAATAATGAGGGCCTCTTCCCCATTGGGCTGATCATGTAAATGAGCTTAAAGTGACAGTAATTCTGTTAAATGTATTAATTTTAATCCTGAGTCTTATTGTTCCCTTGGATGATGGTCTGCTCCTTTATTTAAGCTGCATCTCTCTCTCTCTCTCTCTCTCTCTCTCTCTCTCTCTCTCTCTCTCTCTCTCTCTCTCTCACACACACACACACACACACACACACTTTTCTCTCTTTCCTTGCGCATGTGTCTTTTATACAGACACATTCATTTAGATGCTCAAATTCTGGAGAAATAGGTCCATTGTACCTTTGAATTTTTTCCCTCCCTCTTGTGTATTCCAATCTGGGTAAGATCACTGGGCTGGGAAGGGATGAAACTATGATCTCATCCATTCTGAGACTGTTCAATATAGTTTTAGCATTGAGGAACAATAAACCCATCTCTCAAGCAGCGTATGCAACTTCAGGGTATTAACTTAAAATTATAGAGGTGCTTTTCCCAAAATGCATCCAGATGTAATGAACACTAAACAATGGTAAAACACACACACACCAGTGGTTTACAGTGAGGAAACTTCAACTGTATTCTTTGAATGCTTTCTCCTTTTTTAACTCAGAGTTCTTGGCTACAAGTATGACTGTGGAAAAACACAGCTGTGCAAGTGTTAAAATGTTTTGAATTAGCCTGAGGGAATAGGTTTGTGGCACCAAGTGAAAGGAAGGGGTTGTGGGACAGGGAAGAGAAAAGGCTTGGATGGGCATGAATAAAGGTTTACATCCATAAATGTCCTTCAAATCCATGTTGATACAGTGAGCTTTTTCCTCCTGATTTGAACAAAGAAGGTAATTTCCCATCCACAAAGCTTGATGAATAACAGATATGTATTAAAGAGCTGGGATTCGAGAAGCAGAGACAGATAAGTGTATGTGTGGAAAAAAAGAAGGAAATCTGGTTTGCTGCATATGTCTGACATATAAAAATGACTTCTGCCCGAATCACAGTTTCAAGTTCCTGATGGATGGTTGTGTCCACATGTCTTTTCTTGGATCATAGTGGGCAGGTGTCCATTTCAAATTATTCTACAAGGATCCTGTTGGCAAAACCTTTACTGATGTGCTGTGGGGCTCTGACATTTCTTCCTGGGCTTGTATATCTGCTCTGCCCATAATTAATGAAAGCAGTCAGTCCTGTAACTTTAATGTATACAGACACTCTTATTCGGAACTTTAAAATGACACTTCCTGAAGAGAGTGGGCCAGAATAGTTAATGACGAGGACATGACTCAGACCAGTGAGCCTAGGGTGACGATTTCCGTTCATTACCATGCCAAGCCAGAGCTCTGTAGGGCTCCAATGTTCACTCCTGCATGAGGTCTACCATATCTGCATCCTGGGGGGGGGGGGATGACTTGCCAGCTTATTTCTTTAAAAAGAAATACCCGGGTTTTGCCCTCTGGCCAAAGAGTTGCTCAGAGCCAATTACAAACAGAAATGCAAATATACCGTATATACTCGAGTATAAGTCGACCCAAATATAAGCCGAGGCACCTAATTTCCCTACAAAAATGTGGGAAAGCTTATTGACTCAAGTATAAGCCGGTTCACCTTTGCCACTGTGGTAGAGGAGGAACGAGCAGCCCAAAGCAGCCCTTCGGGCTGCTCCTTCCTCTTCCTCCTTTGCTGCTGTGGAGCTCACCCCGTCGCAGGGTTTCGAACTGCCATTCTTCTGATCAGCAAGCCCTAGGGCTCTGTGGTTTAACTCACAGCGCAATGTTCCCTTGTGTTATACAGAGAAGGCTGGGATCCTGTCCTGTTTAAGCAGGAGCCAGGGAAAGTGAGCACCTGTGGGGTTTTAATACTTCCTTAACTGATAGGCTTTCTGCCTTCTGGGGTCTAAAGTTTGCATTTATGCGAGCAGTTCAGGAATGGAACAAGCTGCCTGGGGAGAGTAAAGAACCGCCGTTCTTGTACACCTCTTAAGGAATGGTTGACTTGAGTATAAGCCGAGGGCAGCTTTTAAAGCACAAAAAGTGTGCTGAAAAACTAGGCTTATACTCAAGTATATACGGTACATACTGCAATAACCCAGCCAACGAAGCACCAATGGTAAAGGTAAAAACAGCAGCAGGGGACAAAGCAGCACTTGCTGTCAGCTCCTTAGGCAGCAGCAGAATCAAAAGATTGCTTTGAAAAGGATGCTTCCCAAAATATCAACAAAAATTCAAGCATGGATTCCCATTAGCCCCACCTACATGGCCAGTGGTCAGGGATGATGGAAGTTGTAGTCCAGCAATAATTAAGAGGGCCACAGTTTCCCCATCCCTGGGTTTGAAGTATTGATTTTGGCACAACAGAAGTTCAAGGAAGGGTTGTACTGAAACTATTCATCTAGTTCAGGATATGCTAAAATGTCAAAAAGCACCATCCTTTTCCAGCAATCCTCCAGTGCTGTCCAGTGTGCTGCTCCTAGGCACCATTTTCCTTCTTTTTCTTTGACCTCACTCTCCTTGACTTCATTTAGCTTAATTTGAATGGCTAAGCCAGGCAATGTTATTTGCTTGACCAGGTGAACAATTATATATTATAATTGCCTGCAAAGCCATGGGAAATGAGTAAGAAATAAATAAAAAAAATCTATTAGCATCTTTTAATTAAACCACAAGTTTGAAGTTGAGAAACTTCTTTCCAGATGGTAGCCGGTCCTGATTGATCTTAGCAATAGCAATTTCTAAGATGAGGAGTAACCTTGAACCTGTCACTATCTTTCAGCCTCATTTACCTCATAGGGCTGTTTTGAGAATAAAATGTGGGGGGATGTACACTGCCTTGAAGTCCTTCAAGGAAAGAGGGAGCATAAACGCAATAACTTGATTAAACAGAAAATTGGTCTTATTTAATTGAAGGATCTTCCATCTTTGAGCAGCCTGAAAACTTCTTAACCAAACTAGAATATTTTGGATTTAGCTCATTTGTAGTTAATTGTAGATCACAAATATATAAGTGATTGAGAAGTAGAATTCCAGTCCAAAATTCAACAGCTGAGTTCTACTCCTGTTGGGTTTCCATTCCAGCCCTTGATTTATATTCTGCTACCTAGGATTGGTTGGTACTGGTTCTGTGTGATGGTGACATAATATACTTACCTTAATAGGGAAAGCAAGCATTATTGTATGCTAACCTGTGGGTATGCAATATTGATGGCACATATTCTTTCATTATTTGTTTGGAAAAAAATAAAGAATAGATGCTTTCTTATAGACTTATCCTCCATGTCAGACTAACAAGACATATACAAACCCAAGTCATACCCAACATTCTATTTTATACAATTAATAATCATTATTGATGAATTAATGAAACAACAGGTGGGGGCATCATTAATTCATTATTCCACTTTATGTAGCAATTGCATCACTTCTAAACCTTCAAAATGACATCTCCAGAAATATATTTTGGCTACGTAACCCTTTTCAACAAGTTATAAACTGATTTTTCATCGTAACTCCTAATAAATTATCATCATAACAATTTTCTTATATTTCCTAATTATCTTAATATGTCTTGTTGATGAAATCCTTGTTAGTCTGTCACATTAACCAAAATATTGTGTAGCGTTGTAAACCTAATAAAAATCACCAGCTACAACCAACTATAGAAGAGAACTTGATCAGAAAAAAAGAAAGAGAGAAAGAATGCCATTTGTTGTTCATTGAAACCAAAACATGCCCAATGAACTAATGATTTTGGATCTACTAAATATGAAATACATTATGATATATGGGGCAGTATATAAATATATACTGTAAAGAATCATTATTATATTACAGAAGGCTAACATATTCATTGTGCCATAAGATTTTGTGAACTAGAGACTATTTCATAAGATGCCATCCAGATAATTTCCATCCAGCCTCTTACAGTGACTTTTCTGCCTTTTCCCACATAATGGCTACCCGCCCCCCTTTTACCATAGTACACAAGTTGATCACACTATTTATTGATGTTTCATCTTTAGACAGTAAATAAGAGGCTGTACCTCTTAATTTCTTCAACTGCATCCTTCCAAAACTCCTGAATATTCTTGTGCAGGCATAACATTTGCATTTGATTGCAACTGTTCTCATATTCTACACTTGCCTTCTACTGAGATCTTCAAGAAGAACCAAAATAAGGATCTCATATCGTCACGTTGTGCACACCAACCTTCTTTTGCAGCTTCCTTTTCTCCTGTGCTTTCCTTAACAAATCTTCAAAGCCATAATGATCGTTTTGCTTAAGGGTCATTGTGGAAGACACAAACATAGATTTATTTGTATAATACAGCCTTGTGTGTTACGGCAGCCCTGACCGCTATTTGATTTACAAGGTCAGCACTTGTCATGCATCTCCTCACAGACAAGGCTGGAGTTCTTTGTAATTTGCACAGTTAAGACGCAGGGAGCTTTGTTTGATAGCTTTAAAGAATTATGATAATTATACTTTTGTCTTGTGTTGCCCTGTTTGTACAGGTGTTAACTAGTTTCGGAGTTATACTCTGAGCACACAGTTTGTGTCCCAATGCATGGAAATATATTTTTCCACTTTGAGGGGGTGGGGGTATTTTCCATCTCTCGTATGTTGTATATTGTTGCCAGGATTAAAAATTGTGTGCGGATGAGAGATGAAACTGATGTGATTTTCTTAAAATGCATTGTCAAACCATTTAACAAAGTGGGAGTGTGTTGAATATTTGGAGGGGGCAGTTGTCTATGAGTTTCTATTTGTCAGCTGTGAAACATGTTTTCCAACCTAAGTGCATTAAGTGCAGCTATAACATTGGGGGTGTTTATTTGTTGGCTAGGATTTATTTATTTACTTACCAACCTTTCCACCATAAGCACCCTCAAAGTTGCTTAAAGATTAAAAGTATGTGTAACATGGAACAGCAATGATTTTTTTAAAAAACAGAAAAAGCTGAAACAGTAAGTTTCAAATATAAAGCCAGCATTAAAAACATATAAATGATGGTGCCATGCACACAACATAATCCCCATGTCATCCCTGCCCCTGCAGTATTTGTTGATCTAAAACAGGCACCCCCAAACTCAGCCCTCCAGCTGTTTTGGGACTACAACTCCCATCACCCCTAGCTAACAGGACCAGTGGTCAGAGATGATGGGAATTGTAGTCCCAAAACAGCCGGAAGGCCAAGTTTGGGGATGACTGATCTAAAGTCTGTTCAGCTGGAATGCTTATAGCTCATTTTGTCCCAAAAATGTCCTTCTGAAGAGCTCATGGCCTACATGTGTTCACAGACAGAGCTTTCTCGAGTCACCTCTGATTGAGGCAGACTAACTGACTTTGCAGGGCTGTGCCATCTTCTCCCCGTGTTTAACTTGTCTTTGGATGAAATGTTTTAGCTATGATCCCTGCATCGAAGGGGGTTGAAACTAGATCACCCTCAAAAGAAGGCCAGACAGTATCATGTGGGAGAAACCATCTTACTTTCTTTGGATTGGAAAAGGGAGACACACTAAAAAGAATTTCGGCGTGCCAGTATGAACTGATAATGAAGCACACATGGAGGCATGTGAAATCAACCCCCTATTTAGGCATAGTTCCTTCTAGTGGCTAAAAAGAACATTTGAGTCAGCCAAACTCTTCATGGGTGGTGTTTTATTATTTATTTATTCTGCTACACTAATTCCCTTCCTTTCTTCCAACATGGAACTGAAGACCAAGGTTCCCAGGTCTTCAGTTGATACATATACCAGACCCAAATCTGCTTAGCTTCACCAAGATGGCTGCATTATGTTTCCTCAGACTTCAAAGCTAAGGCTATAAAATATGCCAGCCACTTGATTTGAGCAGTGCCAAAAACAACTTAGTCCCTCATAGTTGTGTCCAGTGATCTACAAATGCAGCCACTTCGACTCTGTTCATATAGGTATTTGTATAACCTTGTCCTAAAATAGGTAGAACCTTTCCATACTTCTAGAATCCTGCAGATAGTCCCAATTTTATCTATCAAGTTTTAAGAACCTAAAGCATTTATAATAAGGGGGGGGGAAGAATCTCTTGAAAATATGTCTTTTTCTGCCATGTCTTTCTCAAATACATTTTTGTAGTATTTTTTAAGGGTATATCTGTAAATTGTGTTGGAGCATACATGTAGAAGGTGATTCACAAATTAATACATTTGAACAGTTCATTTGAGTTGATAATGAAAGCATTTTTTAAAAAAAGATTTTTATTAAAGATTTTCAAAGGTAGTACAATGTCTCTCTCGTATTTTTCCATATAACATTTTTATAAGTCGGTGTTGGTGAGACATTAGAAAAGAAAAAAAGGGGGGAAGAAGTGGGTGGGACGGGGAGGTAGGTGGGGTGGGGTGACGATGTTTCTTTTTTACTTGATATGAGTAGGGTTTGGTGTCAGCATTGTTATAATGAAAGCATTTTAAAAATTGTGTCTTTGTAGAAAAATAACATTATCCTTCTGAATGCTATTGTTATTGTTGTTTTAAAAAAACCACCATGTGAACTTTTTGCTTTTCCTATCCTAGCCAAGTTCAAAGTCATACTCGCAGAGTGGCAGGCATTCTGTATCGGTCGAGGTTCAGATGCAGAAGCAGCGCCAAGAAGAAAGGGAGAGTTTCCAGCAAGCTCAGCGGCAATACAGTTCATTACCCAGGTATGGCAAAAAGTCTAAGGTAATCTGGCAAATTAGTGCCTGGAGCCAGTTTATTCAAAGTGTTGTGTCTTCTTTATTAAGAGGAACCCTCTGTTGTGAAGTGTGCAGCTTGCAGTTCTCACATGCAACCCTGACACTCACATTGTACCCGAATGCGCTTTGAAATTTGCTGCCCGCAAGGGCTATATACATACGGTTTAGTGTACGACTTTCCCCCATAGAATCCCAGGAAGTGTAGTTTAGCTCTTACAGAGCTACATTCTCAAGCACCTATAGCAAACTGTACGCAGCTCAGGGCAACAAAGATAAATCTCAAGAAATTTTATTGTATTTAAAGAGAATTAGCTTACTTCCCATAATATGTTAACAGCAGTGCTTTTTTCTTTTAAAAAAAGTGTTTAGGGGTACTCTCATTTTCCTACTCATATTGAAATACAGCCCCTCAATGGGGCCAAACTTATATTCACAAAATGTTTAGGGGTATGCGTCCACCTGCGTCCCCCCAGAAAAAAGCACTGGTTAACAGAATCAGTTGGCACAGACTGGGGGAAGTTTAGAACTAATAAAGGAGTTAAAACTAATCCACAAGTGATCAGTTCTAAAAGCATGCATAGCGAGGATGCAGAAAATAGGTGAGGAGAAAGAGGGGCTGTCTGCCCACAGCAATGAAGAGAAAAATATTACAAAACATAAGCCTTAAGGGCTACAGAGGTGTGTGTGGAAAAGATAAGGAAAGGAAGGAAGGAAGGAAGAGGGACACAAGTATGTTATTTTCACAAATGAGGGGAGTTTGGGGGGTGATTAATAAGGAAAAAGGCAAATTCTTCAGTACTGGAGCCAACAGTGTGAGTGATGTGACTTTCTTAATGGAAGCAGGGGGGAAAGTAGGGTGTGGTGAATTCAGTGAAGACATTCGAAGTGGTTTGTGAGCGTGCAAGAGAGAAATGTATTTGCTGGACAAAGTTTTGAGAAGAGAGAGAGAGAGAGAGAGAGAGAGAGAGAGAGAGAGAGAGACATTTTGAGAGAGGCAAGGGAAGCATGGGGAAGGAGAAAAATCTGTTGCTTCATTCAAAGTACTGACTCAGAGTATTTTGCTTTGGTAAGGGATGCAGAGGAGAATTTGGTAGTATTTCCTAGAACCATCCTAGCAGCGCTTTTGTTCTAGAAAAAAAGGTGCCGATATTGCGTACCCTCGAGTATCCCCCAGAAAAAAAGCACTACATCCTAGTACACTGGTACCTCAGTTTTCGAACGTCTCCGTTGACGAACATTTCAGTTTTCAAAAGCCGTAAACCAAGTAAAAGCTTCAGTTTTCGAACACACCTCGGAAGTCGAACACGCCACGTGGCTTCTGTATTGAGTTTTCCGTATTGAGTTTTCGGTTTTCGAACGTTTCAGAACTCAAATGGTCTTCCAGAACGGATTAGGTTCGAAAACCGAGGTACCACTGTATATAAAAAATAGCAAAACAAGGGGAGAGGACTTCCAGGAAAGGAGAAGTAGTATAAGGAAGGGTTATATGACTCATTCTGTGCAGAACAGACCATACATAGTTATTTGTAACTGTATACCAGGTAAGAGGAGAATTGGCGTCACAAATTGCAACCTCAATGAGGCTCCTTGGAGAGAGGTGCCCTTAAATTTGAGCAGTTTTTGAGCTACTTTTTTTTGCCAAATCTGATCTTAATAAATGAAAATAAAAAACAAAGCTTACAAATGTTGTCTTCCTGGTAGCCATTGGGCGTAAAGTGTTTTAAAATGGTGCCAGCCAGGAAAAATTAATTTTAAACTTCTGCAGATGGGTTTCTGTAGTACACCTTCCTCTTGCTGCCCAGGTGTGGGTTGGAAAGAGATTAGCCTGTATTTGGCAAATGCTTCAGGCCATTCAAACTTCTTGACTAGGTTGCTGTGGAGAGGGGAGCAGAAGCAGCCCCATCCAGCACAGCCAATGGTCAGCAATGATGACAGTTGATAGCCCTGCTGTAGCTCATAAAACTGGGTTCCAAAATTTTAGAGATTATGGGGTTTTTCTGCATTATAGTTTCATGTAATGAAAATAAATATGAGCTTGACAGGAGGAAGTAGCGGTAATGGGAAGTCTTTCTTGTATAGCTTGTAACAAAGTAAATCTTGGATGTATAATGTGGATGTATGCCATAAAAGTATTAATTGAGTGAATAGAGAGATTACCATGAAAAGCTATATCAGATTGGGATACTTCCAATTTTCTGACACATTTAATTGGTTCTAATATTTAAGTGCTGTCTATACACGTACTTTAGTTTATAAGCAAAAAGTGCTCACAGGCAGTCTTGAGTCCAGGAGGGAGGTGTATTCCAGAGGAAAGGGGTAGCTCTTGACTACCCAAGCGCTGCACCTAACACATTCAGACATTTGCTGAATGATTGAGGCTGGTTTGGGACACAGATTGTTTGAGTCATGTTTAAAGTAAATTTGAGAGTCTTGGGAAAATAAAGTATATTGAGGCAGAATGGAAGATTGGTTTAGAAAAGAGCAGGTGCCCTTGAGAGTGATGGGGACAACAAGTGGGAGAGTTTTTCATTTGATTTTGATCTAACAAGAACAACTCTCATCAAAGCCAAAGGCCAATTTTGTGATTTTGTGTTTTCTTCTTCTTCTTCTTCATTGAACTGATGCATTGGAGGATTGGATGAAGTCAGTAAGAATTGGGTTTGAATGGGGGAAGGAAACCACAGGAGCCCAGTGTCCTCCTGGTGTTTTAGACTAAAACTACCATCAGCCCCAGTCGGCAGTGCCAATGGTCAGGGATGATGGGAGTTGTAGCCCTAAATATCTAAAGGGCACCAGTTTGACGAATGCTGCCTTAAGTCAATGAGTAGTTTATTCAAGGGCTTTGCCTGCATATTCCTTGTCTGTAGTCAAAAAGGTGACATTTTATAAGCCTTTGAATGCTCAGCCAGATATTATTGCCTTCTTTGCCCTGCTTGTGGTTGTCCCAGGGGCAAATGGTTTAATTGGTTCCACTGTGGGACTAAATGCTGTACCAGATCAACTTTTAGACTGATCTAGCAGAGCTTTCCTTGCCTCCTCAATAAAGGGAAGATCACTACTGCATGACTGCATTTTTGCAGTTCCCCAAATTATGTCTATGATAAACTGTAATTTTTTTGTCGGAAAAAACATGTAGTGCATTATTATTTCATTTATGAATTACAGGGGACTGTGGAATAACCTTCTGCAGAGCCGCAAAATATATTCTCAGTTCAAGGAAAACTGTTTGTTCAAGGTTTGTGCTACAAAACATCTGTGCACAAACAAATTAATAAGTACTTCAGTCTTTGTTTCCTCGCTTCATGGATAATCTACATTCATGCAGTTATAAATATAAATTGTTTCCAGAATTCATACATTTTTCTGATATCTTCCCATAAAAGTGGTGTTAAAAGAGTCCAACCAATCTTGCTTGCCTTATTGCTAACACGCAGAGTGAATATGGTGTGAATCAGCTTAATCTATTGTCATTTTCAATATGAAGCTGTTTAAAAGTAACGTTTTTTCGAAGTTGGAGCCTGCTGTTAAAAAGGTTTTTTGGATGCTTTAGAAAGCTTACGTGAACTTAAATAAAAGAGTGAATGATTCACACCATATTCACTCAGAAATCTCATTGTGCTATACATGCTTGTGTTGACAATATGGCCTTTTGTTTTGTGTGGATGGAAAGGGAAGTAAAATGGCAATGTCACAAAGCTGCCTGTCCGTGTTGCATAACTACCAGTGATATTATAAGGTTTGAGTTATCTTCCACAGGAGAAAGCATAATAAATTACCTGCAATTCTCCTTGGCATTATCCAAGGTCCCAGATCTACCTGGTAGCAGAGCGTCAATATTCCTTTCCTTCTGTTGTGTCAGTAATAGCAAAACTCAGTATCTCTAGAGGAAGAGGCGTTGGGAAATGTAGTTCTCAGGAATCTTGAGTCCAATGGACTCTGTTTTGTTTTGTTTTTGTGTTGAAATCTTCTATTATTTGGTGGTTATTTTCTACTTTATTAACTTGTTTGATATATTGTTGCCTTCAGAGTTCCTGATGGACAGAATGGTGAGATAGAAATGTTTTAAACAAATCACTAAACGTTGGGTGACAACACGGAAACACTAGAAGTTCACTCACACAAGTAGTAGTGATGGCCACCAACTTGGGTGTCTTTAAAGCAGGATTAGACAAATTCATGCAGCATAAGGCTACTACCCAGGATGCCTGTGTTTTGCCTCTGTTGTCAGAGACAATATGCCTCTGAATGTCAGTTGCTTGGAACCACAGGAGAGGGCAGTGCTGTTGAACTGAGGTCCTGCTTTTGGGTTTCTCACAGGCATCTGGTTGTCCACTGGATGGTGGACTGGGTAGACCATTGGCCTGATCTAGCAGTTTCTTTTTATGTTCTTTTGCCTAATAGGTGAGAGAGCAAAGGGGAATCCAATAAACAAGGAACTACCTAGAGCGGGGGTTGTCAACCTGTTCCCTACAGCCCAATAGTGGGCGTTTCAGGATTCTAGGTGGGCGGTAGGGGGTTCTACGGCACAAGCTGAATCCTCCTTCCCTCAAGCACTGGTGGGCGGTAAGGAAATTTTTCCATCAAGAAAGATGCATTAGTGGGCGGTTGGTATAAAAAGGTTGACTACCCCTGATCTAGTGAGAAGGGGAGGAACTGGTGCAATCTCACTCTGAACTACTCTCTGCTTGTTCTCTCTGGAGGCTTGTCCAGCTCTACATGTTGATGGACTGGGGATTGGTATAGTCTCTTTATCTTCTCCGCTTTCCCTGCCCTCATCTGAGAGGTAGACAGAAGAAAAGAGGCTGTCCATGCGCATACAATGGCAGAACCAAGTGGAGCTGCATGCCCGCTATGGAGTCAGCCCTGTTTGCTTGAGAGTCGGGAATTGTCAGCAAGGGCTGATGGTTTCAGGGCAACACTCTCTTGCTTACCTCAAGCCCAAGGAAGCTGGTACTTTAACTCACTTTTGTCTGTCTCCATTTCATCTCCCACTTCCATCGTCTCTGTGTCTTGCTCACATGCATTAACTCTCTCTCTCCTCTCTGACAGGCCCCACTCCTGTACACTAAACAAACCCCTTTGTTGTTAATGCATGCACTGTTTATGGTGAGGTTTCACTATCTCAAGCACAATACCATACAGATAGATAGCATTTCTGCTGCCTTTTAAACTCAACAGTGATGGGCCAATGGCCTGTTGTAGTCCAAGGCAGCTTCATGTGTTCCACTAGACAGTAATAACAGTAAGAGGCGCCCTTGGTCTGAGTTCTGCTCAGCTTGCTTAAATACCACTTAGTGGAATGTTCTGATACTATGGATATTGGAAACAGTTTTCCTATACAGTTGAATGAGCTTGCTGGGCTTTGTAAGGCAAAAGACAGACCTTTGGCAATCAGGGTTGGTAAAGCCCTGCATACTAATGTCCCATGTCCAGGTCTATTGTAGCATTATTGTCGAAAGTTGTAATTGCTATTACAGTATTAGCTGTCAGGCTGTGAATATTTATAGTGTAGTGCCTCAAGGAACACATGTAAATTGAAGAATAGCTGGTTACTCTAAGCAAAAGAGACAAGGCAGACACCTTTTATTGTAAGGGGATAAGTCTACCACCTGCCCAGCTGGCACCCTCATCTGGGATTCCAATGTGATATTGCCTGAAATGCTGCCTCACTCCCTGGCAAACTTCTTCTGAAACCAACAGAGTCTTCTGCTAGGCATTGGGAGAGGGGCAGGGGGAGTTTCAATACTGCGGTCTTAACATTACTAGAAAAGCTTTATCTATTGTATTGACATGTGAGAAAATCAGCATTAATAGTTAGGTAAGAAGCCAGAAATTGAAATTCTGGAATACATGTACGGAACATAGAAAGGGTGTGCCTCCACAATGATGAATGAAAGTGATCTGAAAGAAAATGTGCTAAGAGTTTTGACATAGGCACAGCATATGACAGTATGCAAGTATGCGAAGGGAGACTATTCCTATGTATTTGGAGAAAAATCTGTAAGGTCCAGTAAAGCTAAAGTCAGCTGACTGTGCTTTAAATCCATTTATTTATTTTCTTTAATTTTATACCCTGCTTTCCTTTCAACAAAAAACAGCTAGTCAGCAGCTAATCAGTATAAGTGAGTCACAAGTAACTTTATTTGGATTGTTGCCATGCTCAGCATTTGAATCTACGGTCAAATCCATTACGAAAGAGAGTGGCCATGTTCAAACACACAATCAGACGTGCTTAAGCCCTGCTGGGTGGTGACCCATGTCAAGAAATACAGTATGTCTACAGCTAAATGCATTGGGTTTCGTGGTGCTCTCTCTTGTACAACCCCCCCCCCCCAACAAACTGCCTTTGCATGTGATTAACTGACCACAATTCTGTGTCATATTGATTATGGTTCAGCATTCCTGTTCGACTACCTCAGTTCATCTTTGGATGTGTTGTGTGTGGTTATGTAGAAGAGGACTTCCTTGGTCATGTTGTTGTTGTTGTTCAGTCGTGTCTGACTCTTCGTGACCCCATGGACCAGAGCACGCCAGGCACACCTATCTTTCTTGGTCATAAGTGTGTATAAAGTGGGATTCGTGGAAGAAAATACTATCCTTTTAAGGTTAGGTGTAGTAGTCACATGGCTTTTTTATTGGGAACTCGCCAGAACTGAGTTCTGTCACCTATCAGGTGGGTGCCATTATAAGATAATACAGGGAGATGTTCATGGTGCGTTCCAGCACCTTTTTCTAGAAAAATGGCACTGACTAGTCCCAATGGCTATACAGCACCTCCAGTATCAGAGTCAGTAGACCTCTAGATGCCAGTTGCTGGGAATCATAAGTGGGAGAGGAATAGTGCACTTGTGCCTGCTCATCGACTTCCCATAGGCTGCTGTGAGAACAGGATGCTGGGCTGAGCAGGCCTTTGGTCTGATCCAGTAGTCCTCTTCTTGTGTTCTTATGCCCTTCCTGAAGGATACCCACTTTGGTAGACTTTAGAGGGCAAATTATGGCTTGGTTGTTGGTAGGAGGCAAAAGAGGCCTACTGAATTAGATTACAGTGGTACCTTGGTTTATGTACTCAATTCATTCCGGGTCGCTGTATGTAACCCAAAAAACACGCTTTGCGCATGCGTGAAGCGCGGAGACCGCTTCTGCGCATGCGGGGATTGTGTGCGCGACGGGAAACAGTTACGGGAGTTCGTAACCCGAAAAGTACACAACCCGAAGCGTACGTAACCTGAGGTATGACTGTATGGGTTTATTCAGTCCAGCACCTAGTTTTCCACAGTGGCCAATGAATTACCTTCAGGAATCCCTCCACCCACAAACAGAGAATGGAAGTGACAGACCTTCCTCCAGCAACAACTCTTCAGTAGTAATAGCCAATGTTCAGTTGTTTTGTTATTCTATGGGGAATGAGTGACTTGGCTTTGTGCCTCATACTAAGGCATAAAAGAACTAGAAAAGTTTTCCAGAAATATAACAAGTGTTTTCCATAAGTGTAATGAAGTATAATAAATACCTTGTTCTGATTTTCAGGCAAGGCCGGAAAAATGCAAGCTCTGTGTCTCAAGATTCTTGGGAGCAGAACTATCCTCCAGGCGATGGTTTCCAAAGTGCAAAAGACAACCCGAGGTATTCCAGCTATCAAGGCTCCAGGAACGGCTACATGGGAGGCCATGGCTTCAACGCCCGGGTAATGCTTGAAACTCAAGAGCTGTTGCGTCAAGAGCAGAGGCGGAAAGAGCAGCAGCTGAAAAAAAAGACATCTTCTGAAGGGTCCAGCAACTATGACTCCTATAAGAAAGTTCAGGACCCAAATTATGCCACTCCCAAAGGTCCTTTCAGACATGATGTACCCCCTTCGCCATCTCAGGTTGCCAGGCTAAACAGATTGAAAGCACCAGAAAAGGGAAGACCATTTTATTCTTGAGTCGAAGAAAAAGGTCAACGTCCCATGCAATAAAGGAACATTTTCATATGAAGAGACTTGTATTGGGGGGGTGACTTCTTCTTTTTTACAAAAAGGAGGTACTAAGGAATTTTTGTCTGCTTCAGTGCCTTTAGCAATATAGGCAAAGAATCAGAGGGCCTTATGTCTTTGCCATTGTGTCTCAAGTGTTATATCATGGAAGGATTTTCCATCATTTGACAATCATACTCTAGGCAAGTGATGTGTCTTAGTTATCAAGTGTCCTAGCCCAGTTCTGTGCTCAGCGGCGGAGTAAGGCTCCGCGGTACCCGGGGCGTTCCCGGGAGTGCCACCGCCGCTTCTGCAGCCCCCTTTAAGCCCCCTTTTAAGCTCTGCGGCTCAAAAGGAGGCTGTGGAAGCAGCGGTCCGACAACAAAGTGTGCCTGCGCGAAGTCGTGCAGGCGCACTCTGGCGTCGGGCCGTGCACTGCCTCTCCCAGGGTGACGGAGGGAGTGGCAGCGTTTGGGAATGGTGGGAGGGGCTGCCGCTTGTCACCCCCACGCGCCGCCGTTCGCTCCGTTGCCCAGGGAGCAGCAGCACCGCACACACCGTGCGCTGCTGCTCCCAGGGGGGACGGAGCGAGTGGCGGCGCATGGGGCTAACAAGCGGCAGCCCCTCCCGCCACTCCCCACGCATGGCCGGTCACCCCGGGAGCAGCAGCGCTGCACGGACGGGGTGCTCCCTCGGCCGTGCGCTGCTGCTCCCGGGGCGACTGAGCGAGCGGCGGCGCGTGGGGGTGACAAGCGCCGGCCCCTCCTGCCACTCCCCACGCTGCCGGTCACCTTGGGAGCAGCAGCGCTGCACGGACGGGGTGCTCGTTCGGCCGTGCACTGTTGCTCCTGGGGTGACGGAGGGAGCGGCAGCGCTTGGGAATCACGGGAGGGGCTGCCGCTTGTCACCCCTACGCGCCGCTGCTCGCTCAGTCGCCCCGGGAGCAACAGCGCACGTCCGAGGGAGCACCCCGTCCGTGCAGCGCTGCTGCTCCCAGGGTGACCGGTGTTGCGTGGGGAGTGACGGGAGGGGCCGCCGCTTGTCACCCCCACCCGCCTCTTGTCACCCGTCACCCGGGGCGTACCGCCCCCGCCGCACCCCCCCCTAGCGACGCCCCTGTCTGTGCTTTCAGTGTCTGCTTCACTACATTTTCCTGTCAGGTGTTCAATGCTTCAGTGAGGTCCGGTTCCAACATACATCATTAATTTGTTTTTAATTAAAAGATGCATTGCCATACCTTTGCTTAAGGGAAAGGGGTACGTATCACTTGTAAGCAGTAAGGTTGAATGTTCACTCGTGATCTTTAGCCCTTGATGTTTTACAGTTCATAAATATTTAAATGTCTGTCTGCTGAAATGCTGTTTTTCTTTGACTTCACACGTTCATTCTTGAGTCCTATCAGAAAGCTTTATCCTCATTCCTAAACAAAATATGTTATGTTTCATATATCCTGGGGACCTTGTTGCATTTGTCTTTTACCTTAATCATATATAGGTTATATTATCAGTGAAAACCTTGTATTTATAAGTTAATGTTGCCTAATAATAGTGGAGGGACACTGCTATTTCATGAAGCATGTAGAATGGTGGAGAGAAAAATACCTCTCTGGTTTGGTTTAACAACTTTGGTGGGGATTTTTAATTATTATATTCCATTACAAAAAAAATGAACCCCAAAAATGAATTTAATTTAAACATTGCCCAGTTACTCCATACATTATGATAATTTGATTTGTCCTTAATTTTTTGGAAGGGGGGAATACAGGACAAAATAAAACAAAAATCTATTTTTGCATTTAAGATAGTTTTTTTAAAAACCTGCTTTTTGACTATTTGTAAAGCCTTGTGGACAATTTGCGCTGTGCTTCCATGTTACTGTATTTTTACACCTCCGCATCACAGTAAAGATCAACCATAAAGTGGATATTAAAAGAGAACGCTGGTAAGCATTGTCATGAAAATATGTTGGTGTCCAAAAAATAACTGAAACTAAAAGATTGCGCCAGCAGAGTTATTGTTAATGTGTATATTGGGTATATGAAATTTTCCTTTGCAACAGCTGGTTTTGTGTTTTGATGCTCTGAACTTTGATTGTGAAAGAGACATGTGTACACACACATAACTGGATTGCTAAAGTGCCTGCAAATCCTGATGTGAAAGCTCAGCATATCATGCGTAAATGAACAAAAAGAAGTATCAGTTATTGCTTGTGTCTTGTTTGCCTTTTTTATATAAAAGACAAAACCCAGTCCATTTTACTTCTGCCTCAACCTTCTTCCAAGAATATATGTGACAATTCAGCACATGCTATATCTTTATGCCTGCTTGTTACTATTTTTTTTTGTTAATATACTCAAGTGTTAAAAATTTGCTACTAATGTAAGCACAAACATTGAATGACCATGACTCTTTTACGCAGAGACTTTACAACACTGTGTAAAATGGCACTCTCTGTAAATACAGAAATTTAGAATAAAAAGACTGTTTTCATCCTGGTTTCAATATCCTTCTGAAGCTTTCAAAAACTGTAGCCATTACTTGATTTTGAGAGAGAGAAAGAGATTTTCACAGATGTTGTTTTATAATGTTCCTAGTGGTTTGAGCTTCCCTTTCTTTAAAAAATTACAGGCATTTAGCTTTTTCTTTTAAAAAAAGAAAAGATTTGTGGGGCCGATTAGAGTTCCAAAACTGATTCTAAAAAAGAGAAAGTGGTTAATAAATGCTTTTAGTTAGTTCTATAAGCTCTGTAATTTAAGAGTTTCTGTTCTAAGACAGAACCACCATATTGGATCTCTCTCTCGGCAGGCTTGTGCAGCCTGAAGCCCTCATGCAATGGCCCGGGGGGGGGGGAGGCACTGTTTGGATCACAACCCAGCTAGGACAGTGTGGTGGCATCTTTTGTATGCACTGTGTCTCTCCATTTAATTGACAAATCTATAATCACAGGCAGGTGACAAGCCTGCTAGTGACACCACATGATTCCTGAGGTTGTTCATTATCTGCATGAATGAGTGCTCCGTGGTAGGAATGGATAGGCTTTTGGTGCCAGAGGACTGCTTGACCAACTCTACAGGGGGCCACAAGCCAGTGGTGGGTGTGGCCACCCACACTCTCACATAGACTCTTGTATGGACACACAAGCATACACAGAGAAGCACACAACCCTTCCCTCATGAAGTGATTCATACAGCTCAGCTACAGAGGCATTATTGCCCTTGCTCTACTCAGTGATTGAGTCAACCATAGAATTGGACGGGACCCACAGGGTCATCTAATCCAACCCCCTGCAATGCTGGAATCTCAACTAAAGCATGCATGACACATGGCCATCCAACCTCTGTTTAAAAACTTCCAAGGAAGAAGAGTCCATCACCTTCCGACGGAGTCCATTCCACGGTTAAACAGCTCTTCCTGTCAGAGCTTCTGGTGTTTAGTTGGAATCTCCTTTCTTGTAACTCGAATCCATTGGTTCAGGGCCTACGCTCCAGAGCAGGAGAAAACAAGTTTGCCCCATCTTCCATGTGACAGCGTTTTAGATATTTGAAGATGGCTATCATATCTCCTCTCAGTCTCTTCTTCTCCAGGCTAAACATGACCATACAGTAGTATATGTGAAAAAGATGTGGGGGTCTTGGTAGACCACAAGCTTAACACGAGTCAAGAGTGTGATGCAGCAGGGGGAAAAAAGTTAATACAATTGTAGGCTGCATGAACAGAAGTATAGCGCCCAGGTCAAGGGATGTAATAGTCCCACTCTATTCTCCTTTAGTCAGATCACACCTAGAATATGTGTCCAGTTCTGGGTACAATTTAAGAAGAATGTTGGCAAGCTGGAAGGTGTGCAGAAGAGGGCAACCAAGATGCTAAAGGATCTGGAAACCAAGTCCTATGAGGAATGGTTGAGGGTGTTGGGTACATTTTTTTCCTGCTCTCCTATGAGTGTTGGACCTGTAGCAATGGATTCAAGTTACAAGCAAATTGCATAATTGAAAAGGACACAAATCTCTGCAGAGGATGAATATCAGTAGGTAGGCTGACCTTCCAGTAGCACCATGGACCACTCAGTGTCCATTATTTTTGCCAAGAAAGAGAAGGAAAGAAAAGAAAGATATCGACAGCAGAAGCACCAGAAAAATATTTTTCTCCCTGGTGTTTGTTCAGGCTCCCCCCCCCCCCCAGAGTTCATGATTCCCCTCCTAATGCAGAGTATTGGCACAAAGGGGATCCAAATGGGGTGGGGGAGAAGAGAGAACATCTGCTTAAAACAGATTGTACAATGCCAGTAATGTTCTGTTTTCCCCATTAACAATATTCAAGCTATTTTTCTCCTTTTTGCATTCCTTGTTCACACAGCATCTCCTTTTGAGCAATCCTGCAGTGAAAATCAGTGCTAATCCTTTATTTGCATGACATCACAGCCAGTTGCCATGGCAATCATGTCAGCTTATGTATTCTGACTATACTCCAGGTTCAAGGGAAGGGATGGAGGGGAGAAAGATTGCAAGGTGGATTTTGATTCATAATCTGAAGCTGATGCAGCAAGTACAGTAGGTTCTATTTTAGATGCAAATGCAAGAGAAGTGAACTCATAATTTTGCCCTCTGCACATCTAATGACCCAGCACCAATCAGCAAGCTGTAAAAATCAGGTAACGTGATAGCGGCAGAATTTGCACTTCTAAGTATGTGTAGATTGGACTAAGGTCCTTTCCAAAATCAAATCACTTATGCAGTGCAGTACAAAATGTGGGATGGAAAATCAGAAAACCCTGACCTGATTGAAAAGGAAGTATTGCAGAGATTGGCGCTATCCCGTGAAAGATTTTTAGCATTTGCCATTGTTAAGAGAGTTTCATATGAGAAAGTCAGATGATCAATAACTTTCTGCTAAGGGAGAATTTGCCTATTTCCCTCCCAGCTTCATCATCATCCTGTGTTCTTGCCAAAGATCACATTTCTCACACTAACTCTTTTCAGTCCCAGAGGAGCATGTAATAATGAGAGGGAGCCACTTTTCATACAAAACTGTCTTTTGTTCTGATTAGCAAGTTTGCATACAAAAGCTAATGGTAATTGCACTAAGGAAAGAAGATCCGGAGATATGATATAGAGGAAATACATCTACAGCTTTGACAGATTTAGGCTTTTTGTCTTCATATGCTTTAACAGTTTAGTGTGGGCATCTGTTCAGAACTCCAGAATGCAATCATCCCACTTGGCTCCTCCACTACTCTAAGCCCACTGCACATTGGCCATCTCTGACTCTTCCTACCAACCATATCTTCTTTCTCCAAGTTACAAGCCTCCCAGCCTTGGCCTTGGCCTTGGCCGTGTTGCCTCTCAGTTCTGGAGCAGTCCTATTATCACAATGGTAGCTTCTGCAACTAGGATGGAGTGGCTCACATGGTACAGCACACAGTATAAATGTTAAAGAGTTAAAATGGACCCATACTCCTTCCTAAGAATATATTAATATGTGTCACATCTGCTACAGCATGATTGCCATTTCCGTTAATTTTAGTTTCTATTCCACAGCCTGTAACCAGGAACTATGTGGGCTAAGAGGATCACATGGTAAGCTCCCATGCCAATTCTTCCTGAAAGGCGGCCATATGGGCCACATCTGCCCTGGTTTCCTATTGCAATCAATATTACCAGCGCAGAATGGGACCTAATAGGAGTAATGACAACACCACACTGGCATGTGTGAATTGGGTCAAGGGCTGGTCCCGGACATGTCCAAAACAGGAAGAATTGAGAGCTTGCGTAGGAGAGCTTGTGTCTTTGCTTATTTCACCAAGTTCTTTGACCTTGGGTCCACAGATGTTGTAGGACTCCGACTCTCATCATCCCTGACAATATAGTCTGAGGACCCAAGGTTGAAGAGCTCTGTATAGTAACTAAGGTGGAATCTACACACATATAAAAACTGTTCTGAAAAAGCTTTTAAAAAAAAAAAAAAGCGTTTCAAAAAAATACATTGAATTTTCCACAAGGCTCACCATCGCTGTCTAGTGTCACATTGTATAGTGCACTTACAACACACTTGCAGCTGCATGTTATTGTTTAGTTGTGTCCGACTCTTCGTGACCCCATGGACCAGAGCACACCAGGCACACCTGTCTTTCACTGCCTCCCGCAGTTTGGTCAGATTCATGTTGGTAGCTTCGAGAACACTGTCCAACCATCTCGTCCTCTGTCGCCCCCTTCTCCTTGTGCCCTCAATCTTTCCCAACATCAGGGTCTTTTCCAGGGAGTCTTCTCTTCTCATGAGGTGGCCAAAGTATTGGAGCCTCAGCTTCAGGATCTGTCTTTCCAGTGAGCACTCAGGGCTGATTTTCTTAAGAATGGATAGGTTTGATCTTTTTGCAGTCCATGGGACTCTCAAGAGTCTCCTCCAGCACCATAATTCAAAAGCATCAATTCTTCAGCAATCAGCCTTCTTTATGGTCCAGCTCTCACTTCCATACATCACTACTGGGAAAACCATAGCTTTAACTATACAGACCTTTGTTGGCAAGGTGATGTCTCTGCTTTTTAAGATGCTGTCTAGGTTTGTCATCGCTTTTTCCCCAAGAAGCAGGCGTCTTCTAATTTCATGACTGCTGTCACCATCTGCAGTGATCAAAGAACCCAATAAAGTAAAATCTCTCACTGCCTCCATTTCTTCCCCTTTTATTTGCCAGGTGGTGATGGGACCAGTGGCCATGATCTTTGTTTTGTTTTTTTTATGCTGAGCTTCAGACCATATTTTGTGCTCTCCTCTTTCACCCTCATTAAAAGGTTCTTTAATTCCTCCTCACTTTCTGCCATCAAGGTTGTATCATCAGCATATCTGAGGTTGTTGATATTTTTTCCGGCAATCTTAATTCCGGTTTGGGATTCATCCAGCCCAGCCTTTCGCATGATGAATTCTGCATATAAGTTAAATAGGCAGGGAGACAATATACAGCCTTGTCGTACTCCTTTCCCAATTATGAACCAATCAGTTATTCCATATCCAGTTCTAACTGTAGCTTCTTGTCCCACATAGAGATTTCTCAGGAGACGGATGAGGTGATCCGGCACTCCCATTTCTTTAAGAACTTGCCATAGTTTGCTGTGGTCGACACAGTCAAATGCTTTCGCGTAGTCAATGAAGCAGAAGTAGATGTTTTTCTGGAACTCTAGCTTTCTTCATAATCCAGCGCATGTTTGCAATTTGGTCTCTGGTTCCTCTGCCCCTTCGAAATCCAGCTTGCGCTTCTGGGAGTTCTCGGTCCTCAGCTGCATAGCTGAGTCTCTTCGACTCATACCCTTGAGATCAATCTGCTCTTTTGAAGAACCAGCTATGCCACTTTGTGAAAAGTGTCCCCAATGAGTTCACAAATGCACATTCTCTGCTTTAGCATTTCCCGACAATTCAACGAACATGTTTGTGAGTGTCAGGTGATGTGCATGTATTGGTTTTCCTGTCAAACACCACAACAGCCTCAACAAAACTGAAGTCAGAATTCTTAAAGAGAATTGTATGCATGCATAGTTACGTAAGATGTACTCTATAAGGTGAAACTAGATTGAAGAAGAGTCCTGCCTGGAGATGTGAATGAGCGTCTGTCGAAAGGAATGTCTCTGCTGGCTCAGCTGGAACCCTATCGCTCCTGAGTTGTCCTCAGACCCATTGTAGTCTCTTGTATGTTATCAAAACAATTTCTTAATGCTATTCAAAGTTTCATGGAGAGGTTTTTATTATTAATGTACTCCTGGGATGTGTTTCCATTAAAACATGTTTCCCCAATTGCTGTAAGTCCTCTCTGGAAATGAGACATTAAACTCAATTGAGCTATTTTATGGTGCCAATATTTTAACATATATCTTTGAGGACCCTGCCATAATAAACAATTAAAATGGCCAGCTGCCCAGCATTATGCAAACTCGTAGTGCAATTGCCATTTATTATTGGCAACTATAGCTGCAACAAGTATCTGACATAGTGCAAAGATATATTTTTGGGCCAATTTACAAACTTAGATCTATAGTTAGGAAGACAATGTTTGGTTGATGTCTGGCTGCCATTCATTTTGTTTACTGGGGAGTTAGTGGCATATTGTTTCTCTTTGCTACTTTTGTTGGGATGAGCTGCTAGGGGAAGAGGGGAAGTAGGAAAAAGCCCTTGGCCAGACAAGGAGACAAATTAGCTCTGTTGGCTGAGTTCAAGATACCCTTGAGTAATGCAAGGCTTTGAACTCTTCTTCTGGAGAAATCAAAGTAAATTTAGTGTTTAGATGGCCTGGCTTGCAAAGCTTTGTTTTCAAAACTTCTCATAATTTTATTTGCTGTGCTTTGATATGTCTTCATTTCATTCTCAAAAGTCTGTCTTACTGGATGGATGCCCAGTACACAATAATGTAATACATAGCACATATAATATGTGCATGTCTCACAAGTCCAGGATCAGAGATGATTGACTGTGCTTGTTTAGGATTACGGGTCACAGATGATCATGCACACAACATAGCTGGATGACAAATGGTAGAAGACACATGTCTGAGTGGTTTTTGAACAACCTCAAATGGTCTGTGCTCTCCTTCTCTTCTGGCCTCCTTAATTAGCGATAATGAACCTTTGGCTCCGATGGGATTTGAAGCCCAACAAACAGAGAGCCACAGGTTCCCCATCTCTGTCACAATTTTTAAAACAAAATAAAAAATTTTAAAAAAATCCTTCCAGTAGCACCTTAGAGACCAACTAAGTGGGTTCTTGGTATGAGCTTTCGTGTGCATGCACACTTCTTCAGATACTTCAATGATACTTTTTCAGATACTTCAATCATTTTTGTATTTCCTCCTTAGCCCCATTCTGCCTGCCTCATCTCACCAGTAAAGCATTTCTGGAAACTTTCACGGGGGGACAGACACATGACACATGTTCATTTCCTTTCCTGGATATATAATCAGCCTCATCCTATGGTCTTTGAAAAAATAACAATACGTTAAATATAATAAGAACCCCTCATTCCATTTGCTGTATTGCTGCATGTGCTAATATATGTTCTCTGTCTAGCCTTTTCTTTCTCTAGACTTCCAAAAAGTTAAAACAGAATACCAGTAACCAGTGAAAATATTTTCTGCCACTATACGATTGTTGTCTCAACCTATGCCAAATATACAAAATACAAAAGGACAGTCAGTCTCAAGAAGAAACAACAACAAAACCCCAACTAGCTTTGAAAATTCAAACAGGGCAAGATCGATGTCAAGGAAGAAGCATCATGAAATGACCATGAAGGTGTCATCAAAAGAAGCTACTGGAGAAGCCAGCACCCAAATGCTGACATGAGGTGTCCAAGTAAAATAGATGGAACTTTATGAAGAAAACCAACTTCCAAATTAGTTATCAGAAAACAAAAGTTGCATTTCTTCGATATGAATTCATAAAGTGACACGGTGAATCCAATCTGAGGCGCAAGACTAAGTCATCCACTGTGGTTTCCAGTTAATTCTCCAAATGTTTGATTCTCTCTAATGATAAATGAATCGGTCCATTTTTCATGGACTTCTCTCCTGTTTAAGTATGGTGGTGTTAACGAAGTTCCTCCCCACCCCCGTGGAATACTACCAGGAGGAGAGGTTATGTAAGAAAGTCACATTTTAACAGGGCTGGTCCTATTAAGTGCCAGTCCTCCAGCTGTTCCTCCTAAGCCTCTCCCCTCCAGCCATTCCCCTCTGTTGAAGAACAGAGCTGGGTGGCCTGTCCTGGACCTGTAAATCTGGTCTCGGGCACAGTGGAGGCTAGTAGTGGTGAACACCAGTAGGCTTTGGTATGTGGACTGGAAAGGAGCTGCCATCGTGTCCTTGACCACAGGAAGCAAAACCTATTGGGCTGTCTCCCAAAGAACCCAAAATATCCATGTAGAAATAAGAAACCAGCTGCTTCTGTCACACGTTTCGCTTGCATCCAGCCCATTATTTCTACTTAACAAATTCAGTTATGATCTTTCGAAGAATGACCTTACAGATCGCTTCAGTGCTCACATACATAGTTTATGGGGTGGTGGTATTCTGAAAATAAAATAGCAGTGATATGATAAGTGGCTACTGTTGCTTTGATGCTTTGAAATGAAACTGGCCAGAACTGCATTTGAAATGATCTTTTGCAGAACTATAAAATGCTTCCTTTCAAAAAAAAAAAAAAAAAAAAAAAAAGTTACTTACGTGTGTGTGTTTGTTGCTTTGCATTGCAGGCTTTTTCTATCCACTTGAAGAGGGCACCCCTCTGCACCTATGGAATTTCTCTTCTAGATGTACAGAACATTATTGGAGCAAATCACATCTCTAAGAAAGGAAGGAGAGAGTTGTGTGTCTGTGTCTGTGTTTAAATGCCCCTTGCCATCGCTGCAACTATATTTGGTAACGTGTCAGGACTGTGGAAAAGCCTGAGGAACTTGAAAATTTGCACATCTGGTTAAGCACTGCTTAGTGGGACAGGTTATTAATTGTACTGAGGAGCAGCACACTTTTGCAGCTGTAAATGACTCAGCCTAACATGTTCCATTATGTTGCCCTGAACCAAAGAATTTAGGACAAAAGCAAGAAGTTTTGCAATACACCCTAGCACCATATAACTGATCTGGGCCTCACACCAAATGTTTATCTGATGAGCTTTGAGCTATAGGGACAGAGACTGAAGGATTAGGAAGGTGTGAGATCTTACACTGTACATTTTGTGGCTATAGTTCCTCACACCTAGACTTTAATCTCAGTTCAACTACCCCATTGTCTCCATATGTTTTTATAAGCATTTGCAAGTTGGCCAGGCTCCATCTTCCACTGAAGCAATGCCTATCCTTCTGCCGAATCCCAGAGGGGGTGAAGGAAGAGTCCTTGTCCACTGAGACCTGCCCCAGACTCCTACTGACTTCAATGGATTGGAATCCAAAACCAGCAAAGGAAATGGATTCGCACTATCACTTTAATGTTGACGAATTGCCTAAGGAAATGCTTTTCCAAGGCACTTAGCCTTTCTCCTCGGCCATTGGGTGGGAATGGGGTGGAGGTTGGGGGGGTCGGAATCTACATTCACAAGAGTTCCTTTTCATGCTCTTAACGAAACTGCAGTCTACGTTAATTTCACTTCATCTCTGATTGGTTGTTGCTGATTTGGTTAATCGTATGGATTCTTCTAACGATTGAAAGTACAATTGAGGATGATCGCAACTCCCCCATGAATGATCACAGCCCTTGCTATACTCATGGTTGCTATAGTATTGTATCAGGCACAAGGGGCATTCTAGAAAAGTGCTATATTTTGTCAAATTTTCTGAGCAAAGTGGAGCACTACTAGAGACAGTGCCTGGCTCCTTCTGTGAGGGAGGAAAGGGGCACACACAAAGGAAAACATTGATGTTTTCCCCATGCAAACATCAAACATGTGTGGGGAAGCAGAATGATGTTCATTGGCCACACCCCCAAATATCAATGTGCCTGAAAGCCATACCTGCCAGTGGCTACACATTTGATGCTGATGAAAATGTACCGAACTCCTCTTTACACTTTGGATCTCTGTTTGGCCCATGGATCCTGACTGCACAGTCAAAAAATTTCTTTGCATGGGAGAAAGGCCGTATCTCAGCGAGAGGATATCTGCCTATATGCAGAAGCAGAGCTGGGAGAGACCCTTGGCTGATACACTGGAGGACCACTGCCAGTTACCTTAGGCAAGACGGAGCAAGATGCCCTAAGAGCCTTACTCACTATATAAAACCTCCTTCTAGGCTGCATACACACCATCCATTTTAGAGCACCCCAAAGAATCCTGGGAACTGTAGTTTACATCTCACAGAGATGCAATCTCAAGCACCCTTAATAAACTACAGTTCCCAGGATTCTTGGGGTATGCAAATGTGCTTTAAATGAATGGTGTGTACACAACCCTGTGCCCCTATGTGCCTAAAGCCATTTCTCCTCAAAGCTGTACTTATAGCTGCTGGAGGAAAACAGCCATTGTGCACGTAAGCATTAAAGAAGGGGCTTCTTCCCCACTTGTTCTGTGGTAGTCTGGTCACACGTCATACGAATTACGGCATATATTTTTCTCACAGAAGGGAAGAATCACATGAATTGGGAGCTTCTGCAAGAAGCTCCTGCATGGCAGCAGCAATGGCCCCTGGGGAGCATGGCTGTGGCATGGCTGTGTGGGGAGTGGATGGATTTTGGGGTGACACACTTCAGTTAAGAGTTATTTAAGTGCTGCAATGGCTGAGCAGGGGAATGTTGCTATGGGGAAGAGCTTTTTGGAACATATACCGAGTAAAGTTTAAACTGGCCCAGTGAAAAGAGGCCGTTCTCATCCGTTACATGTTTTCAATCCAAAGTCAGCTGGACTTTGACCAAACCCTTTCTTGGCTTGCTCTCTCCAGATTTCTTCATTTCTGCATGTATCAAAATGTATACTGGCCACAATCCAACATGGCGTTTGTCTTGCCTAAGCCTGTAGATTTCAGATGAGTGCATCTACATTCTGTGTTGGAAAACCGCCACAACATTCTGTTGACTGGATTGTCATTTTACCTGTTTCTACCTTTCTTAACTTTTGGCTTGGCTGCTATCTACTTAAGGAGCCTGCTGGGTTAGAACTGGCAACCTCTGTATTCGTGTGAAGCTGCCCCACACAGTAAACTACCAGAATCTAAAGTTGGAGCATCCTTTGAGGCAGTAAAGTATTCTCTAGCTTTGGACTGACCCTGCCTGCCCAAGCTGGCTATTGTGTGCTCCTAGACAGGGAAGGCTATAAAGGGCTTCCTGTTTGGGCTGAGACTGGAGCTGAGACGCAGGAGTGGCCCAAGCCATTTTGCTGCCTGAGGCGAAGGACAGGATGGTGCGTTCCCCATTCTTTGCACCAAAACTGACTAGACCGGTAGTTGAATATTCAGCACTAGTTGTCAAACAGAGTCCTCTATCACACTTTAGGGCGGAAGGTAGCTTAGGGGCTGCAGGGCAGACCACATGGCAAACACTTCTAGCCACTTTTCACCCCTCAGAATTGGGCGCCTGAGGCAGCTACCCCACTCTGTCTCATGAAAGAGCTGGCCCTGCTAAGAAACAATGGTCTTTGTGGCTATGGTGTGTGACTGTAGCACTATTTGACCCTACACGAGCAGGGAGAGTAATGTTGAGGGCTCCGACCTCCATCTTCTGGTGCCATGTGAGTGCAAAGATCTGAAGCAGGTAGCCACCTCTATTCACCGGGGGAGACAGGTACAGCACTTCTGTAATGCCTCTAGAGCTTTTTATTTGGTAGATTGCTAGTTCCACCATGTTCAGAACTAAACCAATCCACCTTTCTTTGGATTGTCATGCTGAACTCTAACAAGCTGATCTAGTTTTGAGATATAATAGAGGCTAATTGCAGATAAACCTTATCCCTGGTACCCATCAGGGAAACTCCAGCCATCCCAGCTTCCGAGTAAAATATCACTCACTCTTGTATTCTGCTAGTTCTTTGCCTGGTGTGCCATTCAGTGCCTGTAGTCCCCCCCCCCTTAATAAAAAAAAAATATGCCAAAGAAAATTGCACAGGGTAGGACTCTGAAATAATTTGTATTCGACAACTCTGTTCTGTAGTTGTTGGTTTTTTGTTTTTTTTTAAGGAACGAAAGAAAGAAGGGCAATGCTTTTGTGAGCAGACCGTGTACAGAATTTTGCAACTGCTCACTGGTGGTTTTCAAAGTCACTTGGCATGCATAATTTTCTCATCTTTATGCAGAATTTCCCCACATTTTTGTTGACTAAAATATTACTCATCTAATTTCCTATTTAAAAAACTCATTTCCAGCACCGCGGCGTTGAAAGGTGCTACCAAGCATTTAGCCTTCAATTTGCATACAACAAATCCTGTAATCTGATGGGGGCTTTCACACAAGGATGGCTGCAAGCAATTACATGGGCAAAGAATTTTTTTTTTTCCAGCCGAGGTTCTGCCCTGCGTTAATTTCATCTGCTGAACCCCCATTGAGATTTCTTCTATTGTTAAATTGCTTATTGATGTGGATTTAGAAGGGGGGGGGGAATAAAGTTTGCACCATGCTGGGGTATTGATATTTTCTAAGGTACTGGTATTATTTACTTGTTTATTTATACATCGCCTGTCATGCAGGCATCTCAAGGAAGGGGGTGTAACACTTTCATGAAATATAATACAATAATGTAATGTAGCACAATAACAATTAAAATACAGTAAAATGATCAATAAGCCAGAGAGTAAATAATATCACTGAAATCCTATAATGGCCACTATGAGAAGCCAACAAAAGTCATAGTAGCTTTAAAAAAAAAAGGGAAGGAGAGGCTCTCAGTGCGCACCAAAACTGCATTACTTCTGCAATGCTTGTATTTTCTATATTACATGTATGTATAATTAATAATAATAATTAATAATAATAATAATAATAATAATAATAATAATAATAATAATTTATTTATACCCCGTCCATCTGGCTGAGTTTCCCCAGCTACTCTGGGCGGCTTCCAACAGAATGTTAAAATACAATAATCTATTAAACATTAAAAGCTTCCCTAAACAGGGCTGCTTTCAGATGTCTCCTAAAAGTCTGGTAGTTACTGCAAAAAAATAAAAAATAAAAATGGAGTGGGGGAATAAGTTTATTAGGAAAGGACAAAGTGATTGGCTTGGAATAGTTCACTTCATTTAACACTCATTGTCAGAGTAACAGTGAACATTCTTCCTATGAAGTGTCATGAAGGAACAAGAGGATAATCCCGGCATTACAACTCCAGTAAATTGGTTTCATGGTGGTATGTATTCCAATACTGCACTGAGCTCGTACAAAACAATAAGGCTCACATAGCAAACTATGTTGTCTTTGCCCCAAACTAGTTTATAAATTATCGCTATGGCATAGAGTATTCATACCTGCTTTTTTTCAAATGTGGAAGGAGCACGCGCACACACACACGGAAACAATAGTGGGATTGTATGGTACCATATATTATAGTGACAAACCTGTTGAACTAATCTAAATATTGTAAGTATTTCCCCCCAGATAAAATTATTTTATTTCACACATTTGCACCCTACCCATCTCTTCTAATGGTTGTTATATGGCAGCTGCCCCATCACCCCATAAAGCCCCACAAGTCTCTGGGGTGGGGGAAGATTTAGGACTGCTCCCTTAACTTGAGACGGAGTGACTTGCTGAGGACAACCACTGAGTTTCATAGCTAAGCTAAGATTTGATCCTGTTGAACTTCAAACTATTGAGCCTACAAAACAGGTAACAGAAGTAATTCCAGAGCTAGCCTTATTAAATATCTTCCAGGATAACAATGCACACGCACATGGCAAGGAACTCATAAGGCACTTACTCTCAGCAGCAATAAACATCGTAACTAGACACTGGAAGGACCTATTGGGAGTGAACATAGACCACTGGTATCAAAATGTATGGGAAACTGCCCTACTAAAAAGTTAACCAACAAACTTAAATTAGCACAGGGACAAGCAAAGGAGGATGCCTTCACCCCAGTGTGGTTCCCCTTTATCACATACACAGCACAACCGGACAATGACCTATCTCTCCCCTGCAACAGCATATGAATCAATATGGCTAACCTGGCCCAACAACTTACCCCACCACCACCACACATATACAAACAAACCACACTGCAACCAACTTAATGCAACCAACCAAGCTCTAGAGTAGACCCCCTAACCTCTCTCTATAGTTTCCATCTCGTGAGCTGTGATTAGATCTAATCAACCTAGCACAGAAAAAAGACCACACATTTGGTAAGGGCTGGTGCTGCGAGCACCCAGAATATATAACCCCTGCACTGTCTATCAAAATTTGCAACATACAATTCTCCCCAACAACCCCAAAAGCCCCTATCAGCATCCTTGGCTAGCTAATTAAGTCCCGCCCCACAACTCCAGCAGGGTGTCTTGCTAGGCCCCAACCGCAACACGTGCTCTCTAGGAAGGAGAACACGCTTTGCTTACAAACTCTCCAAAGGTCAGATTCATATGCTTTTCCATATAGCATTCAGAAAACACAGGCAGTACATCCTGGGTTAGTTTCAATGGTTTAAAGTGCCTAAATTATTGGCATAGGAACACAACAATGGCTTCTAAGAGCCATGCAGCTAATTTGCAGCAACCAGCTTAGCCTCTTCACACACTGAGCTTCTCTGGTAGACTGGAAGGGGAACAAAGTCTTGATTACCTAGTGACTAGTCCCTCCCAATGTGAGCTAGGCCTGGCAGGACAACTTAATCTATGGTTTTAACCCGTTCATGCATTAATTAGACTTAAATGTGTTGGTTATATGAGGCTGGCTATCCCACAATTTGCTCTGGAGAAAACATCAAAAATGGAAGAGAAGAACAAAGTTGAGCATGGAAGTAATCTGTCACACAGTGTTAGGGGATCCTTGCTGGAAAGAGTTTGTAACCCTTGGAATAAGGAACAAATCTGTAACTCAGAGTTGTCTTCTAATTTAATCAGAATGTGTTGCTTGTTTGTCTCATTCCAAAATGAAACTTTCCATCCCCAACATACCATGCCCGTCTTTGTGAAATATGATCAGTCTTTCTCAACCTAGGCCTTATTTTGCCTTTCCTGGTGTTTTCTATACTGCTGGCACCACTGCCATCACAAAGCAATCTTGTCCGACAAGTGAGTTTACATCCCTTTCCCCAACTTATCATTCTTCCTCCATTTTTTGTGTGTGATTTCAGTTCCATTTAACCCAGAGACCCACATCTTTCTGGAATATTTAAGACGGCACAAAAGGTTTGCTAGTAACAGTGCAGTCAACAACAAAAGTCTGTTTGCATATCTGTAATTTTTTGCCCCAGTCAGATTCCCACTTTTTATTTTCAAAAGGAAGCACTTGGTTTGAGTGCATAATCAGAATCTGTGACATGTCAGAGCAGGCAGTAATCTCTGGCTGTTACATTTTTCAATAGTCTTCCGTTCCGAGCTGCTTTTAACCCAAATTTCCTCCCTTCATGTAACTTACAGGTTTCCCCCCCCTTTTTCCTTTTTGAGTGCTCAGCTACTGAGATAATGTGCATGGGATAGTAATACCTGCCGTGATATTGGTGTATTTATAAGCACCTTTCTCTGCCACAATGGTACATGGTGTATCTCATTCCAGATGACACAAAAGGGATTATATTTTTAGCTCTTAACTAGTGTGAAGCCTGGTCCAGAGCCAATGAAACTATGGCAGGGGGCCTGCCCTGCTGCAAGGAACATGCACAGCAGCCACAATTGCAGCAGAAGTGCTGGCTAGCTGGCAAATTCTATTTTCCTAGAGACAAAAATATTGGCATGCTGCAATATTTCTGCAAGAGAAGTGTTTCCTGGGGGGGGGGGGGAAGGTTTCTGGTTCTCCCAGCAACAATTGCATACTGCTTGTGCAAAAAGAACGGGGTTGGGGAGATGCTGAAAGAATAGGCTGTGCAGTAATTAAAGATGTGTACTAGGAAAGAGTCTCTTCCTCTGATCAGCAGTTTCACTGTATATGCATTTTGCAATTTGGGTTCCAAAATGGAATATATGGTAGCTGGAAAAACGTGTGTGTATGTTATGTATGGGAACCAATAGGAGCTGTTCAACCACCTTACAGGGTCCGCCTCCTGGCACGACCTAGCCAATTACAGAGTAGCTAGGAGGGCGAACACTTCTGTCAGAAACAAGCTAACTAGGGACTCTCCTCTCTCTGAACACAGTTTTTGGCGGGAGCGAGTCAGTCTGGATCGGGCAGGCTCACACGCAGCATGGGTTGTTCTTGAGTTCTAGTTCCGTTGTTAATAATAAAAGACATTTGGAACCAACGCTGACTCTGCCTCTTATCCTAGCTGAGTACTTAACAGTGTGTGTGTGTGTGTGTGTGTGTGTGTGTGTGTTTCTATATTAAAATCTATATAGTCCTATCAGGTTTTTGGCAGGGAGGGGTCAGTCTAGATGGGACCCTGGGACCATTTCAGTCCTGTATCTGTGGGCGTAGAAGGTCAAGGCAATGGCTTTGGATGCCTAGTTAAGTAAAAGGTAAAGGTACCCCTGACCGTTAGGTCCAGTCGTGGATGCACGCTCATCTCGCTCTATAGGTCAAGGGAGCCGGTGTTTGTCTGCAGACAGCTTCCGGGTCATGTGGCCAGCATGACTAAGCCACTTCTGGTGAACCAGAACAGTGCACAGAAATGCCATTTACCTTCCCGCCGGAGCGGTACCTATTTATCTACTTGCACTTTGACGTGCTTTCGAACTGCTAGGTTGGCAGGAGCAGGGACTGAGCAACAGGAGCTCACCCCATCGCGGAGATTCGAACAGCCAACCTTCTGATCGGCAAGCCCTAGGCTCAGTGGTTTAGACCACAGCACCACCCACATCCCTTTTACCTAGTTAAGTACTATGATTTAAAGAAGTTCCCCTATGGCATTTTAAAAAATGAGTGGGCCTCATCTGGTATGTAGGAAAACAATAGCCAGCGTTGTTGTGTGAATGTGAGCTGGATACTGTGGAAACAGAGACATGTTTTTGCTGTGTGCAGGATGCAAAGCTGTGACTAATGGAGAAGACTAAAGGGGTGTTAATGCTGTGAGTCCCTCCATTATATGCTCAGGTTGCATATATGCGTAAATAAAACAATATATCCAAAAGACACCAGAGTTTCCACTGACCTTCATTGCAAGGAAACTGAAACCAGGGTAAGCACAGGTACCCCTGGAGTCTCTTGCTGCTCAGAGATTGTGGTGGCATGTTAGATAGATAAATACATAGATGATAGAAAGATAGAAAGATAGATAGATAGATAGATAGATAGATAGATAGACTACACGCACTAGATCAGGCATCCCCAAACGGGGCCCTCCAGCTGTTTTGGGACTACAACTCCCATCATCCCTAGCTAACAGGACCAGTAGTCAAGGATGATGAGAATTGTAGTCCACTGGAGGGCTGAGTTTGGGGGTGCCTGCACTAGATATACCATAAGGTAAAGGTAAAGGGACCCTGACCATTAGGTCCAGTCGTGTCTGACTCTGGGGTTGCAGCACTCATCTCGCGTTACTGAGGGAGCCAGCATACAGCTTCCGGGTCATGTGGCCTGCATGCAAAGCCGCTTCTGGCGAACCAGAGCAGCGCACAGAAACGCCGTTTACCTTCCCGCCGGAGCGGTACCTATTTATCTACCTGCACTTTGACGTGCTTTCGAACTGCTAGGTTGGCAGGAGCTGGGACCGAACAACGGGAGTTCACCCCGTCGCAGGGATTCGATACACACATACACATTGGATCTATTCTGGTACTTAATACTGTAGACTACCTAGCAGAGGGTCAAAAATAACTGGAGGATAAAGAAACATACAAACCACAGATCTCAATTATCATATCATTTAAACTAAATGGGAAATTATAGGTAGGAAACTTCTTAAAGAGGAGACAGAGGACCTCCTTACTAATCCAAATTCCGCTCCTGGCAAATTTTACATGCTTCCAATAATCCACAAGGCCAACAACCCTGGACAGCCCACTGTCTCAGGGCATGGGTAGGCAAACTAAGGCCCGTGGGCCACATCTGGCCCAATCGCCTTCTAAATCCGGCCCACGGACGGTCCGGGAATGAGTAGAATGTGTGCTTTTATTTAAAATGCATTTCTGGGTTATTTGTGGGGCAGTGGAATTCATGTTTCCCCCCCAAAAAAACATATAGTCTGGCCCCCCACAAGGTCTGAGGGACAGTGGACCAGACCCCTGCTGAAAAAGTTTGCTGGCCCCTGTCTCAGGGTAACAACAAAGCTACATTCTTATGCAACTGGGAGACATGGTTTGGCACCTGTGCTTGGACGCTACAGCCCTTCAGAAACATTTGGATGGGTGAAATCACTTCAGTTTCCCCCTAGATCATATCCATATTTCTATCTGGGCTAGCAAAACTGATGTGGGAACTTCCAATGTGCTCCAACTGACCAACTTCATGTTACTAGAGCAAAATGGGATCCAGCTATGGGACAGTCTGGGATGTGAAGACTCTAAAGACCTTTGTGGCCTGAGACTTCTCTCACTGATAATTCCACAGCTCTCCTGGATTTTATGTCCTAACTTTAAATCATGTCAACCATTGGGCCACGCCCACACCCTAATTCAGTCTTCATTCTCCTGTAGTTGAACTGTAAGCCCCATTCTGTGGAATCACCTGAGCTAGAAACAAGAAACAAGGTAACCTGAGCCACCAGAACTACAGTTTGGAGCATCTTCTAGGGCACAAAGTATTTCCAATCTCTTCCATGACTACACTCAGCCAGGTTGGCCATTGGCCCTACTTGCTCAGTTCTCTGGTAACCATGCCAAAGTTTAGCACAGTAATCCTATATTCACAGCTCCACCTTGCTTATCCACACATTAAGTGTCCATCTCCTCAGTACCAGTCTAGCTGTCTTCTTCACTCCTTCTGTCAAAGCAGAAAGCAGCCTGCTGAGCTGCGGCTATTTGTAGGTTGTCTACTGAAATTTTTAATTGCCCAGTTTGTTCTGTGGAAAGGAACAGGCTGTGAGGAACTGCAGTTCAATTAGCGGACAATAATCCTCTAGGCACTTTCCAGTCCTTTTATCTTTTTTAAAAAAAAGCTTTTAAAACATGGATTTAGTCTAGATCAACTTTTCCCAATCTGATACCTTCCAGATGTTTTGTGCTACATCTACCATCAGCTCAAACAAGCATGGCCAATAGTCAGGCATGATGGGAGATGTGGAGGGGGTTACCAGGTTGGGGAAGGCTGTTAGTTGAATGCCATTCCCCGCAGATAGCAATGGGGTTTGTATGAATCATAAGAACCTTTCCTACATAGATTTAAATCAGATCTAATTTTATCCTGGATTCACCTCGTTATTTCTGAAAGCGTAGGAGCAGTTTAATCTTAAGACTCCAGCATCTTCTAAGTTCTAACCCAGGTAATCCAGTTCAACGCTAGCAAAATGTGAACAAATCAGAGGTTAAATTGAACGAAGATGTCACTGTTATTTGCTCAACTTTAGTCATGAAGTTATAACTCTTAAAGGAGCAGGAGTCTTCTCTGAGCCAGGAAAAAGCACTTAAGTCTAAAGTACATACAAACATCACAGGTTCATCTAGCCCAGCATCCTGTTTCTCAGATGCATCTGGCAGACACTTGAAACAAACCATGAAAGCAACAATCCTTCCCCACATTGTCCCATCTGCTTTACATGCAATTCTTTTTTCAGCATTCAGAGTGCTACAAGCTGCTGTGCTGAAATATAAAATATACTTAAGACAACTGTGAAAACATCAAAACTCACACACACACACACACAGAGAGAGAGAGAGAAATGTGAATGGTTCAATTCAGGGCTCCCCCCCCCTTTGGGTGAGCACCATTGCCATTATAAGAGGTCAAGGTGAGTTCTGGCACGTTTTTTTTAAAGAAAAATAACACTGGTTCAATTTACTTTTCCCAACAAGAGTGATCTTTAACTTTCAGGGCTCAAAGAGTCTAAAAAGTTGGAAAAACACGTAAGAGAATGAACTTGAAGATGAACCAGAAATCTACTCGAAAACGAACCTTTTCACGTACAGTTAACTCAGTTCAGATATTTTCCAACTAATTCAGTTTATTTGGTTAATCCAAACTAGTTCATTCCAGGCCCTGACTAATCCTCCACAAAACTGTCAACAGTAGAACAAATTTGGGCTGAAATGCTACTCAAACAGCAAGCACATTTCTCAACGGCAGGTACAAAAAGAGTGTCTTTGGGAACACCCAAAAGCGCTGCCTGTACCACCGTATTTAGTGATCTGTTGATGTTTGCACAGGGTCTTCAGAGGGAGTATAAATCAGCTGTACATTCATTTTTCCTACAGTGCGACTATAATAAGTAAAAGGAGCTCTGTTTTACAAAGTAATATTTTGCAGGCTATTAATCAGTGATATGAGCTATAGTCCTAATGATCTGATAATTCTTAATGCTACATTAATTTAGTATAAGATAATGAAACACTGTCACCTTGAATGTGCTATCTCCCCATTACGAGCTTTATCTCGTAATCCCCATTTAATAGAGGCATTCTCTGATGCTTTTGTATTAGGAAGAAAAGTACTGATTGAAGATCTCTTCAAAGACAGAGTTTCATCATAATTTAAAAAGCTAAGATTAAAGTGCAATACTCATAATGGCCCCTTCCTTCAGTTGAAATTCCAGCAAAGACGCCTAGAGAGATTTAAAAAACAACAACAACATTTTGGACCTCGAGGTGACAATCATCCTTCCTACGCTTGTCCTCTAGACATCTCCATTTACTGCTGAGTCATGCATGGCACTTGATGTGCTAAGTCATGCATGCTACATCATCAAATTACTCACTAGTCCTTGACTTTCAGTGGAGGTGTGAATGGACTCCATGGAAATGCTATGGTTACAATTCAGCAAGAATTAAGCACACCTAAGGGGGGGTGATTTACACATGCATATGTATCACTTGATATCTCATGATTCAATGAGATCTGGGGGAGGGGAACAGGGGCTGGATCTAGATTCTAGCCAGTGTTACTCATAATTATTTCTAAGTCCCATCTGCTTCAGTGGGAGAGTTAAACACCTGCTTAACTCTCTCCTGTTGAAATCAATTCAACCAAAATGGCTTTAAGTTTGCTGGATCCGCCCCCCCCTACATTTGTTCTTTTGGACCTTCTGTTACAGAAGCATTGCTGAAATAATGCAATCACGCTCATCTAATTTGACACATAGTTGAACAAATTCTCTTCCACAACTGCTTAAGTAATCTGTTATGAATCACTGCTATTTCTAGGTCTTCTTTTGATTCACAGAATATACCATACTTTTCCGTTTATAAGACGAGGGTTTTTTCCTTCAAAAATCATGTTAAAAATTGGGTGTTGTGTTATACATGGGTAGTGCATTGTGGGGACATGGGATTGGTTGCTGCCACGCGTTGGAGAATGTTATTGGTGGCTGCGACAAGGGCTGGTGTTGATTGGCCGTTGTTGCGGCAATTGGCCTGTCAATTTGCTGCTTTTTTCGGCAAGGGGTGGCTTTTGCAATGCCGGCAGCAGCGGATTAAGGAACATATTCATTCCCCCCACCCCCCCACAAATAAATAGGTTAGCTTGATAGCCTTGGTGCATTTCTATGGATGACGTTGCGCAGTTGAAAATAAATCTAATTTTTGCATGGCCATTTGAGTATGCCAAGTATACCCAAGGCACTGAGGCAAATGGCTGATTAAATAGCTGGCCTCCTATGCTGAAAGCTACTCCCTTCTGGTGGGCAGGGAGCGTTTGCAAACTCCTTCACACAAGGTTGGGGCAGACCCGGCGACACTTCGCCCCACCCCGCTGGGAAGCGCAGGGGGGTGGGCTTATCTTTTCCCTGTTTTAACAATGACCCCCTAATTAGCACCTTTTCCCCAGGTGGAAGGCACGGGGAGCGGGAGGCACGTTTGAAAGCGCAGGTAGAAGTCTCCCACGTGCAGCGCTCGCATGGGGTTTTCGAGAGGGTTGCCTTGCGATGGCTTTTACAGTCCCGGTGAGCCTGAGGCTGGACCGAGACAGGAGGGGGAAATGGAGGGTGAAGCAATGGCGGCGCAGTGAGAGGCTCAAAGCGTGGGCTGCAAAGACCCCTCGGCGACCACGGCAGGTGGGCGATTTGCGACAACTTTGGGGAATCCCATTTTCAAATTTTTTAGTCCTCCAAAATAGGGGGCGTCTTATAGAATGAGGCATCTTATAGACGGAAAAGTACGGTACCGCCCACTATGAACATTTGAGCCTCTCTCAGTGCAAGCCTATACACATCCACTGAGAACTATGCCCCACAATAGCAGTTACTGGCAAGTTAAGTATGTATACGATAGCAGCTTAAATGCAGCTAAGAAACGGCTTTAACAGAGCAATCCTAACTACAGAAAGAAGACGCAATTTACACCGCTGTGGATTACACTGTCATAGCTTACTCCCATTGCAAACATTGTTCAGGAAGAATTAGATTTGAACCATTTTTCCCCCGGCTAAGTTCTGCTGGGTTGCTAGTTCATGTGACTGAGCTGACAAGGGTTTGGAAGAGTGTAAATTGATCCTTGCCCAATCCTGCCCCTGCCATACTCCCAGAATTCCCCTTTTGGTGAAAGTTCTGCCGGGTTAAATTCCATCCGCAGAGCTGGGGTGAGCGGCTTACACTGGCATAGCCTCAGCTCAGCTGGGAAAGCCCAACATCCACCAAACCCAAACTCTTTTGTCCCAGGAGATCTTGGGTTTGGATTGTGTTGTAAGCTGCTATAAATGTGGGCAAAGCACAGAGAAATAATAACTACTAGGGAACACATCATTTCATTGTTGAAATCCACATGACCTTTGGATATTTAGGACTAGGGTACTGGATTCCTAGGCTCTAGGTTGAAATCAGCAGCAGACAATAGCTATGCACACTTAATTTCTAAGAATAAATGAATTACGTCAGAGGACTTCCATTACTGCTTATGTACAACGGAATTTAAAAACCATCCTTCCCGTGCAGCTGAAGCCTTCTAAACTGCTCAAATCCCACACGGAGTCCCTTTCCATAAGCCGACATTATGGAAAGGATTCTTCTATGTCAAAACAGTTTTATTAAAAGAACACTAAGCATTTCTCTTCTCTCCACAGTAGTCAGGAAATTTGATGTTTAGTGGCTGAAAAGTGTCCTCAACTCATCCCTTTATGCCCTGTGGATGGAAAACCTATTTGCATCTCATAAAACACTGCATGCCAATAGAAATCTCATCACTTGGCAATCCCAAATAAGTCTTAAGAGCGGAATACAAGATCCAGATGCTCTGGCAACAGAATACCTTCTGTTGGGAGAAGCAGCTTCGGGGGAACTTATATTGATTCTTGTTGTAGTTATAGATCGAACCATGTCAAACACTACAGGCAGGAAATCATTTTGACTCTGCATCAGTCAGCCCCAGTCTTGCCTCCCTCCCTCTCTTTCTCTTTTTAATAAACTAATTGTATATTATTCTGGTTTTTCCAGCAACATACATTAGAATTGACTTGTCTCGGTTGTATGTCACCCAGACAGCTCCAAAGTATCCACCAGCGATTCAGAACTAAAATTTTACGAAGCATGTCAGTTAAGGAAGCAGAACTTCTCTCAAGAACTTATTCTAATTGGAGCTTTTATTCAGAGAGCTGTCAGGGGAAAATCTTGCATCTGTCATTGATACATCACCGCGTTGCCCTGCTGGTATTTTTTTTTTTAGTGCAGCTAAACTGTGTCTCCATCCACACTGACCGTGTGTGAGAGGTAAGTTTTAAACAATTTAAGTTCCTATTGAAAAGAAAGATGTGTGCTGTATCTTATCCCACCTTATTCCAAGGAGTTTTGGGGAACATAGGGCCACATTTCAGTGGCAGTGCAACACTTTGTGGGCAAAGGGTCCCAGATTCGACCTCCAGCATCTCCAAGTAAGGCTAGGATTGACTCCTCTCTGAACCCCTGGGGAGATGCTGACAGTCAGTGCTGGCAATACTGAGTAGATAAACCAATTATATTATTATATATTTATTTAGACCCAGCCCTGATTCCCTGAAAGGAATCAATGCGGCTTACAGATAAAAGTAAGAACTCCTAAAAACATAGAAAAAACAATCTTATAAAAACAATTAAACATTGATAGAACTTAAAACTATACACATAAATAAAATCTATTAAAAACCATACCAATAATTACAATAAAAATAGCACGGCACCAGCACCTTTCATTAAAAGCAGTGAGTTACCCAAAGCCTGTTGGAACAAGAAAGTCTTCACCTGTCGGCAGAAGGACCCAATCTAGCTTCTCTTGGGAGGGCACACCAAAGTCTGGGAGCAGCCACCAAGAACACCCTCGATGGACTCAGTATCAGATAGCTTTCTGCACCCTCCCTGCTTTTAAGAACGTAAGAAGAACCTGCTGGCCCATCTACCCCAGCATCCTGTTGTCATATTGGCCAATCAGATGCCCATGGTGAGCCCACAAACTGGACCTGGTCAGAACAGCACTCCCCAACCTGTGATGCCCAGCAATTGCATTCAGAAGCAGACTGCCTCTGCTAGTGGAGGTAGAACAGCGGAGGAAGTACATAGCGACTGGCCCAGAATCACCTAGCAAGATTGATGATTGACTAGAAATTTGACCTTAGGACTCTCTGGTCTAACCAACACAAAGGAATTGTTAGCCCCTGAGCTAGCCCATCCAACAATAATTTTTTTGTGGTGGACACACACACACTGCACCAGGGTACATGAATGCCCCGATAAGGATGCAAATTTATCCCGGCCTGCCCTCCTCTGTGTGTGTCATATTTGTCTGGCCAGTTTACCTGTGTGTGTGCGTGTGTGTGTTTGAGTGAAAGAGAGATGGCCACACACCATTTTGTTTACATCTACCAATGGCTTCCCTGGAGAGTTGGCCAAGGGTGAACGTGGTTCTCGGGCCAAAAAAAGTTAGCCGTTCCTGCCCTTACCACTGCACTGTGCTGTCTGTCTTGTATGACTTCATCGAGTGATGGATTTGGATGTATGCAGACAGGTGGAGAATCCTGCCAGAAAGAGCCATAGGTCTTCCCGCACACTTTGTTCCATAGTAAGAATGCATGGCTTTTTCCTGAATGTGCAGTGAAGTAGCTGATGCTGTGAAGGTGCTGAAGGGAGAATTAATTCCCAATAATGACAGAAGAAGTTAAACCGTCTTCCCATACTAGTGCTCAGACTATATACCAGATCTTAGGAGACACTACCAACATAATTCATAGAACTGGATATTAGCAATCAGTTATATTCACTTGAATTGTTCAGCTGCAGCTTAGACCTAACAAGCAGAGCTTGAGGTGGCAAAATAATTATCCGACTAACACTTTAGACTGTAGATTTGGGATTGTATGAATGCATGCTCTCCTATGTTAAAAAAAGAGGGGGGGGGGTTGAGTCCCTGAACAGAAAACTAGATGTCAGGAAGTAAACTATGCTGCAACCTTTTATCTTGACATGGTTTCATCAGCATCATCTGCAACATCGTTTATGTGCCAGGCAATAGATAATAATATTTTTTTTATTTGTATCCCTCCCTCCCCAGCCGAGCTCAGAGCAACTAACATCATAAAAACAAAACAATAAAACATTTAAACACAACTATAAATGATAACACAAAAACAACTGCAGAAGCAGAGAATAAAAATCAACCAACAGAACTCAAGCAACACTGAAAAATATTTTAACCTTGCACTCTGCCGCATATACAATTGTGTGTGCTAACACACAGTTCAGTATGTTCTTCTCCCCCTCTGCTCAAAATGCTGCTCCTTATTGAAGGCATGCGTGGAATCCAGAGTTATTTTTTTTAAGACTGATGCCAAATTTGTAAAAAGCCACAAACGTTCAGCCCCCAACCTGCAAACAACACCCTTGCTGTGTCAGCTCTTTAACATTTGCAGGTAATTAGAAAACACAGAAGCTTTGCAATAACATCACATATCTCTGAGCCAAGGCTGTGTACTCCAGGTAGTAGTACTTCAACCATATGTTGAGTAAAGAAGCCAGCTGGTTCCTACCACTGCCTCTTAATTACAGGTGATGCCATATGAGGTATTATGCAATAAGTAATGGTTTTGTTTTCACTCATATAATCCCAAGATAATAAAGGCCCTGTGTACACTGTCTACTGAATAGATTCTATGAGGTTATAGGCCGTCCAATAATTTGCTGATTATTGCATTGAGTAAATTAGCAGTGATCTGTCTCCTTAAGAACAACCCAGAAGCCAGCTGTAGAGCCCAACCATGCCAAGGTGCTTCTACTCCCATTCAGAGGATTTTTGTAGTCTTGACCTAGTATCATGTTGCTGTTGCTCTGAATTGGCTTCTTAGCGACATTATCATGTAGCCAAATCCGTTGTTAGAATCGGTTTTGTTTGTTTGTTTGTTTATTTAAAAAACACAACAGTAAAGCCAGGGCTGCAAACATGCATTGTGGGAATATGTTTTTAAAGGTGCTACTGCACCTGTTTATTTGGATTTACTTTAGGTGTCCTTCCGCAATAGGAAGGAAGGATAAAGGATCCAGCAGGGAGTTTTGCTGCATGGATCCCTCCGCGTTTGGGCGAAGCGCGCCAATTTGGCCAATATAACGGTCAGTAGTTAGTTTCCAGCCCAAAGGCTACCATAGAGACAAGGTTGTGATTGGTTAATGTAACTGTTATGACGCTGTTTGATTCCTTAATAAATAGCCTCCGCTCTCTGTAGCGTGTGTGGAGAACGCGCGAGACAAGCTAGAGAGAACACCAGTGCGTGGCAAGCCAGAGAGAAACCAAAACCAAAACCAGCCGCACAGAGCAGTTGAGAACTTCTTCACCATTGACTGCAGTCTCTTAGTATTTATTTCATTTTATTTAAAAAGCTTTTATTTGGCCTTCTAAGTTTTGGCCGCTACCTAGTTTAGTCTATCTTCTTCTCCGGAGACCTCCGGAATCTTCGGAACTTCCAGACACTTGCAGAAAACCTTCAGAAACTCCAGCAACCTTCAGAACTCACAACAGAAACCTTCAGATCATAGCCAGCAGACCTTTTCACGGCGCAGTGGAAGCAGGAACTCCAGAATTACTGGTCGTCCCATCTGCTGGCTATCCCCACAATGCATGAATTATTATTATTGTTACTATTATTTATTGAATTTATATACCACCCTATACCCAGATGTCTCAGGGCAGTTCACAGAATAAAATCAAGATATAAAACCACAAAATACATTGTAGGAATAAAAACAACCGCCCAATAGCATTGGAAAATATTTTACTCCTCCTGAACACCCTGGCCCAGTCGGTGTCTGCACTCTGACTTTCGGAGGGCTCAAAAGAGGGCATCCTGAATAGTATCTTGGATCCAAAGGAGCCAAGTTCATCCTAGTCCCCTGACCACGCCCCTCTCAAACTATGGAGACATTTTGTCACGCCCTTCAGCTTGAGCAATTATCTCTCTCTTCCATCATTGATCTAACAGGAAGGAAAATGCTAAAATGTTTAAAGCTGGGGGTGGGGGAGAGATGTAAAAATGCACATCATCCCTCCATCCTCACTTCCACCTGCTGGCTTGAGACCAGCAGAGCACTGGATAATGTGAAAAAATTGCCTTCATATTTTGTGTCCCCCCCCAACCACCATTAAGATTGTGTTGTAAGGGTGTTATTTTGAGGAGAAATTATCAACAACCTAAAATACATTGCAAATGTAAATGTCTTTGAATGTGAGTCCGTTTATTGCCTTCTTTGCTAGTGCGGGGTTGGGGTTGGGTGAGGAAGGTACTATCTGGAAGCTGAGAGGGAGGGAAAGGTAAATGAACGTGGAATTTACCGTTTTGCACCTGAAAGTCATATTGCCTATCTAAAGGTCGTATCTAAAAGTGATGGAAGCTGGAAGGTGTCCTCTACCACACCTGAGTGCAGCAAGATAGCTTAAGGCAGGGGTCTGCAACCTTTAAGACCAAAAGAGCCACTTGGACCCGTTTCCGAAGGGGAAAAAAAACTGGGAGCCGCAAAACCATTGCGACATTTAAAACAAATATAACACTGCATTTTATTTTTAAAAATCTGATTTAAATTTAAAAAAATCCGATTTAAATAAAAAAATCCGATTTAAATAAAAAAATCCGATTTAAATAAAAAAAATCCTTATTTATTTATTTATTTATTTAAATCATTCATTTTTATCCACCCTGGGGACCACTACCAGGTCACAGCCTGATCCAAGGTGGGTTGCAACAGCATACAAATATTTGATTTGTTGTTTTTTTTTAAAAAAAATGAGTCCTCAACTGCACACTTGTGTTAAATGTTTGTCCCATGTCTTATTGAAGACTGCTGGCTTTTACAATAATCTTAGTGTCTTTTACCCTTAATATTCCAGACCAGAGGCTATGTTCACCTCTTCCAACCTCCTCTCTTGCTAAATAAAGCACAGAATTGCACCAGAGAAGCCTGTGATGTTTGTGCTGACTTGCATACAGGTGGCTGTAGTAGTTCGTAGTGTTCAAACCTTTTTAGGGGAGTTCCCTGCCCCCTTAATGACAATGGCAATAGATTTTGCACATGAACACAGATCCAAGTTAGGACTCCTCTCTTCCACGCCAACAGGTGCTTTGTCAAGGCTCCCCTAACACACACTCAGGACAGAGGAAAAACTGCAAAACGTCCCGGCCTTGCTCCGGGGCGGAGAGAGACGCGCGCCCGCGAGAGCGCGGTCTGAGGCTGCGAGCGGAACCAGGAGCGAAGGAGGCAGCGGCAGGGAAACAGGCGCCGCTTCCTCAACCATTTTTAAAAAGAGGGCTTCCCCCCTTGCCCGCCACCCGCCGCCCCTGGCCCAGCCCGCAGCTGCCTACCTCGTAATCGCCTCGACGCAGCAGCCAGCAGCCTTCCGAGAGGAACTGCGGCCAGCCCTCCCCCGCGGTCCCACGACCCAGCCGAAGAGTCCTGGCCTCCAGTGCCCGTGCGGGGACGCGTCTGAAGGCCCCCTTCCTGCCCCCATCCCGTCCCGCCTCCCAGCTGCCTCTGGATGCCGCGGGGTCCCACATACCCGCCGACCCCGGAGCTCCCCTGTCCGCCCCAAGGCCACCTCCCACGCTAGGAAGACTCCCGGAGCTGGGCAGGGTTGGTCCCGCCAGGCAGGCTCGGGGGCGGCCTCTCCCATGGGCGCCTGCTTCGGAGGCGGAGGCGGGGTCTTCAAAGTTCCCCCTCCCGCTCGCCTAGCTCCATCTCTTCCCGAAGGAGCGTGCGCGCCTCAGGCGCGCTCCCCGCCAGAGCCCTCGGCTGAGCTGCACCACCTCTACTGCGTCCCCACCGCCTCCGAGCCCTGCTGTTCAAGGCCAGGTGATCCTGGGTATGCCCCTGAGCAGCGCCCTCAGCCTCCGGAGGGCGGGCCGCCGGCCAGCTGGAGGGCGGTCGCTGCCAGCTGGAGAAGTGGGCAGGCGTATCCGCCCCGGAGCACCGGAGCCGCGGCAGCCATGTAAAAGAGCCGCATGCGGCTCCGGAGCCGCAGGTTGCTGACCCCCGGCTTAAGGGACACACCACTCAGTAATCCAGCAAAAGATAACAGTCAGGAAAAATGGGGAGGGGGGATGCTGCCACTGCCCCCAAGCACTTAGCATCCAACACCTAAGGTGGCTGCCTCACTCAGTCCAATGCTAGGGTTGGCCCTATTGCTGATCCTGTTGTGAGGAAAACTGACCTAGTTTGATTGAACTGTTCACAGTGTGGTGAAATCCCTGTAGCACCGAGCCTAGGCCCGATATATTACCTGAGGCCTGTGATGATACTGAAACTCAGTCTGAAGACATAACCTTAAACTTTAATCGTATCAATAACTTACCTGAATTGCTCTTCACTGGCTTCGCCTCTCCCCCAGCTAATTCAAAGGGAAACACGCAGTCTTTGGCTTGTAGCACGAGCTCTGCAAATCTGTCTCCGTGTCATTTTAATACAAGCTACTCAGATAAATTGCCTCACAAATTTCAGACTAATGACTTATTATTTCTCACTGATGTAACATGAAAGCGGATGACATCCCATCATTGATGGCTATAATCACCTTCAGCCCAGATAAGGCACACCGAGCCCTGGCTTTCTCCAACTTGATAAAGTATTTGTCATTTCAAGTTCCTCCTCTTCTGCCAGAGATAACTTTGTTTTATCCAAACTGTCACACTTTGGAGTTCAGCAAGGACGTGGATGTGTCAGGTAATAATCCCCCTTCAGTCTGGGGAGCCGCTTAATGCTGCTAATATCAGAAACTATTAGTAGGTTGATTTACTTTTCCTAACATAATAATCCTCGGTGGCCCAAGCTTTTCCGTGAGCGCTGGTGCTGTGAAGGCTGAGCTGGATAAGCTTCTCTCTTCGAAGACCTTCGTGTGCCTTGGGAGATTTACAGAAATAAGCACCTTCCATTATTGTTGCTTTCAGCACATCTGCGTGTGTGTTGTTTTTTTTTTTAAAATACTTTCTTTAAATGACTTTTTAAGAAGGATCCCAGAAGCACCTACATATTATGTGTGTGTGTGTATTTCATGCATATCTCTAGAGCAAGAGGTAGGGAACATTTTTTCAGTTTAATGGCTGTATTCCCCTTCAGGGAGCCTCATTCCAGTGGGGAGGCAGAAGCGGACAGAACATTGAATGTAAATTTTACTTTTGTACAGTAGGCTAGTTTCCACACACACACACACACACCCCTCTCTATTCACCCAGACAAGCACCAAGCCTTATCACAGTTAAAGGACACATTCCAACCGTCCAAGCAGCCAGGCCAATGGGATGGTGGTCTGGGGAAGGGGTGGGTGGGTCAGGAAAGAGTTCCAAAAGTCAGAGAGGTCCAGTGGGCCACAATCAGCAAAACTGGAAGGTGGAGTGTGGCAAAAGGGTGTTTTTGGAAAAACAATGGACAGTTGGCGAATTCAGCACCCTCGCCTGTATATCCCGAGTTGCTTCATTCCACCCCGCTACTGCTAGTTCAACATTGGTTAGGATACCTCCATATTTAAAGACACATGTCTGCAGCAATCACATGTAATTTGGCTCTGAGGGCCAAGCTACCTGTGATCTCAATTGCGTGAAAGCAATTAACAGGCATGTTTGTTTTATTATTAATATTAATATTGTGCAAATAGCAGCTGTGAGGAAGCCCAATTGGCCTTAGGACGATGGGCGAGGTAGAGGTTAACTCTTACTCTCCTCAACATGGTGCCTCTCCTAAGCTGCTGTTTGTAATTCAAGGAAAGCACTGGTGCAAAACACAAAGAGAAGGATTTAAACTCTTCTTCGCCACACCCAAGCTCCCAAGGCTGATCATGTCCCAAGAGCCTCACCCCACCTCACAGTCCCAAAGCTAATCAGGGTTCATCACAGCTGTTATTTACTTAATTAAAAATGGCACTTAATTACATCCACACAATTAACAACGTATCTAGATTGTCCCTGAGAGTTATTCAGACTAGTCAAGTGATTGTTTGGCTCTGCTTAGTGTTCGGCCTGATGGAATCAATGGCGCAGTTTAAAGCTCTTTTGATGATAATTGATATTATTTAACTTACCTCAAAACATGTCTGCATTTGGGGGCCTTTCTGCTCATTGTGCTGAGTTGGGATGCTGTACATCTGCCCCGAAGTCCTACCTTGATGGCAATGCTGGATAGGCTGTCATAAGTCTTACTCAGAAGTTCCACCCATTTGGAGTAGGGCTTGGAAATAGTTCGTTCTGGCTCTGATAGACACAGTGACTGCAGCCCAAGAGTCTCTTCATTTGCACCTTTAAATCTGCAGCTGAAGCAGGCAGCAATGAAGCAGGTGCGGTTTCCCCCACTCATTTCCCTCTGGGTCTTGTCATCAATCCCTTCCCTCACCTGCTATACTGCACACCTGCAATTTCTCACTTGTAGCAGGTGCACAGAGGGGCTGAATGTCACGAGCAGTGGAGAAAGGGGAGAGAGAAGCCTGGGTTTTTTTAGTTTCTGGATCCATTTGTAGTGGCTTTAAGATTACAGAGGCCATTTCTGGACTGCAGCTTGTCTAAGCAGGGCATTGTTGTCTTCTTATTACACATTTTGTCTCTTTCATTGTGTGAATGTGTGCTAGAAAGGAATGATTAGCCGTGGCTTCCCCATGCATGTATATTAAACGTACATGCAGTTCAACAGATGCAGAAAAAAGTCAATAGAATTGCAAGTGAATTGCAATAGAATTGCAACTTAACTGTCATGATACCCCCCCCCCCAAAAAAAAATCATGGTAAGGAAATGAGAAAGCTCCATTTGAGGAACCAGTTTAACTCTTGTAACGGAGACATGCCCCTTTATTTTTAGCTTTCCATCATCCAAAGGAAATTGACTTTACCAGGATTGGCTTGAACCCTTCTCCACTAGCAGGGGAAGAAATCAAAAGGGGAAGATATGTAAACTGGCCTTTTCTCTTCTTTGTTGCTAGTAGTGGTTTTTTCTCCCTAGCAGAAGAACTGGAAGGCAGCGTTAAAAAAAAACCTGACCAAATAAGAAAGCCCTGGCTGTTATTTATGTGGTACTCCAGAGGTATACTTACATTGTGTGCTGATATTGATTTTAAAATATGAAACCGAGTCAAGGAAATGATTTGCATAATCATATCCTGGTCAGGTACCCTTTCCAATTATTCCAGATATGTTGTTCTCTCTCCCCCATCTCCCCTTTTGTAATAGCATTGGATCATAGAGAAACAAACTATAGATTCTTTTTACAAAACAAAATTATAAGCTAATTCAAGCATGACATTGTATAGACACAGAACAGAAAAAAGCATTTGCTTTTATGTACCATCACCCCAATTTCTAAAATTAGGAGTGAGTGCATGAAAGATATTCTGAAGTAGGATTCAAAGCAATATTATACAGAATATATACAAAAATTTACTCCACTCTGGAAATCCTGTCCTCTTTGACAATGGGCTAACGCTCAGCAAAAGGTATCTTAGCATTCATGTAACTATGAACCAATGCAATATTCACTGCTGTTGATGATGTTAAATTACCCATAGGAGGTTGTTCAGTTATGGGATGGTGCTTGGATTGGATACCCTCTCATGATACTTCCTAGCCTGTTGAGTCTATAGTTGTGAGATTGGGGTCTGCTGAAGAGGAGAGCTGTTAAAATGGTCAATCCAGTTTTATTCAGCAAACAGTCCTGGCCAGTATCTCCTTGTATGTAAGCTTGGAACAATGTGTTGCCACAGAAATTTAATAGCTGGAAACACTTCTGGAGGGTGAACAAAAGAGAGCATCTCTACTGCTCACCCCATTGCTTTTTCTGGATAGAGGAGATGATATTGAGGTGTCTCTTTATATAAAGGAGACCAAACTGGCAGCTTTGGGAAATACAGTACCCAGAAGGTGTTTCCAGACAGTTGCTATTATCAGATGGATTCAGTCACATACTGGCAAATTCTGGTTGCATATTTATAGTTTAGTTGTGGACTGCGCCAAACCCGGAAGTACCAGAATGAGTTGCTTCCAGGTTTCGGTGCTCACGCATGTGCAGAAGCACAAAATGATGTCACACGCATGCCCGGAAGCACCAAATCGCATCCTGCGTGTGCACAGACGCGGCACTTCAGGCTGCGAATGCTGCGGGTTGCAAACGTGCCTCCCACACGGATCACATTCACAACCCGTGGTATGATTGTAATTTAAGACAATAGAAATAATGGTTTCAAATAAAAAAGCATTCCAAGCAGGAAGAGAAGGAGCCTGTTACATCTTTCTAGGGAGAAAATTCCAAAATTGTGGTGCCACCACCAAGAATGTCTTGTTTCTGATTTCCAGTGAAGATGAGCCTGCAACTTGGGTCTGCAAAGCAAAGTCCACATGGCCAAAAGGTGTCCCTTTCAGGACATCAAAAGTGCTTCATCTTCTTCTACAGTGTCTCACATCCACCTTTGAATGTATGTACACTTTGTCAAGTTCTCTTCAAGTCTGTTATTTCTGGTCAAATTTGGCTTTAAATTTGGCTACCCTGAATGGAGTCAGACTTAGTCATGCTTAGAATAGACCCACTGAATCCAATGGGTCTGCTTTAAATCTGGATCTATTGACACCTGTCCCCCTTTTTGATGGGTTTTATGTAACAAAGCCATGCTTAGAGCAGGCCTCTTGAAATTGATGGACCTTACCGGTAGTTAGCAATGATGAACTGAAATTCACTGATATCAGTGGTTCCTCTCTGAGTATGACTTGATGGATATAAGCCCCATGGCGACTGGAGAAAGCCAGTATGCTGTATGAGATTCAATAACCTGCCTGGCGAGTCCTTCATCTTACCCCAGCCTTCCACAGAGTCACTCTTGATGTAGGCTGGAACGTCAACACCTGCTTTGCAGCTCATGATATAGTGCTTATCTACAAAAAACTCTTTTTGTTCTGGGAAAGCAAAGGCGGCCTTTCTAATTCTGCAGGGAGTTGTGCAGCTGCCCAGAGTGGATTCGTGCAGCACCGCACGGCCTCTTTCTTGTAGCCCCACTAATTAATTTGGCAGGCTCTTGAATAAAAACTACCTAACTATTGTCCCAGTGCCTTAAACCTCTAACATGAAAGTCGTGCGATTTGATTGTCAGCGAGTTTTATTTGTCACCCCGCAGAGAGCAGAACTCCTTTAGAGGAGGGGGGCAGGGAAACGTGAGATTTTAATTATTGACTTTGAGGCACACATGATTAACAAGGATTTCTCATCCTCGGCTATCAAATCCCAAGTCTCAGTCCTGGCATCCGCTTTTTTCCCATAAGGTACCTTACAGTTCTTGAAGTAGCCTCATTAAATCAACTAAGCGATAAGCCACTGGTAGATTAGAACTTGTTTGAGGGAATGTAGATGCAACACTTGATTACTTTCCTCAGACTGATGACATGAATTGATTTTTAAACCACCCACCTGCCCCCCCCACCCCCTGCCAAGATTGGCCAGTCATCCTGCAGCAAATTCCCCTTGTGATGTTTTTCTTGAGCTCGAGAAGGCGAGTTATATGTTAAACATTATTGGAACAAATGAACTCGGCTGCTTTGAGAAGCTTGCTAATGTCAGGTGACACTTCAACTAGTATAACTGCTCCTCAAGAGCCAACTATTACTATGAAAAGAAATATATGTGGTGATCTTGATGATGATGACGATGGAAATATTCAAGTTACACAGTTTTCTTGGGTAGGCACCATACCTTTAAAGCACCATTATACCGCTTTGAGCAGCAATGGTTCTACGCATATAATTGGAGGCTGAGACCAGAGGAAGATTTAGGTGAGTGCGACTGGTTTGCCAATACTGGGGGCTGAATTGAGAGGGTGCCACAGGGAGCGCTGCAACAATGATGTAGAATGGAAGACGAGAGGTGGGAGGGTGCAGAAGTTGGGCGTTGGCACAGGGTGCTGCCGAAATTAGAAAACCCAAAGTTTGTCACTGCTGAGACCCCCCCCCCCTTGCCCTCACAGAGCTACAATTCTAATAATTCCCTGGGAGGAGGAATTGACTCTGAAAATTGTAAACTCTGAGGTGGTCTCCAGCAACCTTAAGCAACAGCTTCCAGGATTCTTTGGTGGGGAGCCATGACTGTCGAAGTGGAATTATAGTGCTTTAAATGCACAGTGTGGATGTGGCCTCATTCCCTGTGAACAGGAAGGCAATAGCTCTTTATAACAGCCTGTGGAGTAATTTGAACACAAATATATAGACTTGGCAGACCGCACCATAAATTTATTTGTTTACTTAATTTTATAAGATTTCTTACCTGGCCTTCACCCTAAGGTCTCCCATAGTCAAATTCTACTGGACCAAACCATCCAGGGGTCCTTGTCCTTTACCTTTATCTTACCCAGAGTGGGTTGCAAAAATAGACTCATACAATTACAAAAAAACCTATACAATTATACAAACAAGTAAAACAATTCTAAAGGAAAACAGCACTGTATAGGTTAGACAAAATGGAAGAGGTTGGTCCCAGAAAATGAAACATCAAAGGCCAATGTAATGAGTTGGTTCTTCCATAAATGGCTGAAGATGAATAATGCTGGTGTTCGACACACCTCTGTAGGGAAGGAATTCAGTGGCTACCACCAAGAAAAAGGCCTTGCTACATGGTCGCATCCAGTGCATTAAGAGCCCTTTGGGCAATATGCCCTCAGTCAGTTCCCAGTTCCCATTTGAGTGGTCTTTCTCCTCACCACTGCCCATTCACAGGCCCACTTGCTCTGGGCCCAATCCACACAACTTTTCAGAGGAAGAGTGCAAAACAGGTGGGGGGGGGGAATGCTCCATCTCCTCCTCACTCTTGTCACTTCCTGCATGTTTAGAGAGCAGCTGAACAGGCAGAGAGGGAATGGAGGGAGAACTGCAGAGCCGCCTTGAGACCTTTGGGTATAGGGCAGTATATAAATTCAATCATCATCACCATCAACCAAACACCAGCAGTGACATCTCCCGCTCCCCACCTCCCCACAAATGTGTGTGATGGGTCTTGGCAGGGGCCTTACAATGCCCACCCCCGAAGCCCGGCCAGAATCAGCTGAATAATAATAATAATAATTTATTATTTATACCCCGCCCATCTGGCCGGGTCTCCCCAGCCACTCTGGGCGGCCTCCAACAAATACCAAAATACAATACAAGTCACAGTTTAAAAACTTCCCTAAACAGGGCTGCCTTTAGGTATTTTCTGAATGTCAGGTAGTTGTTTATACCCTTGACTTCTGATGGGAGGGCGTTCCACAGGGCGGGCGCCACTACCGAGAAGGCCCTCTGCCTGGTTCCCTGTAGTTTTGCTTCTCACAGTGAGGGAACCGACAGAAGGCCCTCGGCGCTGGATCTCAGTGTCCGGGCTGAATGATGGGGGTGGAGACGCTCCTTCAGGTATACAGGACCGAGGCCGTTTAGGGCTTTAAAGGTCAACACCAACACTTTGAATTGTGCTCGGAAACGTACTAGGAGCCAATGCAGATCTCTCAGGACCGGTGTTATGTGGTCCCGGCGGCCACTCCCAGTCACCAGTCTAGCTGCCGCATTCTGGATTAATTGCAGTTTCCGGGTCACCTTCAAAGGTAGCCCCACGTAGAGCGCATTGCAGTAGTCCAAGCGGGAGATAACCAGAGCATGCACCACTCTGGCAAGACAGTCTGCGGGCAGGTAGGGTCTCAGCCTGCGTACCAGATGGAGCTGGTAGACAGCCGCCCTGGACACAGAATTAACCTGCGCTTCCATGGACAGCTGTGAGTCCAAAATGACTCCCAGGCTGCGCACCTGGTCCTTCAGGGGCACAGTTACCCCATTCAGGACCAGGGAGTCCCCCACACCTGCCCGCCTCCTGTCCCCCCAAAACAGTACTTCTGTCTTGTCAGGATTCAACCTCAATCTGTTAGCCGCCATCCATCCTCCAACAGCCTCCAGGCACTCACACAGGACCTTCACCGCCTTCACTGGTTCTGATTTAAAAGAGAGGTAGAGCTGGGTGTCATCTGCATATTGATGAACACCCAACCCAAACCCCCTGATGATCTCTCCCAGCGGCTTCATATAGATATTAAAAAGCATGGGGGAGAGGACAGAACCCTGAGGCACCCCACAAGTGAGAGCCCAGGGGTCTGAACACTCATCCCCCACCACCACTTTCTGAACACGGCCCAGGAGGAAAGAGCGGAACCACTGTATAACAGTGCCCCCAGCTCCCAACCCCTCTAGCCGGTCCAGAAGGATGTTATGGTCGATGGTGTCAAAGGCCGCTGAGAGATTCAGCAGAACCAGGAAACAGCTCTCACCTTTGTCCCTAGCCCGCCGGAGATCATCAACCAGCGCGACCAAGGCAGTTTCAGTCCCATGATGAGGCCTGAATCCTGATTGGAAGGGGTCCAAATGGTCCGCATCTTCCAGGCGTGTTTGGAGTTGTTCAGCAACCACCCGCTCAATCACCTTGCCCAAGAATGGTAGATTTGAGACTGGGCGATAGTTGGCCATATTGGCCGGGTCTAAAGATGTTTTTTTAAGAAGCGGTTTAATGACCGCCTCTTTCAGCGGGTCTGGAAAGATTCCCTCACAGAGGGAAGCATTCACCACCGCGCAGAGCCCATCGCCCAGCCCTTCCCGGCTAGCTTTTATAAGCCAGGATGGGCAAGGATCAAGGAGACAGGTGGTCGGTTTCACTCGTCCAAGCAGCCTGTCCACATCCTCGGAGGTAACAGATTGGAATTGATCCCATAAAACATGACTAGACAGGGCTCTAGCACTCTCCCGCCCTAGCCCTGCTCCCACGGTGGAGTCTACCTCCTTCCGAATCTGAGCAACTTTATCTGCAAAAACCTTTGCAAAAGCATTGCAGGAGATCTTGGGGTCCCTACCAGACCCCGGTGACAAAGGTGGTTCTGCTAGGTTGCGAACCACCTGAAAGAGTCTCCTGCCGCTGTTTTCTGCAGATGCAATAGAAACAGCGAAGAAGGTCCTCTTCGCTGTCGCCATTGCCACTTGGTAGGCTCGAAGTTGAGCTCTAGCCCGTGTCCGATCTGATTCAGAATGAGTTTTCCGCCACCGGCACTCTAGCCGTCTCAGCGACTGTTTCATCGCCCTCAGCTCCGGGGAGAACCACGGGGCTGTCCGGGCTCCATGCAATCGGAGAGGACGCTTCGGAGCCAGACAGTCAATAGCCCTGGTTAACTCTGCATTCCAGCGGGCCACCAGGGAATTAACTGAAAGGCCATCAACATGGGATAATACATCCCCTACCACTCTCTGGAAGCCAATTGGATCCATTAAGTAGCGGGGGCGGACCATTTGAATCGGTCCCACCTCCCTGCAGAGGGGAAGGGTCGCAGAGAAGTCCAGTTGCACCAGGAAGTGATCTGACCATGGCACTTCTTTTGTTTCGCTTTTACTTAGTGTCAGATCACCACCATCCATAGAGGTAAACACCAGGTCTAAGGCATGTCCGCGGCTATGAGCTGAAGTAATTCCCGATTAAATTGTCCTAGCAGGTGAACTTAAAAGTCAATTAAAATGGATTAGTTAGGACAGGGGCCAGTTCTTAAGTAGTAGGCACAGACAAGTTCTCACTGGTTTAATCACAATACAGTGGTACCTCTGGTTACGAACTTAACTCGTTCCGGAGGTCCGTTATTAACCTAAGGTACCACTTTAGCTAATGGGGCCTCCCGCTGCCGCTGCACCGCCACCACATGATTTCTGTTCTTGTCCTGAGGTAAAGTTCTTAACCTGAGGTACTACTTCCGGGTTAGTGGAGGCTGTAACCCGAAGTGTTTGTAACCCGAGGTGTTTGTAACCCGAGGTACCACTGTAAAGCTATCTAAAAGACTTAAGTTGTTGGCACCGTTGAATGAAATCAGATACAATAACGTGGGCAACATAGTGGGGATGCCATTTCAATGGCAAAGTCTAACGGACACCCAAAACGAGACTTTCCTCTTTTTTTACCCGTATTCTTACATAATAGGCATGCTCAATCGTCTATAAACACATGGCGATTCATTATGAGATGGAACAAAAACAAATATCCCTGCCTTGTTATTATATGGAATCATAGCATGCCTCTGTTTATGCTCATTATGACAGGCTTCGCTGCAGTATCCAATACCTGGAGAACAAAAGGGAATCTTGGCTTCGCATCAGAGCCCCTTTTCATCCTTTCCCTTTCAGCAGGCAAGCAAACTGTCCATATTGTAGAATGTGAATTAATGCTTATTAATGCACAAAATTTTCACCTATGGGCAGCATGGGATCCTGTCTCTGTATTTACTGGTTTCAGAATTAAATCAGCAGGTCAGTGCTGAGATTCCTTTGCTGTGGAGAGTTTTATCTAGTCTATCTGTCCTCTGCACGATCTTTTGGTCTCTTGTTCACTGGTTGTTTCTTTTGCTCAACTTTCCAGATGCCTTTCATCTGTACCCCTATGCAGAGCACAGCCTGCATATTGTGGATTATATCCATTTGCACACAGCCTACCCTTAGCGCTGGGAGGTCATTATCTATCAACACTTCCAAATCCAACTGTTCAGTTTCCAGTCTCAAGTTATATTTGCAAAATGTTATTGATATTTTATCCCAGTGTTGGAACTCAGTGAAGCTCTCTTAAGCACTTTGTAAGGAAAGGTACTTAAATAGCCATCATTTATTAATAAAGCCCATATTGCTCGTAAAATTCTTAAATCTTTCATGAATTTTGCACATATATATGTATGTATGCAATATTGGGTTTATATTCTCAGTGACTCAAAGCGTGAGCCATTGGATAGAAATTATTGGATTCAGCCCGGGAGACTTTAATCCAGAATTTAGCCAGCTCTAGCACCTCTGGGCTTTGGGTAAGTCACTATTACTATCCAGTGGATTCTGTGCAGCTGGGAATAACAGTGCCTTTACTCTCACAGATATAAGATAAACTGAGTTACAATGCAATTTGTGCAATAAGGTAAGGCTCAATTTGTCAGGGCTGAGCCCTAGGGTGATGTCCAAGATGAGTCAGGTAGTGGGGTCAGAAGAACAAGCTGAAGAACACACAGCATCCCGCCAGAGGAACAAAGATCTTGCTGTTCAGGCATGGCCTAACTCAAAGAGGAAGCTATCATCTTATTGATAAGAGGGGTCATCTTTTTGATTCTCTGGAGTCTTCAATGCAACATATCATTCACTACCAGAAACAATCCTGCTGGACAACACTGTACTGACATAATGGTGGTAGATTTCTTTGCTGTTGCTGCTGCCATAAAACACACCCTAAAATGTGCTCTTTCTCCACTATCACTCTAGGCATGTACCCAAGTGTTCCATTGCTGCAAGGCCCTCAGAAAACCAAGGGACTCAAGAGGGCATTTAAGTACAACTGTGTCAACTACCTAAATCATCCTTCCATTCCACTAATCAACCATACTTTGAAAGGATTCCCAGCTCTAGTGGTTGGAAAATCCCACAGATTATTCAAAAATCTCTCTGAATCTGGTAGCCTCCAAGGGCAGATCCTTTCAATAGTCACACCCCTGCAGATGTTAGGAGTCTTAGCAAATAAAAAACCCTAATCTGGTAGTGAACTATGCATGGGGTTCTTTCAAACTCTCTTATTTACAGGCCACATTTGCAAGTACCAGAGCAAGTGTGCCTTGCAATATATGTAGGGCAAAATACCATCTTAGTCAGGGCCATGATTATGGAATCGATGAAGTCTTGCACTGCTCCAGATGATGGGGGCTTGACCTGGGTGTTGAAATCTCCCAATGCAACCACCCCAAAAAAAACAGCTCAGGTGGTGAGATGGTTGAGCATTGGGGTGGACCAATCCTGTATCAGTACCCCACCAAAATACAATGCAAACATAGCAGATTGTTTGACATGGTACCTCAATAGGACTCAAGATAGATCACCATGATTTGGCCTTTCTACTTCATAGTAAGATACAAAAACAGGAAAACCAAGATCATACTCTATATATTGGAGTGGGGAACCTCAGGCTTGGAGGCCAGATGTGGCCCTCAAAGCCTGTCTATTTGGCCCTTGAGAGTCTCCCCAGGCCACACCCCTCGCCAGTCACTTCACACCCTCATCTTGGTTTGTTTTTTTTTGCATGGCTGGAATGAATGCTTGAAATCTTACAATTCCTCTCTGATAATGACAATGGTTCTGACAATGAGAACCTTGGGTTGAAAAAAAGTTCGCTACTCCTGCGCTGTACCCTGATTCAGCCAGATTAGAGAGAAATTACTCTGACCCAACTATAGACAATGTACAGACAGAAGATGGATAGGGAACTGCACGTGCAATGAATGCTGTGCAAATATAGTTTTCAAATGATGATTACTTTTTCTGGAAGGACCCTTCTGTACAAACTGCACACAAACCTGAACCATTCTGTCTCAGAGTACAGAGAGGGAGAAAGCGAATTTTCCCCAGCTTCCTCTTTCTCTTTGAGGTGGTGACTTTTGATGAGGGTTGCAAGTTTCCCCAGGGCAAGTTTCCCAACCAGCAATGACCATATGAAAACAGAGGCTCCATCAGACTTGAAACTGCCATTCTATGGAATCCAAGAAACGTAATCTTTACATAAGGAGCCATGGGCCCTTCTGCTATTTGCAGTGATGGTTTGAATTGACCTCTTTCTCCCGAAAATGGCCTCTCTTGGCATCTCGTCATCCAAAGCCCCCTCTTGTGGAAGTCCTTGTTCTTTTATCTCACACCTTGAGCTGAACTGCCGCTAACGTCCTGCTTTATCACTGGGTGCACTGTCCTGCTATTTTAGAAATATTCTCACGCTCGCTGGAGCAAATGTTGATAAGATGCCTAGAGAATGCGATAAAAACCAAGGAAAGGAAAGATATCTTTCAAACATGATAAAGAAAGACGTTTTTTAAAAGAACCTCCAGAAATGAAAGACTTCTGCCAGGCCATTATTGAGCATGAATCCTCTGCGGTGTTTGTAGAGTTGGGGGCTTATTGTTTGGTTGTGCTCTTTGAAAGGTTTAGGGCTCTTACTCTGTCTTTTGGAAAAAAAATATCTTTGAAGGTCATGTCTGAATTCAAAGCTGTACTTATTGTCTGAGTTTTCCATGCTATCTACATTAGGACTGCGTATCACACTTGGAAGCCCAGTATCTCCTGAAGCTAATATTTTCTAATTCCACTTTTATCCTACCCTCTGGTGTAGTATTTGTCAGTGCATGTTTGCATCTGCAGGTGCTGATAAGCTAGAAACAGCTACCTGACTAACATTATTATAGTGGGCTTTTTCGTCTTCTTTTTTCTTAGGCAGTTTGAAATGATTATTGCCTCCGGACTCTAGTCATATGCTAGAAGATAGCATAGTTTTATTCGGTGATCCCTCCCTCGTCGATTTGAAGCAATGGTGGTTGTAGAGATGACCAAGGAGGAGAGAGGGAAAAAAATGAAATCTTATTGCCACTAAAAAAAAAAAAAGAAATACTGTAAAATAAAACGAGGAGGGAAAATGGGGCGGGAGAAAGAGGCAGCTTCTTAAGGCGAGCTGTAACAGTAGCAATATCATTTCTGTAACAAAGGCTGTGGTTCCTTGTTCAGGTTTCAGAGGAGGCAATTAATCTCTCTTGATTTGAGAGTGGTACTAAGCAGAACCATTCCACAAAACTGCTGCACATAATGATGCTTAGAGGAGGCCGCGGGGGTGGCGGGGGAGAGTAGCAGGCATTAACCTGGAGCACATCAAACGATCTGTGAATGACTATCTGGCCTTGTTGTATTGACCCTTTTGATTCTGCATTAGTGAGGTAAGACAAATGTAAAGCCGTTATGCGACCAGCCACGATGCGAGTGGGAATCGATATGGCAAAAAAAGAAAAGGGAAAAAAAGAACCTTTCCACCCTTTGGGGATGTAAGTAGTTTTCAGGCACCACTTGCGGTTTCTGCAAGAGAGACAGAATTCTCTGAGCCTACCTGGCAAATCGGTGGCACGCTGAATGCATTCGTTATACTAAAAATGGGCCCGTGCATCATTTCCTATGGTTTTATCAACCCTTGCCCCATGCAGTTCTCATCCATCTAGGTATGTTCAAGCCAAGAACGCTGCTTGAGAAACTTGTCCTTCATTATTTTATTTATTACGTTTGTATTCTGTTCTTTTCTTCAGTTTGGTTCCTTGTGCACATGTATGGTTTGATGCAGCTGAAATGATTAGTTCAGCCACTTGCACTCGGAGTACACCTGGGCAGCACCTTGGCTCAGTTTACATTTCTGCACCTGCACAAGGAACTGGCACCTATATTAGGATGGGTAGACCCAATCCTATCAGCTATTGTCTCTTGGCACATATATGTGGTCTCCAGAGATGGGGGACAAAGTTCAATTCACTTTGCATTTAAAGGCAAACTTGCCTAATTTGCACTTTTCAAAACAATGCATGAACTGAAACACAGCCATCCCTTGAAGTCTGCACTTCTCCAAATCTCGCCATGCAGTTCTCCAGCCAAGTAATGATTACAAAAATACATTAACTAGGGCACAGTATGCATAAGAATGCACGTATTAGTGAAAACAGCATATAACAATGCACTGTATTTTTAAAATTACTTTGCAAAACGTGTATATTAGGCCAAATTGCATACAGGAATGTGTGTATTAAGAGAATTTGTGCACTAAAATGCTGGTGAATTTTCACGAGGAGCTATTTTTTTTAACAAGCGGAAGCCGATATGAAAATGTAGAGAACAGAATTTAAGATCGGAAAAGCCTAGTGGTTTCCCATCCAGGTGTTGACTACCACTTGACCTTTTTAGCTTCAGCAAGGTGTTGCATAATGTGCTTTAGGGCCATTCCCTGGGAGCAGTCATGGTCAACAGGTCTTCATTCAAATGTCACTCCTGAGGGCCAGTTCTATCAGGAATGGTTTAGGCAGCCCAGCATATTGGATTAGATGGTCCAGCACAGACAATAGTTTGAAAAGTGGTATCTATCATTCAGCAAATAGAGCCTCTGCCCCACTCACCATAAATCCTCACTCTTAACAGGAAATCACAGTGTGAGGATGAGGCGATTTGATCTTAGTCTGATAGATGACACAGTGAACAAGGCAGGGAAGATGTGCTGACACAGAAGGAATGTTTATTTCAGCCATCAGCTGTGCTGTGCTTGTGCCTGGACTCCGTCTACATTACTGCACCTGCACAATGAATTAGCACCTATAATAGGATGGGTAAGCCCAATCCTATGAGCTGCTGTCTCTGTACAATGGGTACCAGAATCGGACTACTGCATTTTCCTACTCTGTGCAGTAATCCTGAATGCATTTACTAGAGACCAAGCCCTATTGAACACAGGACTTGCTTCTGACCAAACATGCATAAATTTGTGTTGCATATCAAGAGAAGTGTGTGTGTATGCACACACAATTTCTGCAGACAAGCAGCCCCCAAAAGCAGTTTATCAAGCTTTTTTAAATGGAGCATCATACTTGACTGGTGGGCTATGTTCAGCTAGATGGATCACAAACCACACAGGCCTGCAATAAGCACTGTGCATTTGTACTGTATTACAGAAAAGACAACTTGCCAGTTTTTCTAGGTCACATATTTGATTGGTTTGACGCTTCAGAACAATTCAAAACTTCAGGGTAATATACTTTTCTTACACACCAAGACATCAGCTTCCTTTATGAAGTGGGGCACATACTTTCATTTGCTTCATTTGTTTGTTAATCGCCTAATTACAATGTTTTATTTGTAAAGGGGGAAGCATGTGCTATGTTGATCTTTATGGCACGCACAAAGCCCTGTTGTGTTTTGAAGAAATCCCCTTCCCCTTTTGGGACGGCATTAGAAACTCTTGACTTGTTCCATAGTCATGAGCATAAATGCAAGCAGGAGCATTGATTTCCCCATTTCCTCACCTCTCAAGAACAATTCATAAAGCACGGAAGTTCTAACTGGTCAATCAATACTTGCTACTTAAATCAGAGGCACTGCGGTCTGCCTGAGTTATTAAAAGTGTTCCTTTTGAAGATGCTGCTCAATGAAAAGGGAGGAACTGATTCAACCTCTGGTTGGACTTCAAACTCATGCGCCGAAGGAAGCTGTGTTGTTAACCGCATTCAGGGCTTTTCCTGTTTGGTTCCTGCCCAAGTGAAATAAGGGAAATGCATCTCCTTAAAAAAGCTCTTCAGCTGTTGCTGGCTGCTTCATGGGAACCAGGACAAAGACAACTGTTGGCCATTGTGTTTTCCCACCCCGCACCCCCATCCTGTACTGTAGTCTGCAATTTTTAAAACAGAAGTGAGCATTACACAGTGACCTTTGGCTATCTCTTCCTGCAATGTAATTATAGAACCATGAGATGGGCAGGCTACTTCAATTTGTTCTTCAGCATCAGCTCTCAAATCTGCCGCGGGTCTTGGTGGATCACTTAGGCTGCAAATGTATGGCTCCTAAGAAGGGTGTCCCAGGGACACTCTGATGTTCTGACACGGGTTGGAGCGCCAGCATTGGTAGGACCAAAAAGGAGGCACCGGGGTGGGCGGGCATGTCAGGAGCAGAATGAGAAACAGCTTAGATCCAAAACTCAGCTAGCTGACACCCTTCAAACCAGGGAGACATTTCGACAAGACCAGGAGTTGCTTCCCATTGTTCTCAATGCAAGGTAATTAGTTGAAAAAAAATATATTTAAAAGGATGGAGGACCACAACTGCATTTGAAGCACCTGCCTCCAGTTTTACACACACACACACACACACACACACACACACACACACACAGAGAGAGAGAGAGAGAGAGAGAGAGAGAGAGAGAGAGAGAGAGATTTCAGGCTTAATAAAACTTTTTTTCTTCAGCAGCATTATTATCATTGAAACCACTTCCATATTATGAAAATCACAGGCTGTAGGGCAGGCCATTGAAAATGGCCCCTTTAACTGGTAAATATCTAGGGGGAAATTATTAGATTGCACCACAGGCATGTTATGAAAGGGTCAAGCCCTAAACCAGGATCTCATTAGCCTGCCTGATCATTTTGGCTCTGATCAAAATAGTCTCAATTTCAATTGTTGGGGAGGGGGGAAACTAATCAAATGCTAGGCCAATATATTCTTGATTGTTCCACAACCTTTCCTCAGAGTGGCAGTTCCAGGAGGAGGCAGAAGAGGAGACACCGGCCATTGAAGCTGCATCATGGCTGCTAGGATTGTCTCTGCCCCCGGCTCCTCTCAATGTCCTGACATCATGTGTGCAACACATTACATTTGGCAGTGTAATGAGGAGGTACCCATCTTGAATAAGCTGGTTGCGTATTTAACCCACCTGGGAGGAACTTCAGGGATCCTTGGCTGTATCTTTTAATTTCCTTTGTTAAGGACCCATGGCTTAGTCTGCATTAGTCTGCAGTGTAAGAAGGAAGGAAGGAAGGAAGGAAGGAAGGAAGGAAGGAAGGAAGGAAGGAAGACTCAAAGGTCCAAAATATTAAAGAATTAATGGTCCAATGCATTTTGCAGCTATTCTTCCCCATGGGTGCAACAAATGCAAACTATCACTGGGTATTCAGGGAATACAAGTGCTATTAAAGTATATATGAAAAGAATTAGTCTCTAGGAGAGGGTATTTGAAATGCATTGAGTCATTAAAGCTTTCATTTTGTGGCTCTCATTCATCTGCACAGAGGCTGGCTGGTACCACCAGAACATTGCTAGCATGTTACATGGGGATGTGCAGCTGGCCTTATGAACTGTCCCCCACCCCTACCTCTTCCTCTTTGCAGCTGATGTTGCCCCTTGCCCTCTCATCCCTTCGGTGGTTTAGCCAGTTGCCTTTTGGTGCTGTATGGGGATTTTTGAGGTGGTCTCCAGGCATGTTGACCATGTTTTCTTTTCACCAGCTCCATACCAATCGGCACTTGTTGTCAAAACTGAACAGGCAAGGGAAGGGGTTTAGCTTAGCTCTCAGCCAAGGGACCAAGTCAGTGACAGTATCTTCACCCAAGCTTACTGCCAGTCAGTTTGAGGGTGGGTAGGAATATGAGGCAGACCTTGGTCATAGCATCCCTACGAATGGGAGGGACAGTGGGAGGGTGGCATGTACAGGTTGCATTTCAAGCAAGCAGGTAACTAAAGCTCCATCTCAGCAAACAGTCTGATCTGTGGCCCAAGTTAGGGTGGTGTTTGCTGGGGAAAGGGTGAAGGAGATTTGCCTTCCACCATCACTATGTTAGGCTGACTGCGTTGTTTTCTTGTAGGTCCTTGATTTTAATAAAGCTCTGGCCTTGTCTCGCATGTTCATTCTGTGATGTGGGGCCACCTTTAAGACTCCATCTCTCCTTTCTTCTTCTTCTTCTTCTTCTTCTTCTTCTTCTTCTTCTTCTTCTTCTTCTGGTAGTGACACCTTCCATCCTTTCCTCTTAATATTCTGCACTGCATCAGGAACTCTGTCCATACAGAATGGAGGCTGCACGGTGGAGGTCTTCCAAGTCTGTGCTTGCTCACTTGGCTGGCTATTTCCACTGCTGGCCTTGTTCCACATCTCTTGAAAAAGAACAGAAGACGAGACTTGCTGGATCAAGCCAACAGCTCATTGAATCCAGCATCCTAGAGTACTGTGGCCAGTTCAGGGCACTGCAATTCAAGAAGGATACTGACAAGCTGGAACGTGTGCAGAGGAGGGCGACCAAGATGATCAAAGTTCTGGAAAACAAGTCTTATGTGGAACAGTTGAAGGAGTTGGATATGTTTAGCCTGGATAAGAGGAGACTGAGGACTCAGCTAGATTGGTAAAGAAAAAGCATTTTATATGTGTTGTGTATGCGATATAACACTGTGACACCAGATGGCACTGTGGATTTCTGTCTTTCCCAACCAGACTTCCTTGTGAGTTTACAACGCGTTTAGCTGAAACGCTTCTTTGATGTGTCCAAATCCAACCTGAGAGGAGATAATGATAGCCACCTTCACTTTAGTTGAGATTCCTGAATTCAAGGGGGTTGAATTAGATGACTAGATGACCCTCAGGGTCCCTTCCAAGTCTACAATGCCCTTACTTTTGAGAGGATGATAGTAGATAAGAAAGTATGGCTTATAAGGTTCATATGTGTTAACTCCTTGGACAAGTTTTGGCATAGGGTCCCTTCAGACATATAGTGGTTTCCCTCCCCCCCCCCCCCGCTTTCCCTCACACCTGGTGCTGTTGGCAAACTCTATAGCAAAGCTCCCGGCAAAAGTAGTTTTAGGATAGCAAGTTTTAAAATGTCATGTGCTCCAAATTAGGGACAGGCTGCACATGATCAATAATTTCTTTTGGTGGTAGTGATCTAAAGTCAAGCTTATGTAAAAAAAGAGTGGCCTTTTAAAATAAATAAATAAATAAATAAATAAATAAAAGATGGTAGAAGTGTGATGTTTAAATTTGACAATACTCCTTTAAAGTTGGTGCTTTGAAAGAGAACGGCTGCCAATTTATGGTAATCTTAATGCCTCACAACCTTGAAAGTGTCCCTTTAATTAGCCTGTAAAAAATGAGGTAGCTTTTGATACGTTCGCTTCGTGAAAATGTCTGCAGGCTATCCGATATACGATGAATGTCAGCATTTGTCACTGAGAAGATTTTGCTAACAGACACTATGTGACTCCTAAAGGTTGAAGTAGACGTATGCCAATGCTGAACAGGGGAACAAAAGCAGTCTGCACAACTGCTCTGTGCTGCGGCTGAATAATGAGGCTAATTGGGGGGATTGGGAATGATTTTACCCTTCCCTGAGTCAGATCAGTTCCCCACCAAGCCTCACCTTGCTCTGTCACACTGTTTTCCTTTTCCTTTATGTTTGTCTGCCCATTATATCTCTATGCTTTTCTTTGTCTCTGTGTTTCCCTACTCCAGGTCCATGAGCTTTGCAGGAAGTGAGGCTGTCTAAATGCTGCCTGCAAAGTACAGAAGAGCTCTGGGTTGGTTAAAGAAAAGCAGCAGTTAAAAAGACAGACAGACAGACAGAAAAGCTTCTTTCAACTTTGTAAAGAAATCACCAGCTGTTCTGCTTGGGGGTGGGAGGAATTATTTGGAGTGGTTCAGTACTCCATCAGCAATATTAGGACTATCATCACCTTGTAATAACTATTGGAGGGCACCCTCTTCCAACAGAAGTGAGCTAAGCTGGTTGGTGTGAAGTTGCTAGTGCTAATATAAAAAAATATACAGGTAAGAATATACATTACTTGGTAACTTCTTTTTTTAGGCAAGAAAGTGCAGGAGACAATCTCCGTCCCTTGAAAATATGAAATCAATATGGACTTGGGAGGAAAGTGATTCTTTTTTACTCCTGCCCGCAATAGTCCTGGGACCTGCAATTTGGCCATCTTAATTCATTATGGAGGGGACCCTGTACCTGCAGAATAAGGGCTTATCCAGACTTCCTTTTGTGCCACATTTCTAGGCACAGGTTGCACTTTAAAGCTCCACATCCGAGCATTTTCTTCTTTGCCTCGGCACTTTCACAGGGGTATTTGCCTCCAGAAGTGCAAATATTAGGACATAACATTAAAGAATGGATTAAAGAGTCTGTACATTGCTGCAACAGCTGTTAGGTAACCATCTTTTGTAGACTCTATTGCTTGCTAATGTTAAGTAGTGGTCAATGGATGTTTCCTCAGTGGGTCCTGATCGCTGGCGGTGGATGTTTCTTCAACTGGGCTGGGGCTGAGAACAGTGTCCTGCAGTGCGTGTGTCAGGGAAATTTGGGGGAATTGCAGTGTAACCAGTGAAAGTTGCAGTTATCTGGAAGAAGGAGCTGTAGCATTCTTTTAAGTGGATGCTATTTGCTTTAGGAGAAACTGATGGTCCACCGTTGCATCTGTGGTCCTACATCTAGATTTACTTCACTGATTACACCATAAATTCACACGTCTAAAGGACATTTCCAAGGGAACGCTACTATATACAGTATTGCAACCAGAAAGGCTCCCTGCCTCCTCGGAATAAGATTTGAATTGCGCGTCTTTAAAACTGCAGTCATATAAGACAAGCTTTTGTGCTGTGCTAAATACGGCAACTTTCAGAATTTGAAAGCTAGTGTGTATGTATATTAAAAGCCTGATTTGAGCTTCATAAAAGTGGTCTATGAATATCTGTAAAATACGTTTTCATTTCACCATCTGCAAAAGCCGGTTAGAATATCAAACTGGAATGAATCAATAAAAACAGAGATGAGAATTCAGCCCACATATGTGGCTTTAAAAAAATAAAAACACAAAACACACACACAGGCACACACACTGGGCAAAGAGTGTTAACCGTGCATTCGGTTGACAAAAATGACACGTCCGCCCTGCTCTGCTGAGACAGGCTGGTGGGGAGGAAGATTCGCAGCATTTGTTCATTTAAAGATAAGGATAACTCCCTGCGCAGAGCACCACAAGCAGAATGCAATGAGCATTCCATCCCTCCCAAAAATTATTCTGCTCAAGTCACTGAAAGCCACATCCTCTGAATTCTTTATGAGAATTTTTACCCATCTCCATTCGGAAGCTTCTCTGGTAATTGGGGGCTAAGGTGATTCTTCAGAATCTTTTTGTATTATACAGAAGCAGACAACTTGATCAGCACCAATGGCACCTTGGAAAAGTGGCATGCAGCCTTTGGAGCTTTAGTGAAGGCTGGTCATTGTTGGGGAACAAATGTGAATGGACTGTTGCTCTTTCTCTGAAGCACCTGGAATGATCTTTGCACCTATCTCTAGGGGACTGAAACTGATTAGCTGAGTTGACCCAAGAGCATAGCTGTCAACCTTTTCCTTTTTTTGCGGGAAATTCTCTTATTATAGCATTGGGAAACATCAGGGAGGGTTGACAGCTACAAAGGAAAGGGTGGTGCCCTTCCACTTCATATGCAGTTGCACTGAGGTCCTGCTTTTAGTCTGGTTTGTCACTGTGAGAACAAGGTGCTGGGCCAGATGGCTCTTTGGCCTGATCCAGCAAGGCTCTTTCTATGTTCCAATAGCCTTATGTAGTATCCAGCTAGATTAGCAAGTGAATCTTACTTCAGCACTGGCAGCAGGACAGCATCCCTTGCCACACCTGGGAACAGTGGGCAAGCTTAGGGTAGACAAATTAGAAGTTTCAGTGGGAATAGTAGGAGCTTCTGGCCAGCCATCAGCATCTGCTGCTTGAAGGAGCTGCCTCACTGTCTCATGGTAGGGCTGGAACTACTAGTCAAGTGCAGCTTGGGAGTCTGTGTGCCAAGAAGCTGAACAGCAGTATTTTTGCATATGGCTGGGTGCCAATTTCAAAGTGCAAATGCTTTTCTGAGGAACAGGCCTACCTGCCTAGGTGCTGGATTCTGTGGTTCCATAATGCCTGTACATTTTTTTTTAAAAGAATCAGATTGCACACAGCTGTGTACAATTTAAAAGTTGTGCCCCAGCAATGTATGTGACATTTCGAAAAGGATTCTAGGTCACAATTTTGGAATGTTATGCAGGGGTGGTCAACTCCCAAGAGACTGCGGTCTACTCACAGAGTTAAAAACAGGCAGTGATCTACCCCATTTTGGGGGGGGGGGTTAGGTTGTAGAGCTTTTTTTAGGGAGGAAAGCCCGTTTTTTAGGGGACCAGGTCAAAGTTGTTGAGCTTTTTTAGGGGAGTCAAAGTTGTTGAGCTTCTTTGAGGGGAGCCAGTGATCTACCAGTAGATCACGATCTACCTGTTGGATGTGCCTGGTATAATGCATCTCTTTGATGTGACAAAATTTCTTCGATTAGTTCAAGCTTTCTCCAAAATTGTGACGGTTGGAAACATTTATTTTAAACCACGAGGTGAAATTCTCAAACCATGAATAGCAAACTATCGTTATCCACAGGGATGGATAAACCAGTCAATTTCAATTTATCTCAGTTTCTCATCTCCCTCCCCCCACCTGCAATCTGAAGTCTACTGTTCTTGTTGTTGCTGCTGTTATTAGCAGAGCTTTTTTCCAGCCAGAACTTGCCGGAGCTCAGTTCCAACACCTCTCAGATGGATGCCGTTGCCATTCTAAGAGAACGATGCAGGCGTTCATGGTGAGTTCCGGCACCTCTTTTTCTAGAAAAATAACACTGGTTATTAGTATTACATTTATTGCCCTCCCCTCACAGCAGGGCCCAGGGTGGGTTGCAAGAATTGAAAATACCACTATTAAAAATTGTGAAAACCAGGCTCAACCCTTACCAAAATCATTTTTAAAAATAGTTAAACCAGGGCAAGCCCTCACCAAAACGGTGCCAAATTCTGAGGGAGGTGCGACAACTCAAAGGTCCCCCTCTGCTGATCTTAACACCTGAGAAGGTATGTAGGGAAGGAAGTGGTCTCTCAGATATCTGGGGTTTAAGCTGTTTAGGGCTTTAACCACATGATATAGCGGTGGATATTAAAAAAAATAAAAATAAAAAATATGCATTTTTTGCACACTTTGCTCCAATATGTACATTGTTTTGCTGGCGAAATACCATGCAATGTTCAGAGAAGTGTCACTTTCAAAGGATAGCTGTGTTTCAGTTCAGGTATTGTTTCAGGAAGTGCAAATTAAGTAGATTTGCATAAAAATGTGATCTGAAATGAATTCTTGGGCCGCCTCCCCGCCACTGCTGTTATTTCCTCTGGCATTCTGGTCCCGTTAACAAGAGAATCCATATTGTGATTCAGTTATTGGCATAATTTATATTCTGAAAAACAAATATAGAGGGGCTCATTTGAGGAAATCAGATTCCTCCCCCTTTTAATCTGAAGCTCAAAATAGTTCCTGCGCCAATTTCTCTGTGCCTCTATCATTTATTTCCTCGCCCATATCTTTAAATACAACTGCCATGCTGAAAGCCATAGATTTTCAAAGTGCTCCAGCAATGACAGATGACTTTTACCTGCCTTTTGCTATTTCCTTTCCAGGATTTGTATTCAAACTCAATTTCAGGACATGTTTTCCTAAGACTGACATACTAATATTGATACTTGCTTATTGCTGCAATAATTTTCAGGAGGCGGAGGGGCAGGAGAGGGGAAAGGGGACCTTGCTCAGGATAGGATCTGTAGAACCAAAGTGGAATATATTCCCTTTTTTTTGCCTTCAGCTTCAGCCTCCTTAGTCTAATGCATGCAGATGGCAATTCCTTTGCAAGCTACAGCTGTCATATTTTTGTCCTCAAAGGGAAAGCAGCAGAGAGAGTGTTAGCTCTCGACAGGCAACAAACAGCAGGCTTTCATAACAGAAAGGTGACAGAAGGGGGTCTGGTTTTGCAGGAGCTCATCTGTCTGAAATGGGATGCACTATGATACTTTTAAAATATCTCCAATGCAAATCCCTTCCTCAGACTTATTTGAGGTGGTTGTTTTTCTAGTAAACATCCTCCTTGCCATAAAAGTTTCAGGCTAGCTCGCTTCCTGTGAATCATTTGCTGTCCGTGTAGGACAAGAATGAGGAGCCTGTGGTCTTCCAGATGTTGCTGGACTACAGCTCCTATCATATTGACTGGTGATGGTGGGAGTTGGAGACTGACAATGGGTTCATACGCACCTCTGGCTGTCCCGTGTTTTCTAAGCACAGGGCCGGGAGGTTTTTCGTTTGCCCCACTACTGTCCTTGGGGAAAACCCACTGTTTGCCACTGAATTGGAACCAATGTTCTGCAGAGAACCTGACTGACATTTTTCCAAAACAGCTGGTTTCCCAGGGGAAAGCAGAGGGACAAATAACATCTGGGTGGGCACAGATTCCTTTGCAAATTGGTGCAAATTGGAAATTAATGGAACAGCCCAAATCTCTACAGGGCATTTCTGTCTTCTGTCTATGGATGGGGTGGGAAGAGTTATTGGTTTGTTTTGTTTTTGTTCTTGCTTTTATTATGTACAGTGGTACCTCAGGTTACGTACCCGATCCGTTCCGGGGTGCCGTTCGCACCCCAAAAAGTACGTAACCTGAGCGTCCATTTTGCACATGCGCAAAGCATGATATCGCGCTTCTGTGCATGCGCAAACTGCGCAGAACGCTTCTGTGCATGTGCAGACCACACGGACACGTGCAGAAGCGTCCGTGCGGCAAAATTCACTTCCGGGTTTGCGAGGTTCGTAACCCGAAAAAATGCAACCCGAAGCGGACGTAACCCGAGATACCACTGTATTTTGTGTTTCTCTCTTGCATTTTTATGCTGTGAACTACCCTGAGATCTACAGATGAAGGGTGGTATACAAATTTAATAAACAACAGCAGCAGCAGCACAGCGTCTTCTGTCGGGGTGAACTTCCCCCCCCCCCCATAATTATTTCCCCACAACCTGCACATAGAAGTAGGGAATGGATGATTTGAATTTTTTAGTTACAGGTAGGTAGCCGTGTTGGTCTGCCATAGTCAAAACAAAAAAAAATAAAAAATTCCTTCCAGTAGCACCTTAGAGACCAACTAAGTTTGTTCTTGGTATGAGGTTTCGTGTGTATCTGAAGAAGTGTGCATGCACACGAAAGCTCATATCAAGAACAAACTTAGTTGTTCTCTAAGGTGCTACTGGAAGGAATTTTTTATTTTATTTTGTTTTGAATTTTTTTAGTCTTCTTTTGAAATACAAGCAAAAGCTTTCAAGATTTTGCAACTTCTTAAAGGCAATGCCCAGCAAAAGAAAAGAATGTTTCTGATGTGAACAGGGAGGTGTCACCCATTGTTTATATAAATGGCTTTAATTTTAGTGGTTTGGGGGGCCACTGCATGTATGACATCCTAAAAGTCATTGCCAAAGGGAATAAGCAAAGGATGGGTTGCCAACTACTCAGAAGAGAAGCAATCTCTTGCGCCTTTAGTAGCAGCTGCATATGCAGGGGAAGCTTTACATGCCATTGTGATCGGCGTGATCAGCTGCAAATACATCCTGATCAATATGCTGCTAAGGCACAGGAGCAGGGTCTATTAAAATTGTGGCAACCCTCACATTCTGCTTCTGAAATGCATACTTCTGAGACTGCTCAGTACCATTTATGAGTAGAGCTTACTTCCAGGGAAGCAAGCAGAGAATTGGAGCCCGGCTGCTTTGCAACAAGGACACAAGGAAAGCTGGAAAGCTATGTTTTTAAAACATCTGCGCTGAGAATGTGGTTCTCTGATTTGTGATTTCAAACTTAAAAGTTCCACAACAAACAAAGGAAAAACAAACTTTTACATTTGTATCAAATCCTGACACTTCTGGATGACAAGAATCAAAGAATGGATATAAAGATAGAGTAAAGTACTTTGGAGAACTGGCTGCAAACCAGATTTTGGCTGCTTTACTACGAATCTTCCCCAGAGCAGATCCCTGAAGCATTCTTTGTTGTGGCTTTGGAGAGAAATCTTGTCCGACGACCAAACAGTATGATGAGAAATACAGCTGGTGTTGTATGAATGTCATGCTAAATGAACACAATGATGGTTCTGCTTAAATAAAGGTTATCTAATTTAGATTCTTCCCTAAAATCCCATCTGGGCGGGTACAGTTTTGCTCAGACAAATCAATGGATGAAGGAGAGAACTCCTGTGCTGATAGCTGAGGGTGGAAAATATGCCAATAAAACATAATGAAAGAAATCTTCACAACCATCATTTGTATTGGACAGTAATTCTGGAACTGTCAGCTGGAGAGATGTTAGAAGGTCACTGTGGTATACTGGGTAGAGTCTGACACTCTAAAAGGAGAGGTCCTCTTGTGGATCAGTACCTGGTTAAGAAAAAGGAAGCAAAGAGCTTGAATAATGGACAGTTCTCCCAATGGAGGGATGTGGAGAGGAGAAATCCTCAAGGATTGGTGCTGAGCCCTGTGTTTTTTTAACTTGTTCCTAAAAGATTTGGGTAGCCAAGTTTTCTAATGATACTAATTGATCTGGCCAGTTTTTTTAAAAAAAGACTGTGAAGTGCTTCGAACAGGTTCTCTCCAAGCCAATTTAAATAGGCAGAAAAATGGCAAATGCAATTCCATGGAACCAAATGTAAAGTGAGGCACACTGGAGCAAAGAAAGGGGGAAATAAGGTAAATCATTTTCACATATATGTTTATAGGGTCTGTACTGGTGGTAGTTGACCAGGAACCAGACCTTGGGGTTGTAGTAGATAGATCAATGAAGATGTTGATCTACTGTGTAGTAGCTGTGAAAAAGGCACATCCAGTGTTAGTGATCATTAGAAGACATTGACAATAAATATTGCAAATACCAAAACACCACTATACAAATCTTTGGTGCAACATCTTTGGGAACTGTACAGTACTGGTCACCTTGACTCAGAAAGGATATTATAGAGCTGGAAAAGGTTCAGAACCACAAGGTCCTAGTCCAACACTGTAACCACTACACTACACTACACTACACTACACTACACTACACTACACTACACTACACTACACTGGCTGTTGTGAAGCACACATGGGTTACACTTCCAAAGTTACTTTGGGCTGAAAAGTTACTTTGGGCACAAGGAGAAGGGGACGACAGAGGATGAGATGGTTGGACAGTGTTCTCAAAGCTACTGACATGAGTTTGACCAAACTGTGGGAGGCAGTGGAAGACAGGAGTGCCTGGCGTGCTCTGGTCCATGGGGCCACGAAGAGTCGGACATGACTAAATGACTAAACAACAACAACAAAAAGTTTGAAGAAGCTGGCCAGCATGACACTGGGACACGCCATGTGGTTGCTGTCAGAGAATATGTCTGTTGTTAGCAGTCAATCCTTATTTTTCCTGTTTAATTTTTCTCTTGGAATAGGTCCATGTGCTTGGCAATAACTAATTCTAAAAACATTTGTTCATTGCCTGAGAAGCAGAACATTTAAAATGATGCTGCATGTGGAGCCTAGTTATTGGGCCACAATTTCTTTCTTTCCTTTAATGGATAAGTACATAACATTTCATTTTCCGCATCTGTAGAAAAATAACAGTCTCATAAAGGCTGGAATTACATTAAAAAAAATAATTCACCCATCTTAAGCACATGCAATATCTGGAGCAACAGAACATCAAAGCTAACTTATTTCTAAGTATTTCTATGAGTATTTTTTTGCCTAATATATAAACTTATTCAGGTATCCTTAGTGTTCATTAACTCTTTCCCCTCACTTTCTACTTTCAGTTGTAAGCTCCTTGGGAGCAGAGGAAGGGAAAGGAGAATGTTAGCTGCTTTGAGACTCCTTTGGGAAGTGATAAAGTGGGATATCAAATCCAAACTCTTCCTTCTCCTCCTCTTCTTCTACCTGTGTTGCCCTGTGAGGCACAGCTGGAACCAGCACTTAATATCCTTGGGCAGCTGCCAGAGGCCACCTAAACTCCAGTCAACCTTTTGACATCCCACAATGACTGTGAACATAGATGCAAGGCATTGTAGGAAATTAAAAGACTGGCTAGGCCAGCTGTCCATCTCCATGGTTGGAGCCCTGTCAGCCAACTCTGTCTACACTGACATGGAGGAAGGCCCATTCAGAGAGTGTTTCTCCCAGGAGGTGAACAGGGAAGCCATGACTGTTTAAAGTGGTATGATATGGGGTCACAGTCAGGAGTGGAAAATCTGTGGCTCTTCAGATGTTGTTAGACTGTGGACATAGTCCATAGGTTCGCCATCCCTACTTCATGTTCTTATTCTTTCTAAGTAGAATCCCCACAGTTACAGAGGAAGGGCTGCAACTCAGTGGCAGTGCACAAATTGTGATGCAGAATGTCTTAGGGTTCAATTTCTGGCATATCTAGATCAGGGAGCTGATAATATGAAAGACCTCTGTTAAGACCTGGGAGCGCTGCTGCCTGCTGAAGTTGACAATATTGGGCTAGATAAGCAAATACAGTGGTACCTTGGTTTACAAACTTACCAGTAATCCATTCCGGTTTAAGTCCGTTCTTAAACCAAAACAGTTCTTAAAAAATAAAAAAATTCCATTTTCCCAATGTTACATTATAACAAAAATCATAATTCTCAAATCCCAAATTCTCCCTTCCCCCCCAGACTTCCATCAACCTCCTTCTCTGGTTTATTTTAACATACTATCAATTCCCGCATATTTTCTTTACCTTCATTTTTTGTACATCTAATCTTATTTATATAATTTTTGTTACTTGTGTTTAGTCATAACCTGCTAGTGAGTGCAGTTCTTTGCATTGCTTTTGTAAATAAGCCGAAAACGGTTCCCAATCTTCCCAAAACCATTATTAAACCGAGGCGTGCTTTCCCTAATGAGGCCTCCCACCGTCGGTGCCCTTCCACTGTTCGGATTCCGTTCTTAGACTGAGGTAAAGTTCTCAAACCGGGACAATATTTCCGGTTTTGCAGCGTTTGTAAACTGAATCATTCTTAAATCAGACTGTTCTTAAACCGAGGTACCACTGTAGTTTATTTTAGTTGGTATAAGGTGTTTCCTATAACAGGGACCGTCCAGATGTTGCTGGACTCCCATCAGCCCCAACCAGCATGGCAAATGATCAAGGATGAAGTGATATCTACTTAAGAAGGACCACAGGTTCTCAATAAAGAGGCTTAACCAATGCACTCTGCATGACCCAAGAAAGCCACTAAGGAGGTGTTCCTGGAGCATGCTAGAATTCCTTGTGTATGTAGTCAGAGATTGTTATCTTGGTAACAATAAGTCTGATGTAACAATCTCTGCTTCCTTTATTTTTTAAAAAAGAAAAAGATAGGACCATGATTATAGATCTTTCATGCAAACCTGTGCCATCTCTTGCTATTCTCACAAATTAGATCGATGCATAAGGAAAGTGTTATTTCCATTATACCAGCAGGATCAGCCAAATGGAATCTTCCCTTGTTTTGCCGTTACATGTTTCCAGGTACTTCAAGCCTGCAAGCTGCCTTGCAAATAGCATCTACATGTGTTTTGAAACAGCCTTCAATTTAAAGCGGCAGGAGGCAGTAATTAAATTTAATCGAAACCATGTCTGCGAGGCTTAGGGTCAAGAAATCTTTAAATCCATCTACTTCTCTGCTTCTTTTCTTCAGCTGATGGAAAGCACCGCAGAGGCTAGGCCAATAAGGACTCATATTAGATTATTCTGTTGGTAAGTAAGATTAGTGAGATTATTCTATTTGCCTTTTTATTGCATTCCTATTGGCAGCCCCCCTCTATTTTGAGTTATTATTTGACCCTTAAATATGCACCCACTAATCTTCTGAAAATCGTTGCTCCATATATTCTTAGATTAATTGGATAGGGCATACACATTACCTGTCGCAGGTAATTTCTGCCCATCTTTCCACTACTGGAATGGCTTTGTTTGAGTAGGCAGAAGGGGTGGAACAGCCTTGTACAACAAGGGTGGGAGGAGGCAAGTGTGATGACGTGATCACAGGTGGTACCAAGGAGTACTAAGATGCATTTTCAAGATCTATATCATTATGGAATTTGATAATGTCACCTGCTTTTCTCATCCTTCATCCTTCATGGAAGGTAAGGCTATCTTTCAGTGGGTACTAATGATGATAGCTATGGCTTACATCAACTGTCAGATGTAGATAGCCACTTGCTGGGAATTGTAAGTGGAAAGAGTACTGTTGCACTCAGGTCTGGCTTAGGGGCTTTCTACCACCAATGTGGAATTAGAGCCTACTCTATGAATTGACTCAGGCCAGAAGGCTCTTCTTTATGCTGCCATTTCCTACATGAATAAAACTAGAACTGAGCCAAAATTTCTCAGGAGACATTTTCCTGAGGATTTGACCAATGAGATTTTCATTATGTAACCCAACCCTATACCCCCCAAAGAGAAGACTCTTTGTAGAATCTCCTTCAAATTCCCACCACCATTTTTTTGGGGGGGGGGGTCCCCCACCTGCAGTGCTCCAGACCAACACTGAAACTGTGGAACTGTATAGGGGGGAAAATGAAATAGATGTGCTACTGCTGCTCCCCCTGAAAAAAAAAACAGTGAGAGCATTCCATTTAAACTAGGAATACTAGGAACTAAACCTGTGTTTGCTTTGCCACTGGGCCTGCAATAAGTAACCATACTTCATGGAGGAACATTGATTCAGCATCACATGACATCAGTGATACCTAGTTATTTCAGCACTCTTTACCCTGTTCTGTGAGTGATCAAACTAGTAAGTGTCATGTCAAGAGACTGAATCAGTAGCCTGAGTCAAGGCAATAATTCAGAGGAAGAATCCAAGGCACCCAGAGTACCCTCAGGACCTTGGAGAACTCCCAGCACCCTGAGAAGACAGCTATGCTATACAAACTGTTGATCTATAAGCAAATAGATCGAGCTGAAGCCTTATGTACAGTGGTACCTTGGTTCTTGAACTTAATCCACTCCAGGAGTCTGTTCGGCTCCCGAAACCACTCGAAAACCAAGGTGCGGCTTCCAATTGACTGCAGGAGCTTCCTGCACTCAATTGGAAGCTGCGTTGGACGTTTGGCTTCCGAAAAACGTTCACAGACCGGAACACTTACTTCCTGGTTTGCGCCATTCGGGAGCTGATTTGTTTGACAACTAAGCCATTTGAGGACCAAGGTGCCACTGTTTATGTTGATTGGCCCTGTGGTGTAGTCAGCCCCTCCGCCCCAGAGGAGCTGACTAGCTGTTAAGGGATCCTCACCTTATTTTGCAGTCTTTGGCTCCTATGGGGCAGGGGACTAAGGGGTCTTGTGTCAGGCTGCTCCTATGAATCAGATGAAGGTAGCAGGGTGGTTTCCTCTGGGTCCTGAAGAAGATCCTGGCATTTCTTACCACAAAGGCAAAGTCCTCCCTTGCACAATGCATTGCCCCCGGGTTTGTGGGTCGCAACACACCCTTCCATCACTGCATTCTCTTTTCTCCTATTTGAGTGTGGTTGGTCAGCATCCCTGTGACACATTACTGGACTCGCATGTCCTAACAACAAAGAATCTGACCAGACTGAAACAGGAAGTTTGTTTTGCATAGAGGCAATCCAAATGAATCGCTGCTCCTTTCCACCCCCCTTTTAAATCTCATTTAAGACGCCTGACTCGGGCATTTCTGCAATTTTGGTTAAGTAGCCATAGAAAGCTTTGTAACAGCACCACGAGGAGCAAACACGGTGTGGCAATGTGCAATTAATAGGCTCGATGACAAACTCCTCTGTGATGAATCACGCTTTGTGATGCCACATACCTTCTCAATTAGCTTCTGCTCTCAGATCCAGAGGAGTATGGGTGCATTGTGGCAAAGTGTGCATTAAAACCGACTCTGTAACTGTGCAAGATCAGTATAGCTGATAGTCAAACTACAATAGCCCTGTGTGAAAACATCATCATATAGCGGAAAGCATGACAGAAGCCATTCACTGTACTTTCACGTCGTGCCTTCTTCAGAAAAGAAGTCTCCGGGGTATTTGTTAGCAAAGTGGAAGATATTTCAGTTACTTTTATTAGGAGCCATAATAATAATAATAATAAAACCTTGCTATATTGTGCAGACGTCTGCCCCCCCCACTCTTTCTCCCTTTTTCACAAAGTGCAGATCAGATCATTAGCAAGGTATGTGACTGGCAGAGAGCACCATTTCCTACTTCTTGCTCTCCATGGTAATTATCATTCCCATCACAAAGGTTAAGATTCTGACTTCCCGACCGAGCGCAATGAAGACCGCTTCGTAATAAGTACCACTCGGTGGAATCTCAACTAGAACGGGTTTGCGGAACAATCCTTATAATTGAAGTTGTGCTAAAGTCTTTCAGAAAGGTAAAAAAAGAGGAAGGAAGAAGAGTGAAACCCCGGTTTCTTGGCAGCATGAGGGCCTAGGGAATATAAGGCTTTATAATGTTGAGAGAAGAAAAGAAAAATGTGGCCATTTAGTCTGTTCTACCACACAGTTTCTCAGAGTGGGATGCCTGTCTCCCAGTGGGAAGCTATTAGGTGAGTTTTCAGCAGCGACACAGGGAAGCAGTTTAGCCACTGCTAAACAACTATGCATATTTCAGTTACAGGTAGGTAGCTGTGTTGGTCTGCCATAGTCAAAACAAAATAAAATATTAAAAAAATTCCTTCCAGTAGCACTTTAGAGACCAACTAAGTTTGTTCTTGGTATGAGCTTTCATGTGCATCCACATGAAAGCTCATACCAAGAACAAACTTAGTTGGTATCTGAAGATACTTCAGGTATCTGAAGAAGTGTGCATGCACACAAAAGCTCATACCAAGAACAAACTTAGTTGGTCTCTAAGGTGCTACTGGAAGGATTTTTTATTTTTTTTTTAACTATGCATATGTGTGAGTAGCAGAGTGGCTGAACCTATTGAGAAGTGGGTGTCAGGAACAGAGTTTTAGTTCACAGAACACAGGCTTTGCATGCAAAAGAAGCCAGGTTTGATCCCTGGCAGCTGGGAAGGACTTCTGTTTAAAACTCTAGAAAGCCACTGCCAGTTGGTGTAGATGATACTGAGCTGAGCCAAAGTGAATTCTGGATGTGTGGTCAGAGCAAGTTGTGTTGGGCGGAACAGAAAGAGATTGCTTTCAAGGTTAGCAAGCTACTTGCGAATTCAATGGGGCGCACTCCTAGGTAAATGAAATTGGGGTTGCAGCCTAAGCCTGCCACCGAAAGTAGGAATTTCAGTGGACTTCATTTCCTCTGCTGCGCTGGCGATGGTGGGCAATTCAGAAGTCTCAATAACCTTCTTTGTGCATGCTCATGTTTAGTGTATACTCTGAGGTGTGTATGCGAAAACAGCTTATGTTTCTTACGGAATTGTAAACTCTATCCAACAAGGATTATGTTGAGCCAAAAATCCCTGATCTTGCTCAGGCTTGTTCCTTCAGTGTTTCTACTAAATTAAACCTTTGATTCATGAAATTCAATATTTGCTTGAACATATAAGCAAATCAGAAGCTGAAGCAAGATCCAGAGTTCTTAGTCCATGAAAGCTAACAATGTAACATGCAGTGAATATGCCGTGCTAGGGGATAGGTGCCAACTAAATAGGTTTGAGGCTCACTGATCTATTGAATTCTTCTCAAAGCAAATTATTGCCTGAAGAAAAAGAGTCTTGTTTTTTGGGGGAACCCTAATCTGTATTCTGAAATGGTATATTCTCAGGAGGTCTACATAATGTGATTTTTTTTTTTTTGGTGGTGGTGGTAGGCCTGTGGGAATATGTAAATTGGTTCTCGGATATCTTTTCATAGGAAATAAATTCATGATTTTTTCAGTATTGCATTTTCAAGCTTAAAGTGTCCCACCCATTTCATAACCCCTTCAAATAAACTCCAACCCTAGAATCCATTAGAGGTATTAGCCACATCTCTCTAAATAGGTATAATCAAGACCAGATGTGGTTGAACTAAAATTGCTGGAGGGGATGAAACTGGCGAAGTCGGAAAAAGAAATTAACATGCTGTCTGAAAAGCTGGCAACTTAACGAAACAGCTACTGTAACCTAGCAGTAATTAACATGCAGCAATGCACTCAGCAGTGAGGGAATCTTCTTCTGTTCCTTCTAAACAATATGGCCTTAAGTGTGAAATTGAAACATAAGAAAGGCATCACACACACCTTTATATTTGCTACTTGTCCCACTGCTTCTGTACTTCTTCCCCATGTGCCTTCTTTCAGAACTCTTTTCTGGTCTCCTCAGACACAGGTCTACACATCCAAAATGAGAAGCAGCCAAATAAAGGTGCAAAACAACAACAACAACCCCCCAGGTGATGACTAGGCTTCCCTACAAGCAACCCTACAGGCTTTTCAGCCAAGTGAGCCTCTTCAGCCTTCTGTGGGCCTAACTACTATGGCATATCATCCAGCCTTTCCTGTATTGTTTAGTTGTTCAGTTGCCAGCCGTCTCTGCTGCCATGCTTCCACTTGGTGGCTGGAACAAGCTGGGTGTCACATGCCACAATCAAAGGGCATAGAGGAATAGAAAACAGCTGGCTTTTTGGAAGCCCAGGGGCACAGAGAATCCTCCATCCATGATGGGTTGTACATTCAACAGGAGAGAACTGTGCCCTCAGGAGGTACTCAGTTCTATCCCTGGAATCTGCAGTGGGTGGTCCCTGGTGGCTATCATCTGCCACCTAACACCCGAAAGATGGACCAAGCCTGTGCCAAGGCATTTTTGCCTCCTGAGGCAAAGGACAAGATGCTGCCCACAACAGACTAGCATAGATAGCACAGTGTTGATTAGTTAAGAGGTTCGGAGAATGCAGACTGCCCTCCACTCTTCACTGCCTGAGGCAACCACTGCACTCTGTCTAATGGTAGGGCTGGCCCTGGCATGGACAACTAGATTGTCCTGGTATAAGGCATGTCACTATCCCTGAAGGAATTTAGAATTCTGGGAATTTTTGTATCAAACAGGCTAGGAGGATTCTGGACTGTTGTGCGTGTATTTCTTATTGTACTTTGTACAATAAGTATCCACAGTGCTATTTTTCTAGAAAAAGAGGTGCTGGAATTCACCATGAACACTTCCGTTGTTCTCTTGTAATGGCAATGGCTCCCACCTGAGTGGTGCTGAAACTGAGTTCCGGCTGAAAAAAAAAAAAGGTCCTGAGTATCCTTGGTATTCATGCTCCTTATACTTCTGTTGTCCATACAATGCTATTTTTTTAACGTAATCAATCATAAGTTGAATGAGCTCTGCCTAAACTGCTAAAAGCTCTTGATGGCTATCTCAGATGAATAAGACTTTGCCTTTCAAAGGAATTTACAAACAAGGCATGAATTGACTGAATTTGCCAAAGAAGAATGTTTTTGCCTGGTGTATAACGAAGGCACCAGCCTTCATTGGTACTGCTGTAGTTCCATCCCATCTTGGATTTGGTCACAACCCACCAGTTGAAGATCAATGTCTAAAAGCCAACAAATTCTGCTTCTGGCTGAAACAAAATCAAAAATTCTTTCCAGTAGCACCTTAGAGACCAACTGAGTTTGTTCTTGGTATGAGCTTTCGTGTGCATGCACACTTCTTCAGATACACTGAAACAGAAGTCACCAGATCCTTAAATATAGTGAGGGAGTGGGGAGGGGTATTGCTCAGAAGGGTGGTGGGAATGGGTGATCAGCTGATAGGTGTGGAAAACCTGTTGACGACTCTTAACGGCTGTAATTAGTTAAGAGTCGTCAACAGGTTTTCCACACCTATCAGCTGATCACCCATTCCCACCACCCTTCTGAGCAATACCCCTCCCCACTCCCTCACTATATTTAAGGATCTGGTGACTTCTGTTTCAGTGTATCTGAAGAAGTGTGCATGCACACGAAAGCTCATACCAAGAACAAACTCAGTTGGTCTCTAAGGTGCTACTGGAAAGAATTTTTGATTTTGTTTTGACTATGGCAGACCAACACGGCTACCCACCTGTAACTGCTTCTGGCTGTTTTCACTTCGTGCCTCCTAAGGAAAGGGAAAAGAGGAACCCACCTGCACCCCAGGAAGGCTTTTCCTCTGTTTAAGCAGTGTGGACAACATTCACTGGATCAACTTCTTGATGGAATAGTGTTTCAGTTCCAAAGTGAGCATGTTACGGTTTTTCAAGTATGAGTAGCAGATAAAGCAAACAGCTCCAGCTCTAATATACACAGACGTCTCTGCAGCCTTGAATTAGCAAAAGTCATCCTTTGGCGCAAATGGCGGCGCATATGCCTGGAAAATTTCCTGCCTCTTTTCGTTTTCTCTGAAAGTTAATTTATCAGTTGGCATTTGTGCTGTATATTGGGCTCAAACCTTCTCTCTTTGAACGGGGTGGGAATCCTGCCACTGATTTCAACAGGAGCAGGTGTGTGCCCTTAATGAGGCGTGTGGCGGTGTCAGTATATACACAGAAAGTCTGGAAGCCGTCAGTGTTTGAAACGCCAGGCAAAGCGATTTATATGAATCCTGAAGCCCATGAATAGTGCATGCTGGTGACATTTAAGAGTTGACAAGGAGAGTGAGGGATATCAAGCAGAGGAACAGAATTTAAAGCAGGAGATACTGTCATGTTGGAACTATTCACCCCTCACTTGGAGAAGTTATAAAAACCTTGAACAGATAGAGGCAAAGTGAATGTTAATAAATGAGCAGTGCCTAAGATGTAGTAGATGATCAGAGTGTGGTTTTGCTTGTCGCTTTGGGATAATTGGGAGGGTTCCCCCTACCCACCCTGAAAAACACGCACACACAATGCCTGCAAGTCAACCCCAGTTGACTTCTCTTGGTTCAGCCTCAGAGGAGGAAGGGAACATCACTCTGTGGTAAAACACAGGCTTTGGATGCAAAAGGTTTCAGGTTCAATCCTTGGCATCTCTAAATAGGCAATTATTCACCCTTCCCATCAGATGTGAAGGAGGTAAGTAACTATACAAGCTTTAGAAGACATCTAAAGGCAGCCCTGTACTGTATAGGGAAGTTTTTAATGTTTAGTGTTTTATTATGTTTTTATATATGTTGGAAGCCACCCGGCGTGTCAGTGGCAACCCTGTCAGATGGGTGGGGTACTACTACTACTACTACTACTACTACTACTACTACTAAATGCAGTAGGCAATACAGTGCCAGCTGGATTGTAGCAACTCTTCCCAGTAGGTCTTGCTCCAATTAAGCAGTTGCGAGGACTGAAGGTTCTCTCTAAGGTTCCCCCTCCCCTGCTTCCTTCCCAAGCAGCCTAAGGCTCTGTCGTCTTATCTGCCTTAGCTCCGTCCCCTTCATTGCTTTGCATGTTCTGGGAGACCAGTGGGGAAGGTTGCAGGAGAGGGAGACTCCCTGGATTCTTCTGCAGCCTGCCCTCCTCCTCCTCTCCTGCCTCTGAGTCTGGACTGCTCTCTGCCACAGCCTCTTCCTGCTCAGTAAACCCTGTTGCCTCTTCAGCTTCCCACCCCACCAGTCTGCCCTCTCTTCTTTCTCTGACCACTCATCGTCATCCCACCACCAATCCCCTGGCTCTGACCCTTCTTCCCCTGGATATTCCCTTGTGGGTTCCTCAGCTGGTGCCTCCCGCCACTCCTATGCTTCCAGCCAGTCCATGACAGCTTCATTTCCTTCAGTCAAGGAGGCTCAGTTCCTTGTTCTCACCAAATTAGGGCTGAATGTGTACTTAGTGTCCAAGTAAGGCCAAACTCCAGCACTTATCAAGCGTTCCGATTTCGGATCAAAATAAACTAATGAGTGTTGGGCCAGGCATGCTAAGCTTTACCTTCTCATCACTGTTCCTGCTTCAGTTGTCATCCTCCAACTTATGGAGAGTGACAGAAATGATAACATGGGTAAGAGGTAGGCATACCCACCTCTGGAGTGCCAGCTAGCAGTGACTGAGTCCAAACCAATACATTCTTATATGCATAATTTAGGTTTGGTGTTTGGGCTATTTGGGGACAATTTCTAACTTATTGGACTGGTTAATAATCATGGGGAAATTACCCAGTGCCTTGCTTTTGTTAGGGAGATGGCTTTCACTATCAGGCCTTAACAAGGGTTGATGAAATGTCCAGAGGCTGTGTGCCTTTCCCCCACCTTCTCTTTCCCTTCTCTGGGGATGGTGTCATCAAGCTGTGTGCCTGTGAAGGACATGCAGTACGGCAAGTGGCAGACCAGGAACAGAGAGATAGCTCTGGAATTATCCTAGGATGCTGGCTGCTCCCCTAAAAATGGTGTGGGAAGGCCCGAACTCTGGTCGTCTGTCACAGTGTGCAATGCTGTTTCTCTGTGAGCACTCAACCTGCATATTTGTAAATAAATATAAAATGCCAGTAAACCTTCAGTGCCCACATTTCCACAGGAGACTGAACAAGCACTACACCAATGAAGCTTCTCACAACTTGGAGAACTGAAGTTACCGTGTTCTCCACCCCCCCACCCCATTCCTTCCCCCCCTTTTCTACTGTCTTTTCTGCTTAGCCAGGCCAAAAGTGCTTTTACAGGACATATTACGGTACTTCCCATTCTCCTTTGATGGAGTGGGGAGACTTCCTGTTTCTGGTAACGTATGTGGTGACCTTTCAATCTGAACAGGGCCCATTTTCTGAAAATTAGATGCTTACCACAGGCAGCCACAAAAGTCATTTCATTTTCACAAACAATTAGGTTCTCTGGCTGGGTTACTTTGATCAAATTTCAATGGAGGCGCCTGCATTTCCTTACCTCATGCAGTTTAATTTAGGCATATGTTGTTTTGCTCTTTCCTCCCTTGTGCCAAACTGTTGAACTGTTATTCTAAGGGTGATGGTATTCAGTAGCTGCAATCTTCCTCCATGCAGTGCTAAATTGTGTTTTGAGTTCCACATTAATTAGCTCAGTTTAGATAAGTGCACTTTGTAGGGCCTCACTTCTGTAAGATCGGGTGCACATTGCTACATAGCGTGTTCTCCTTCCTAGAGAGCACGTGTTGCGGTTGGGGCCTAGCAAGACACCCTGCTGAAGTTTTGGGGAGGGATCTAATCTGTTAGCTAGAGTACTGATAGGGGCCGATGCAGTTGTTGGGGAGTTTAGCATGTTGCAAAATTTTGATGGACAGGTCAGGGGTATATATACTGGGCGTTCCTTGTAACTGCCCCTCTTTGCTGCGTGCATCGGATCTGGATCTGTTCAGCCCTGAGCCTAGCAGAGAGAGACTCGTTACAGCTTAACGGTCGTATCGTTCCCCTTTTCGTTCGTTATTTTGCTGCCCTCCGTTATCTGATCGCCTACACTCAGGTTATTTAATCCTTGCCCTTTCCCTCAATTCTTTGCCCCTTACGCCCCTCTCCTTCCCTTCCCAACCCCCTTCCCTAGTTCGCGCCCCCCATCGCACCTGGGCCATCGCCTTAGGTTTGCCGTTTCGCACTGCGTTAGACCCAGGACACTGCGACTGGGGGGAGGGAAGGTGCTCTACGCCCGAGGAGGGTTTGCGGCACGTAGGCCGCCTCCCGGCAGGGCCCAAGCCCGGCGGGCTCATCGTGCCCGCCTCGCCGTTTTCTTTTGGCCGCGGCCGAGAGCCGCTTCACCTTAGGGCTTTCGCCCACGTATCCTCAGAGGCCCGTACCGCGGGCCTGCCTGTTTCCCCCGGCCGCGAGGACGTGCTGCGGACGCCCGGGGCTGCTCCGGCGCCCGGCGTCTGCTTCCTCCCCCGCCGCTCCGCGCCGTTGCCGGGGCTAGCCGAGCCTAGCGGGGACGCTCGACGGCAGCCGCTTACCCAGCCTGTGCCCTGCCGAGGCCCGGGCCGCCGGGACGGTGCTGCTCCGGCGCCCGGCGCCCATTTCGCCTCCCGCCGCTCCGCGCCGTTCCTGGGGCTGCAGGAGCCTAGCGGGGACGCTCGGCTGCTGCCGCTTCGCCCGCCGGTGCGCCGCCGCGGCTGCGGGCCGCTCTATCGGCGCTGCTTGCTGTGGCTGCCCCCTTTCTGTTTCCTCGGCCTCGGGGGCGACGGGATTGGGCTGCCCGGCTCAGCGCGGCTTGCCGGCGCCCATCCCAGGCGGCAGGAAAACCCACGCGGCCGCTACTGGCCAGCGCTGTTCCCTGCCTGGTTCCCCCTGGGGTCGGAGGGCTTTGAAGGGGGGGGTGAGCTTGGCTCCGGCCTTCTTACCTGTTTGTCGGCTTCTTCTCCTGGACGCCATTGCCGGGCTCCTTCCTGGACGACTGGTGCTTCGCGCGTTGCTGCCACCTGCTGGCCAACCGGCCTTACTGCAGGACGTGCTCCTGACTGAGCTCCTGAGCTGCTCGCTGCTGCCTCCGGTGGCCGCCTGAGTTACTGCATCCTTTTTTCTGTCTTTTGTTTTTTGTTTGGGAAATTGGATTGTTTCCCTGCTCCCTCTGGTGGCCGGTTTTGTTACTACGCCTGCTTTATTTTGCTGGAGCTGGATTGTTGCCTCTAGGAGCTATTGCATTTTATTATAATTTAATTAATTTAAAAAAAAAAAAAAAAAAAAATTGTATTTTTCATTTACCCTTGTAGCTGCTTTCTATTAGTCCTTACAGGTCGGTCTCCTGTGGCTGGTCGGGTGGCGACGCCTGTGGGTTCCGGTGGCAACCTCAGTGGATTGCACGCAGCATTTATGGCGTCGGAGGAGGCCTCAACCCAGGCATCGCCTATCCAGTCCAAGAGGGCCATCAAGGGCCCATCCCAGGCCTTGCGCTCTCCATCCCCGGCGCACACTATGGAGCGCATCCAGTCCTTCGTCGCCAGCTTGGCCAGTGATCCGGCAGCCTTGGCCCGCTTTTCATCGGACATGGACGGCATCATGCAACGTGCCACACCGCAGTCAAGTACTCAGACAGGGCCTTCGCTGTCGGCTGATGCTGTTTCACCAGACGTCTTGGGTAGCCCCGAGGGGGAAGGCATTCCGCCTTCCGGGGTCCTCTCTTCGGACGCCCAGGCTCCAGCGACTCCGGGTCCATCTTCCTCCCGGGCGTCCACCCGGGGGAAGGGGGCGCGCGGCCGCGGGGCCGCCACAAGGGGGCGGGCCCGGGCCGCTGGCCGGCGGGGGGGTCGATCCCAGCGCCGCGCTGCCGCTTCACGGGATTCACCTTCTCCTTCTGTTTCTGTTCTAGCATTTTCAGGTACGCCGCAGCCGGCCCTTGAGTCGCGATCCTCCTCGGAAGGCAGCGCCTACTTGGCCACGCAGGCTTCTTCGGGCAGGCGATGCCACAAGGAAGGCGGCGGTCGGCGGCACTCCGGGAGGAGCGGGGGCACCACCACGGCTGCATCCTTGGCACCCACTCCGGGTGCTTCTCATCAGCGGCGTCAGTCTGAGTCGTCCTCTGAGGACAATCTACCGATGCCGCGGAAGGCTTCAAAGGGGGGAAAACGCCGCCACAAGCATTGCTGCGGGAAGCGTGCCAAGAAGTCCCGGGACGGGTCGTCATCGTCAACTACAGGTTCGTCTTCCACAAGTTCGGACGAGGAGTCTGTGGACTCCTCAAAGCTTTATTGGGGTTTCGGTGAAACGGCCTCAGGCTTACCTAGGTGGGCGTGGCGCAGGAGGGCGAATGCCCACCGGGCCAAATATGGAGCCGCTCAAGAATTTCTGAACGGTTCACCGGTCCCTGAGGTCATGGTGTCCACCAACAGGACCAAGGACATCATACCGGGTTCCCACTTGTCCTCTAAAATCCGCACTAAAATTTTGGAAGGACGCTATGTGGACATCTTCAAACTGGCCCCCCTGGAGGATGGCCCACATGGACAGGAGAGAACGACCGCCTCAGCCAAAAAACGCGCGAGGCCCGATAGGGTGGAGAAGACTTTCGAGCATTGGCTCGATTGCTTCCAAGTGTTCGCGGGCGTGATTGTAGCTGCTTACCCCAAACGAGCCCTGCATATGCTTGTGTATCAGTCTATCGTGCGCTCGGCCTATGCAATGGCGGGGGAGGCGGCAGCAATCACGTACGATAAAAAGTTCAGGACCAGAGCCCACAGGATCACTTCGGCGCGTTGGGATCGTAGGGATCTTGACGTCTGGTCCACATATGTGGCCCCCCTTATGGAGAAAAAGACCCCCGAGCCGCAGAAGGCAAAGGCAGCGGCTTTTCCGGCACCTCGCAGAATTTGTTGCTGGGATTTTAATAAGGGGACCTGCCAGCGCGCATCATGCAAATTCCCGCACGTCTGTGACAGGTGTGGAGGCAACCATCCCGTCGCGTCTTGTTTTTCGGGAAAGCGGCCCTTTCGGGGGGGAAGAGGGGGCACGCGCCCAGCTGCTAAGGCAGCCCCCTCTCAACCAGCAGCAGGTGCCGCAAAATAGGGTAGATATGTCTCTGGCCCCCACGCCGGTCCGTATCGCTGATCTCTTACCCTGGTTGCAAATTTATCCTGATCAAAAGGCGGCTGCTTATTTAAGGGAAGGCTTTTCCCTGGGTTTCAGGATTCCGGTAGCCTCGTCTCCCGTGGCACGCAATCCTGTAAACCAAAAATCCATTTCGGAAATGCCCGAGGTGGCTCATAGGAAAATTGATAAAGAGATCTCTTTGGGCCGCATTGCGGGCCCGTTTGCCGATCCCCCGTTCCCTAATTTGCATCTTTCCCCCTTGGGGATTGTGCCCAAAAAGGCCCCGGGTGAATTCCGCCTGATTCACGATTTATCACGTCCAGAGGGTACGTCGGTAAATGCTGCCATCCCCCAGGAGCTCTGCTCGGTCAAATACGCTTCTTTGGATCACGCAATTAAATTGATTAGAAAATACGGCCCTGGCGCCATGCTCGCAAAATGCGATATAGAATCGGCATTCCGATTGCTACCCATTCACCCGCAAGATTTTTGGCTTTTAGGTTTTCAGTTCAACGGGTCATTTTATTTTGACAAAGCTATGCCCATGGGCTGCTCGATAGCCTGTGCGGCTTTCGAAGCATTTAGCACTTTTTTGGATTGGGCCTTGCGCCACAAGACCGGCCTAGCAGGGGTGACTCATTACCTCGATGATTTTTTGCTGGTCGGGGCGCACGATACTGAGGATTGCGCAGCCTTGATGCGGGCTTTTACAGCCCTGACCGAGGAACTGGGGGTCCCCCTGGCGGCCGGAAAGACCGAGGGTCCGTCCACGCAGTTAATTTATCTGGGCATCCAGTTGGATACCGTTGCGCAAACCTCTCGCTTGCCAGATGCCAAGTTGGTGAATCTGAAGGAGATCATCGAGGCTCTACTTCCCCTGCGCAAGGTGACATTGAGGCAGCTCCAATCCCTTTTGGGTCACCTGAATTTCGCTTGTAGGGTTGTGGCACCTGGTAGGCCCTTCTGTCACCGATTGGCCAGGCTTACTGCCGGCCTTCGCTCCCCACGTCACTTCACCCGCCTCCCGGCAGATGTCAAATCGGATCTCCGGAACTGGCTGGTTTTCTTAAGAGATTTCAACGGGGTATCCTTGTGGCAGGATACATTAAACCTGCACAACGATTTTCAAGTGCATTCTGATGCGGCTGGTTCCTTGGGTTTCGGCTTGTATTGGAAGGGCCGCTGGTGCGCCGAACACTGGCCACCTACGTGGCAAGGTGAGGCAATTTCCCGTGACTTAACTTTCCTCGAATTTTTCCCCATCGCGGTCGCCGTCCACCTGTGGGTGGACGAGTTTAGGGACCGCCGGGTTTGTTTTTGGTCCGATAATCAGGCCGTTGTGTCAGTGCTTGCAAAACAGTCTTCTCGCTCCGCGAGGGTATCGGCCCTGCTCAGGACCTTTGTCCTGCAATGCCTGCGGAATAATATTGTATTTTCAGCCCGTTTTGTTCCAGGGATATCTAATGAGATCGCTGACGCTCTGTCCCGTTTCCAGATGGAGCGCTTCAGGTCCCTGGCTCCAGAGGCCCAGGAATTCCCGGAATTTTTTCCAGTCCATCTCTGGAACCTTGGCAGCACTTAGTTCTGCAAGGTGTGGCTGCTTCCCTTTCCCCTTCTACTCTGAGGGCATACAATAAGGCTTGGAGTGACTTCGTAATTTTTACCGGTTTGCCCAGGCAGGTGGCGGTGCGGTCGCCGCCTTCTACTTCCCAGGTGCTTAAGTATTTGGCTCATCTTTTTCAGCAGGGACGTGCCCCAAGGACACTTCGCATTCACTCGGCTGCCATCTCCTTTTTCTCAAAAGCTTTCTTTGACAAGGACCCTGGCGCATCCTTCCTAGTGCGTAAAGCATTGGAAGGCTGGGGGCGAATCCGTCCCCCGAGGGCATCAGCCAGAAGGCCCATCACGTTCGATGTCCTCACTAAAATACGCGCTGTTTTGACTTCCATTTGTTGGTCCAAGTATGAGGCTAGGCTTTTTGCAGCAGCTTTTTCCATTGCATTTTTTGGGGCACTCCGGGTTGGAGAGGTGGTTCTCGAAGCCACACAAGGGGCGGTTTCCAGGGGTTTGCTTTTGCAGGACGTCGCCTTGTCTACTTCAGAGCTGGTCCTCACTATTCGGAATTCGAAAACGGACCAGCTGGGCAGGGGTGCGCTTCTCCGCCTTCCGGCTACTGGAGAGGCCGGCCCATGCCCAGTGAAGGATACGGCCAAGTTTATGGCCATCAGAAGCCCTGGGGACGGCCCATTCCTAATCCATCAGGACGGCGCCCCACTGGCGAGGCGACAGTTCGCTATGGTATTGCGTAAGGCTCTGTCGGCCTGTGGCTTCCCGGCTAACAACTTTGCCCCCCATTCTTTCCGCATAGGGGCAGCAACTACTGCGGCTCACTGGGGCCTGTCGGTCGAAAGAATCAAGAATTTGGGAAGGTGGAAGTCTGACGCCTATAAGGGCTATGTGCGAGGGAGGCCATAACTTCCAATTTTTTATGCTGCCTGTTTTTCATCTCTCCTAGGCCTAGCAGTGGTTCGCGTCTGGATTATGGGACACAGTATTGTCCACTGGGCCGGTGTCAGAGCTCGTGAATCTGGAATGGGACCTGCTCTGGGTCTTCCTCGTCATGTGCACGTGTCCTGGTTCGCCAGACGGGGGATGCTTTGGGGTGAACTGCTCCCGATGGTGCGGACTCTCATGGCAAGGGAGGGCCCCCCTTCGGCCATTGTGATACAATTGGGGGAAAATGATCTGGTTTCGGTGGGCTGCCTGGTGTTGCGTTCCTTAATCCTGAAGGATTTGGAGGAACTGGTGTCGATTTTGCCGACCACTAAAGTATTTTGGTCGCATTTTTTGCAAAGGCGTGTCTGGCGTGACAGCCATCGTCCTGCGGCTACAGAAAGCGCTAGGAAGCGGGTTACGGCAGCGGCAGCCCACAAAGTTTTGTCGTTGGGCGGAGCAGTTATTGCGCACCCAGAAATCACCTTCAAGGCATTAACCCTTTTCCGGCCGGATGGGGTGCATCTGTCACCTTTGGGGTGTGACATTTGGCTGCAAGCCGTGGCTTCAAACTTGAAGGATGGGCTGGGTTTGTGAGTGGTTGGCGGCGAGCTCGTTTGCTCGGTGGCGGTTAGGCATTGGTTATTTAATTGGATTGCGGGAGGGGAAGTGGTTGGCCGTGCCTGCCCCTCCATTTGCTGCTGCTGCGCAGGGAATTCCGTTAAAGGAATCCAGGGGCTCTCCATGCTTGTCCTCCCAGGTCATGGGTTTGGGCCACGCAAGGGCCCCTGGGAGCATTAAGGGAGAGGGAGGGTCTTGGTCGCCCCGTCCCCCAAATACTCTCCCCAAAGTGTTTTCCCTCTTGCTGTCTTCCACTAAGCGGTTGGAAGTCAGCCTGTCCCCTAGATGGGACATAGTCAAACCAATGCCTAAGCAACCACTCACATGGTGTAATTTAATAAAACGGTTGTGGCCAAATTTTTATGCCATTTAACCTTAACAAAATTTCTGTGTCTGGTGTGAATTACTTGAGGGTGGGCTTGAGGACCTCTACACGCAAAGCGTGTTCTCCTTCCTAGAGAGCACGTGTTGCGGTTGGGGCCTAGCAAGACACCCTGCTGAAGTTTTGGGGAGGGATCTAATCTGTTAGCTAGAGTACTGATAGGGGCCGATGCAGTTGTTGGGGAGTTTAGCATGTTGCAAAATTTTGATGGACAGGTCAGGGGTATATATACTGGGCGTTCCTTGTAACTGCCCCTCTTTGCTGCGTGCATCGGATCTCCCATCCCCCCCCCCCTGGTATAGGCGTGCGCTTTGACCTTGCTATTGCCTGTCATGGGGTCGTCTGCTTTGACAGGGGCCTAGTAGGAATTTTCCCAATTGGCAGATTGGTTTTGGCCATTGGGCTTTCGCCTACTACGTAGCAATTAGTCACAACTGTAAGGTTGGCGGTTAGGCATTGGTTATTTAATTGGATTGCGGGAGGGGAAGTGGTTGGCCGTGCCTGCCCCTCCATTTGCTGCTGCTGCGCAGGGAATTCCGTTAAAGGAATCCAGGGGCTCTCCATGCTTGTCCTCCCAGGTCATGGGTTTGGGCCACGCAAGGGCCCCTGGGAGCATTAAGGGAGAGGGAGGGTCTTGGTCGCCCCGTCCCCCAAATACTCTCCCCAAAGTGTTTTCCCTCTTGCTGTCTTCCACTAAGCGGTTGGAAGTCAGCCTGTCCCCTAGATGGGACATAGTCAAACCAATGCCTAAGCAACCACTCACATGGTGTAATTTAATAAAACGGTTGTGGCCAAATTTTTATGCCATTTAACCTTAACAAAATTTCTGTGTCTGGTGTGAATTACTTGAGGGTGGGCTTGAGGACCTCTACACGCAATTAATTGTGCCAGAAGTTTAGAGTATCTGTGGGCTAGTACTGAGGGTAAACTCGCGTAAATGGAAAGCACCCTTCCTCGTGGAGAGTAAGGAACAAGGGCCAGGCGGCAACTCTAATGCATTGTGAGCAAATAAAATTGTCCCACAAAAATGGCACCCCTGTCTATAACACCTTTTACACATATAAAAATCAAATACATATCTATTGGGCAGAGGAGGGAAAATCTACTATAAAATAAACGTTTCAGCCTGGACTTTACTGTTACAATATGTACCACATGTGAGTAACAAAATCAGTCTGTGGAAATTTCTCCCCTGCAAGGCATTTTATGAGGAGAAATAAAGTGCTAGCCAAGAGCTCTGAGGCTTGTGCCTTTGTTTGCACTTTCTCCACAAAGGCAGGGCAAATCTGTGTACGTTTGGGGATTTTTAAGAGTCGGGTGCAATGTCAGAAATAACATTTGTGCTTGTTTGACAGTTTAAAAACTAAAACATATAAAGTGAGGGGGAAACCACTGGATTCTTGACTTTTGAAGTAGCTGTATGTGTGTCCATTAGTATTAATTCTAAGAGCTGAACCAGACATTACAATGGAACAATTTTTAAAAAAATCTAATTTAATTTATTAAAACAAGTCTATTGACTGCCCTTCATCAGAAGATTCCGGCATGGCATACAAAAGTGTGAAAACAATTCACACAGCTTGTAAATGTGATATGTACACAATACAGCAAAGAACAAAAAAAAAGAGAGCAAGCTAAAAACAGGAAAATAAAGAAGAAAAAGAGTTTTGGGCAAACAGGAAACCCTTAACCTGGCAATGAAAATATTGTAACAGCAGGGAATCGCTGCGGAGCCCAATCCTGGACTTCTCTCATAACAGTAATGGAGGGAAAAGGGGACCATTTGCAGAGGAGAACTGGCAGGTAGCAGGTGTGCTTAAAGCTTTTTGCACCCACCAGTTCTTCACTTCAGTTGTTCTGCTGTTTTGTTGACCGTGCCACACAGGCACCTTAAAGCCATTCTCCGAGATGAGAAGAAGCTTAATGGAAAAATGTCCTGAGAGGTGGGATTGGGGTGGGGGAGGGGAGAAGAACCTGTCCTACCCTGCAAGCATCTCCTGCCCGCCCCTACAGTCATGTTACATGGGCAGATCCATGCTTAGGAAACAAAAGCAACTGTAGGATATAAAGCACTGTTCCACTCTTAAGTTGCATGGTGGCAAGTGGGGAAATAGGTTTGGCAATGTCCCCAAATTGCACCAACTCCCCTCCCTTTAAACTGGCCATCTTTTCACTAGGCTGTTTTTCAAGTAATAGTGGAAACACCACAATTCTCACATTTTGCCTCTAATTATGTATTTAGAGCCATCTGTTTGTTTCAGGTTTTGCTTCTTGCATTTTTTTGCCTTCAAAATCTCAAGTGCCAGAATTACTTGGAATTAAGAAATTGCTATAACATCATGTAGGGGGTGGTAAAATGCTTGGCAATAAAGAAATGCTGGGTGTTAGATAAGCAGAAGTGGCTCACTGCTTAGGGTTGTGGGAGAGATTTGTGTCATTTGCCTTTGAATGAGAACCTGCTTCATTCGAACTTCTCTGCACTTTGCCTTGTGATTTCCCATCATACATGAGACATACACAATACTATTATTCGTATGCCAGCTTTCCACAATTCAAACCATGCTCAAGGCAGCTTACAACATGAAAGAAATACATAATTGCAATATAACAAAAGAAATAATAAACAATAAATAAAATATTTAAAAACCGCAACCAAACCAAACAAATCACATGCTCTAAGATAAAGATACAAAAAACTAACATCAAAAACAACAACAACCCCCCACCCACTCACAACAACAACACCCCCAATAACTCCCTAGCCCAAGAGTCTGTTCAGCAGCCTCAGCTTTAATAGCCGGAGTCAGTCAGGCCTGGTGGAAAAGACCGGCAAGGCAGGGATCAGACCTTCCATGACTCACAGCCGAGATCACATCAAAACGATGTGTATGAAAATGTGCATGTGTGCATAATTCAGTGGCCAGATTGTTGACCGGGGCAGGGTGGTCTGAACATATAACGCCAATTCCGGCATTATTCCCAACTGAGTATTCTACCCACCCACCCCCGCTTTCAAATATACGCAGCCTGCAAGGCTGTGCCAGTGGGATGGGAAACCCACAAAGCCCCTGACTAGTTTCTCGCAGCCTTTGAAGTTTCAGGTTTTTCCCATAGAACTAAAGGCAGTTGGAAGGAAGGATCACTGCTCATACATTTATCTACTTCTCACCTTGAGAAAAATGGTTTTGGCAGGGCCTTGTGTTTCAAAAATCAGACAAACTTGTTCGATCCGAAGTGACCATGAGACAAAGGTGTTAAGTGTGTGCGCTGCAGGAAGCGATGCCTTTCCGAAACCCATTTTCAGTTCTCTTGAAAAAGGCAGGCTGTTTCTAGCCTTACCAAAACGATGCTACAAGATCTCTGTAAATAGGAACTAGACCCAGACGGCTATTCTGCTTTTGCATCGTTTCAGAGGCTATGAAAGTGGAGGCAGCTTTGCAGCTGTTGGGCAGCGGAGCTTGTGTGAATTTCAGGTGTGGGGTGAAAATTACCCCTGCTCCTGCAGCTTCCCTGATGATCATGGATGCCATTCACTACCCACCCAGCGACCCAGAACAATGCTGTGTCATGACATAGCATCATTCTGAGTAGCATTTTTTTTGGGGGGGGGGGAGATGGTGGGAAATGGTAAGGGGCTAGCATTTCCTCCACCCACTCTGAATGCTTTGTTCCAGGGCATTTGGGGGGAACACAAATCCCTCTTTATGCGTTACTTATGTCAGTGAATGACATTGTTCACAGAACATTATATGATCCAGAATAGATGCTAAGGTAGTGAGAGCTCCTCCCCTGGTCCTCCCCACTGTGTTACTGAATGGTAGCACCATCCCAGCTAACATCCTTTTAGTGGCCAAGATCAGGAAGAAACCATGTACTGAGCCAGGGCAAGGGGAGCAGCAGGAAGCCACAACCAGTGGCGAGGTACAAATTCCCTAAATTTGCAGAGTCTGATTCAAGACCAGCTCCTTTTTCTGGGGATCCTCATGAGTACAATGATAGCATTGTCCCCAGGGCAGATATAAAAAAGTTCACTGTACACTATGCCCTAGGGAGTGGGAAAATGTTGGATTGCAGCCATGGTATTTTGGTTCAGATCTGATCCAGTCTAAACCTGTGTGCAAGTAAGTCTTATGAGTTTAATTGAAGTGGCAGTAGCATTGAAACGTCCCACATTAAGTCTAGCAATGAGTTTGATGTCATCCTCCGATTTCATGTATCATTGCTTTTAAGCTCTGTTAAAGTCATAACAAAAAAATAAATCTAAGACAGCAAGGAAGAAGGATGAATGATGTTTTCATTTTGGATGTAGCCGGAACAGCTCTAGACTGAAGAATATCTCAGAATCTTTAATCAACCCTTTTCTGAAGTGTGTATTTATTTTTCTTCTGCTTGCACAATTTATCTTTTATTTTCAGAGGAACTGGAACGAAGCTTCCCCCCCTCCCTGTCTGACAAAAGCAAAGGAAGAGAATTTGACATCTTCCCAGGTTTTCTCTAATAGCCATTACACATCTGCCATGATGATGAGTTATTGGTTGTCAATATTGCATGTATTGATCACAATCTTCCCAAGTTCAACCTTCATATATGTGTTAAAACAGAATATACTGCGATCTATAAAACCATGTTAATTGCTTTGGTCCCAATCCAGAGATCCTGGGGCAAAGCAATGGGCTGTGTGCAAGCATATTGCTTGCCAGGCAGATGGTCAGCGTGGTCAACTTTTGACAATGCTATTTATCTATTGGAAGATAGAATCCACTCCTTCCCTCCCTTTCCAGACAGGTGATTGGTCCTGTCAAAGCTAATATTGCTTATCAGTAATGTGCATGTGGGCGCAGAAGCACTGAGCATCACACTCTTTGACACTGGATAAAGCTTTTTTATATATACTGCACAGTACTTCTTGTGTATGTCTGGATACAGTCCAGAAGGACACTATATTTCTAAAAATAAAATAAAATTTCATGCATCTTTGTTGAATAAAGCACCTATCTTCAAAGAACTGGTGCTAGAAAAATATATTCTAACGGTTCACAGGAACATATAGCACAAGCTCATTTATCCTGACACCTCTGGGAATAACAAACTTTGCATAAATAGTGAGAGGTGGCATCTTCTGTTTGTAATCTTACCATGCTATAACCCTCTCCCTCTCAGTAACTGACAGCAAACCTGGCATTGGGAAGCCAGATAAGCACACACACACACACACACACACACACACACACACACACAAACCTGCCAGCCACTACTGATAAAACCAAACCAGGGCTTAGCTCTGAATAGCCTGGTGGTAGAAGTGGAAGTGAAGTAGCCACAACTTTCTAACTGCTTGCCTGTAGACTTTAAGGCAAACTTTGGCTTAGCTTTATGTGTGAAGCAGGCCTCTGTTGAGACCGAACAGCTGGAATGGGATTTGGGGAGACAATTTATGCAATGCAGATGAAACGTTTGGCTTAGTTCTTGCAAATCTACACTCTGAATTGTCAAACAGCATCGGAAACAAAGGTGCTAGAACTTGGCAAATGCCTGAAATGCATAACCTCCAACATTTCTCTCATGGAAATAGGCATGTTCCATTAGTAGTAGTAGTAGTAGTGGTAGTAGTAGTACCCTACCCATCTGACTGGGTTGCACCAGCCACTCTGGGTGGCTTCCAACGTATATAAAAACATAATAAAACATTAAACAACTTCCTTATAAAGGGCTGCCTTCAGATGTATTCTAAAGGTTGTATACTGTAGTTACTTATCTTCTTGACTCAGAGGTCACATAACTCCATGCCCTCCAACATTTCTCCAATGAAAATAGGGATGTCCTAAGGAAAAGCAGTACATTCTGGGATCAAATAAAAAACTGGGATGGCTTCTGTAAATATGGGACTGTCCCTAGAAAACAGGGACACTTGGAGGTTCTGAAAATGCCATCCTCCCAATAACCTCTGCCTTATATTATTGTTATAGATTGGGGTGTGTGTGTAGGATTTTGATTATTTGGGTGGAGTATTGGAGGGAAGATTGGAGGCCAGTGGAAAAGTATACAGTAGGCTAAACTTCCTTCCAAGCCAGGGCCTCCCCTGGGATAGAGACATCAACATGACAAAAGGTTTTGATGGTCCATCTAAGAGGAATCTTGGGCCTGGGCAGACAGAGGTTGCCATTGTGATGGGTATGTGTTTGAGGTCTCAGGAAAAGAGAGTCTTTAGAGCAAGGCATGCTGGGAAGAAGAAGGGAGAGAACGAAGACTGAGATCCATCTTGGGCAGGCTGGCTGCAGGCATGCTGGGAGAGATGCCTTGTACTCCAGGGCTGTACTGCTGTGGGGAACAAGCCCCTACTGAAATGACCATGCTGTAAGATCTGGACTCCCTCTATGCAGACTGAAGGCATAAATATGTGAATAAGTCATATTTCTTAAAGAAACGACAGTCTCCACCAAGTTTTCAATTCTCCAAAGGAGCACAATCCCTGAGTAAGTGCCTGGAACCTCCTGGTTCTCGGCAAAGAGTGGGAGTGGTGCCCAACTTTACTGCTGCTCGGCAAAGTGTGGGAGTGGTGCCCAACTTTTGTAACATTATCTTTCACTTTCTTTCCTGTATATTTATTTGCATAGCCCTTGATGTCCAGGGATAAAAGCTGTTTTTAGCTAGTGTTGATTGGTGAAACTTTAATGCATTTCAGGTTGCTCTCCTCTGTATTGAGTAATTATAAATGTTGTAAAAGGTGTATTTCAGAGAGAGCTTTTTTAATTAAAAATTTCAAACATTTTTCTGTTCTGCTTACAAATATAGATGGGAGTGTTTGGAGGAAATAGTGCTGAAAGTCTCATTATCTTGTCGGCGGTTGTGTTTAAAATAAACAAAAAGAGTTTCACAACTAAATAAACTTAAGTCAGCTTAAACGTTATTTTACTTTAGAATTTTTAATGCATATTTAAATCAGTGTATGTAGTTGTTGCTTCAGTTTACAAAGCTGTTTGTTCTTACTGCTATTAATGATTTAGGGTGTTCTCCATCTCCCCATTTAAAAAAATATGTGTTCACTTTAATAGCTCCAAATGGCATCATTCTAAAGCATCCACCAGGTGCAAGGAATCAGCCAGAATTAATCTGAGTGCATTCGTTATCTGAATGTTCTGCTGAATTGTACTTGCAATTTGCAAGTTTTGCATTTTTGATTTCCCACATAGTCACATTTGTTGAGATTTCCCAAAGATCTCTGCGTGTGTCCCCCACAGTAAGAGTTACAGATCTGGCATGCAATTGTTAATTTAAGAGTTGTTTGGTTGAACACTACCGGTAATTAAATACTGATTGCTCATCCATAAGCAGAAGTGATGGAAGAAGGTTAGAAAGTAACTTCCATGGGCAGCAATATCTGAGTACATACTGTCCTTGTTTATGCTCTTAAAAAAGAGCTATGCATTTCTCCATAGCCTCCTGGCCCTGCCGTGTTTCCCAGAACACCCATGGAATTGATGCTATGTTGTTTTCTGAAATTGCTACCAAAAGTCCAGTCTTCCATTTGCTTAATCAGCTGTGTAGTCCTAAACAGCTGATTAAGTTGTCATGGGGTAACATTGCAAAAAGAATATGACATCTCTGTCATGATTGTGTGCGTGGTTTGTTATTCCCAGAGGTGTTAGGATAAATGGGCTTATGCTATATTTAGTGTTATGATAGAAGAGATACATTATTTATAAATGAATAACCAAGATATGCTCAGCCCATGACTCTTAGGAGAATGGCTTTGTGAGATTTCTAGGAAAGGATAACGGTTGGTGGTGCACTGGTGCAGCCATCAGAATTATTAACAAGTGCAAGGAACTGGAAAAGTATAACTGATCAGATAATGCAAACCTTTATTCTGTACGTGTGTTATGAGGAATTGTTATTCATGGCAACGCTGTGGGCTAATCAGTCCTTATTTCCTGGGGCATTCTTTCATGTCAGAGGACTGCCAGAATTGTCAAGCATTCATTGGCGGAGGTCAGAAAGAGAGGAGGGGATTGATTTTTTTGTAAGAGCACATTGCCGTGCTTCATTTCCTTAGTCATTAAAAGTGGGGGAGGGAAATGATACATTTAAAATATTTAATACGGCAAGGTCCCTGTCCTTGCAGTCACAGCACATGTGAAACATCCTTTGATCTTGATGAGAGAGTTTTGCAGATGAAATGACTGATCAAGCTAATTATTTAGAGATAATTGGCTTCAATGCATAATTGATATCTCTGTTAAATGGCCAGACTTTCCAGCCATGGTACTACCTTGGAAATTAATTCTGATCCTGCTGTGAACAGGACTGGGCTTGCCTTGGTTCTGCAAGCTATTTCTGCTGCCTCCTCCTTTCTCTGCCCTGAGATCCATGAACTGGAAGGTCTGTAGTTCAGTGCTTTGCATGCAGAAGATCCCAGCTTCAGTCCCCAGCATAGGGTTGGGAGAGACCCCTGCATGAAACCTTCTCTCAGTATAGATGCTAAACCATATGGACCAATGGACTGACGCAGTATAAGGGGACACCCTCTGTTCCTATGCTACCTTTGTAGAAAAGGTATCAAGCAAAGGTTGAAGTCCAAGAAATAGCCGTACCGTGATGCATTCTGGTAGCCCCATGGGATGCTTTTTGATAGGGGGAAGCAGTGCAAATATAGTTGTCAATTCCCGTCAGCAGCTTTTGCGATTGTGGCAGCATCATTTCCAACCGCCACAATAATGGGAGTTGCTCTTGGGGAGCTGCAGCTCTACCAGTATAGCCAGTATAACCGTCACACTGTTAAGAGTATAAGAAAGAGCATGTTGATCAAACCAAGAGTTCATCAAGCCCAGCATACAGTTTCGAACAATGGTTAGAGAGATGATGCCAAGAAGATCATTAGCAGGATGGGAAAGAATCATTTGTTTATTTATTTATCAGGGTTCCAGTTGTTGTTGTTGTTATTGTTGTTGTTATGTCATGGCTAATAGCCATGGATAGAAAATGTCATTCTGTAGAGCTGTCTAGGCTTTTAAATAAGCCCAAAATATTTAGGAGATGGCTCTGTGACATTAATGTTTTGGGTTTTACTGATATTTTCTCTTGGTTATTCTTCTTGTATTTGTTTGTACAGTGCCTAGTGATGCTACACAAGGTTTATGAAAGATTATGCTATACAAAAGACTCTTTCACTCTTCCTCACCTCCTTCCCAACCCCTCCTCGCCTTCTTTTTTTTCTTTTTTCTTTGCCTGCATGGAAGGTGTCCTTGAACTCTTATAATGCCTCTTGCTTCCTTGAGTGAAGGATAAAGGTGTGGGGGTGTTGGCAAAAACTAAACTAAATTTACAGTGATTGCTTCACTCCATTTTGCCTCTGGCCCTGCTCACTATTGACATACCGGCCTGGATTAAAGGAAGGGGCAAGAGGCGGAATTGCCCCAGTTGGCAGGTTAGCAGGGTAGCTAACCTTATGTTCCAGCCAGGTCCCACTTATTAGAAGAGGTGGGTGACCATAGAAAGACCTGCCTTCTTGCCTAGCCAAAGAAGAGTATTAGGGAGTTCAATTTATTAATTTTGTGGCTACATGATAGAGGTTTGACATGTATACACGCATATTAGCAGTAAGCTTGTGTTGTTATATATGATGATTATAACTCAACTCTGGTTCAAGATACCTGATATAAGTGAGAAGCTTTTAGAAGCATTTTAGCTGTAACTGTCAGGTTGCTAGAACAGAAAACAGGAACAAAAAGTGAGATAATGTTCTATAGCTAAAAAGGGGTGTGTCAGCCAGTTTCAGGTGGCCCTGTGGTTACGAAAAGTCACTGAGAACAGGATGTAGTGATGAAAACCTTCTGCAGAGCTCCTTGCCCTTTTGGTAACACCAAGGCCTTGGGAATCATCCTTTCTGCTTTGCTGAAGACCCTGTAAGGGCAAAATGTTCTTGCTCTTGTATGAAAGTGTGTGTTCAAGATCTGTTCATTATCTTTCCAGCTAGTAATTAAAATGCCCAATTAGCATTTAACCATCTGTGTGTTGATTGTGCATCATACGTCCAGTTGATGTCCTGTTAATCCCCCGTCCCCTATCCCCATCTACAGGTTTGGTGAGTTGCTGAGTGTGAGCTGTGACCCCCTTTAGAGTTCTTGAATGATCAATAATTTTAATCCCGCCCCCCGCCCCCAAAAGGAAGGCGAGAAACAGCAGTGGTGGGATGGGACAGAAACCTACAGGCTGCCTTCTCTTGGCAGTGATGGGAGGGGGCGAAAGGGAACAAAGCTCCCCATCATCATTATCTCATGGCTTGCTGCCACCATGGGACACAAAGGGAAGCAAGGTTTTCTCCCTTTTGTGTCCACACTCACCATGCCACCAGAGCAGACTTCCTTCTCTCAGTGATGGTAGGATAACGTTACCAGATTATTTTTCAATGAATCCGGGGACACTTTTCAACTTCAATGGATTTAGTATGGGGACTGATTTGTAAATCCGGGGACTGTTCCCGTGAAACGGGGACATCTGGTAACCTTATGATAGGAGAGCAGACAAATGAACATGGCGCTACAGGAGAGAGGAGCAGCAATACAGACTTTTGCTCCCTGCAACAAAAAAAATGTAGATCCTGTGCTGCTGAGATATGGTCCAGAGGGGGATGGAGCCCTCAGGGTAAAAAAAAGGTCCCCCACCCCTGCCTTAAGCTGTGCTTGTGATTGATCCACCCTGTGCTCTACAAACTGAGTGGAAGACGAAATGCTTCATGCAACCAGATCAAGTAATGCCAGAGTGGCAAAATGAAGCTTAAGCTAAAAGTTCCTCATCTCCCACCTCCAAGACAAGTTGGTTTCCTTGAAATGCTTGTGGTATGGCAAACGCGTGTGTGTGGCTTCCCCCCGTCAATCACTGTTTAGAAACGTCACCAATAATTTGTACTCTGGAAGTGCTTGACTTACGGACCCCTGGGTCTAATTGGATCTGCTGATTTCGGCTAAATCCCATTCTGTCAACAGCTCAGCAGTAGGTACAATATTGAAACTCTAATTAATCTAGTAATAACGTCAATTTGCCAGACTGGGTTTTATTTCTTTTTTTAAAAAATAATCATTATTTTCTGTGATCTTTGACTGAAAAAGCTAGAAGGCTAGCTAGACACTTTCATTTTTCTTTCCTGATCTCTTTATATGTGTTTTATTTAGGCAGAATTGCCAACAAACTAAGCCAGCATGACCAGATTTTTTTGTTTTTGTTTTTTTGGAACCAAACAGTGGCGTAGCAAGCCCAGATCGTACCCGGCATGGAATTTTTTTTGGCACCCCGTATGGACTGCGCATATGCAGCATTCTGTATGGAGTGCGCACGCACGGGATGCTGCACATGTGCAGTCTGTATGGAGCGCCACTCGCGAGCGGAAGCTCACAAGGAACTGTACACGTGGGGGGAGGCAGGGGCCATCTTGTCACCCCTCCCAGAGTGGCACACGGGGCAGTCCGTGCCCAATGCCCCCCCTTCCTACACCACTGGGACCAATCTCCAGAAAAGCAAGAGGTTTGCTTGTTTTATCCGTCAGAACTTGGGGTTTGTTTGAATTTCTTTTAGCCATACATACAGTACACCTAATGTGAAGAGACCGTTTTTGCATTTCCCCCCTGACTTCAAATCTACTAGAAACCACAAGGTGTTGTGTGTCTTGAACTCCCCCCTCCCATGGTTTCTTCTGGGACATACCCAAGTAGCAGATAATTTTAAGAGTTGGGAATTCTTTGGGAGATCACAAAAATGAGAAAAGTATCAGAACTGGGTCTACTTAAGGATATGTTAGATAAAAATATGTGAAGAAGACACTTTCTTACTCGGTTTGGAATTCCAGGATATAGGAATTAGAAAGGTCTCATTTCTTTGGCCCTCAGAACTCTCCCCAGGCCCCACTCCCTCACTGGCCTTGCCTCACACCTCAACTCTTTTTGTGGGAATATTTGTCTTTGAATATACTCTTCCTGCTTATCTGGATAGAGGATAGTGAGGGGTGTGAGAGTGTGTGCAGAAACCTGACAACTGTACAAAGGTGGGGAAAGGCATTTATTGCTCCATCCACTGTTGCTGCTGGTTCCACTCACCATTGGCATGTGGCCCTCAGAAGGTTGTGCAGAAGGGAACAAGGCCCTTGGTCTGAAAAAGCCTTCCCACTGCTGTTTTAGGATGTAATGCCATGCTGTTTTAAGAGGTTTCTTACATAGATACATAGATGGGTCCCAAGAAGAAATAGGTTCAAAAACTAGGATTGTCCAAAGTCACATTTTTTTTCTTTTTCAAATACAGTATTTTTTTTAGGGGGGGCGGGGAATGATGACAAAGTACTCATTTCTTAAAGCCTCTCCCCTGGTAATTCCAGTATAAGAACATTCCTAGTAGGGATGTACAAGCACCCCACTGCTCACCCCAAAATGGGTCAATCTTTTGCGAGTATTACAGACAAAAGGTATTCTATTTGCAACAGTGAGCAGCAAGATGTTTTCAGGAAGCTTACAAGTAGGATTTGAAGGCAACTGGCCTCCCCTGTTGTTTCTCCACAGCATACTAATCATCTAGTATTTATTAACCCCGTGTGAGTTGCATTATATTACCACATCAGCTACAGTCAAATCCTAGGAAATGAGCATGTCTGTAAATTAAGATGGGAGAAAGAATGGAAGGAGGGCAATGCTAGAAGAGGCACAAGGTGGAAATTCATTAGCAACATTTAGATAGTAACTATCTTATAAGTGCTGCAATAAGCATCCAAAGCTTGAGGGGATTACAGAATCAATTGCCAAACATACTGAGTTGCCACTTATAATTTTTGATGCATTTGTAGGGCAGCGAGAGACAAATGTATGCACCGTTGAAATGATTGACTGAGAGGCTAGCTGTATTTGTACCCTTGAGATTTCTACACACACACCCCAGTTCAAAAGTTTTCCTAACGAAGCACATGGAACCTACGAAGAAGCGATGTTGCTTAATTAGTTAATGTTTGTAATGTAAATGTTGATAAATTAGTTAATAGGCTAGGCTTACTCCCAGAAGAGAGATGCTGAAGTGGTAAGTCCACAGGGATTTGGGAATGGAACAATCTGAGATTGCTGCAGTGGAAAAAAAATATATTTGCTGTGATGGCCTTTGTGATAGGCAGCTGTATGTGAGTAGAATTCTGGGCTCATCTCAATTGCCAGCAGCCCTGGTTTTTGGGAAGAGAGCAAGAGAAAGAAAATGGTCATGTGGCAATTTCTGTGGCTTACATTACAATGGAATGCAACAGTAAATGCTATTTATTGTTTCAATAGCATTTTGAAAAGCTAAAGCTTAATATTCCACACTACTCAAAACAATAAGAAATTCCGGAGACTATATATTCCTTGTGAGAGTATATGGCAGTCTTATGGCTTGTGTGTGTGTTGATGCCTGTTTGTTTCGGAATATTTAAGCTGAGCGTGATTTTTACAATTAATTTATTAATTGCCTTCTAAACTGCCCCCCTCAAGGTGATTTATGCATAAGGCAACACTAAACACACACAGAAAACAATAAGTACACTTCAAACAAAAATGAAACCCTAACAAGAGGACCCTTGAGGTAAAGACCAGCTGGGAAAGCCTGTGGGGACAAAAATATCTTCAACTATATGCAGAAAGTGCAAACAGTGGGCACCTGTCATATCTCAATAATAATAATGCTATTCCACAGAAGAGGGGCAGCCACACTAAAAGCTCTGCTCTGGCAAGCACACCAGCAATGCAAGTATTTCAAACAGCATCTATTCCATCCTCACTGATCCAAAGCAAATAGCATCTCCTTCAAGTCCCCCAGACAGCTGCAAAAATGGCTCCTGAGTTGAGTATATTCCAAGCTCTGAAACTCCCTCTCTCCAACCCCTACTCAAGTAGGTGGGATGTGCCCCCATTCCTACCTCTACTAGCCATTGAAAGACAGTGAAGAATCATATTCTAGTCCTCCAAAGAAGCATATTCAGCATTTAAACTAAAGACTAGAGCAGAGGTGTCTAACCACAGGCCTTTCATATATTGTTTGCCTATAATCCATTATCATTGGCGAAGCTGCCTGGGGCTGATGGGAGTTGGAATCCAAACGGATCATCACAGGTTAGACTAGATAAATTGTATTCTTAGCTTGCTACCCTAACTATTGTTTGTAATTCCTTTGTATATATTACCATAGCTATCCTGTGCGGCAAGTTAGGTAAAGGAAGCTTTCCCCAACCTGGTGCTCTCCAGATTTTGAAGGCTATGCAACTTCCATCTCTACCACCCTATTGCTGATGGTAAGCCTTTGGTCAGTGCTGGCTGGCACTGATGGGAGCTGAAGTCCAAAATATATGGAGGGCACCAGGTTGAGGAAGGCTGGAGTACAAATCCCATTGCATGTAGATGGTCCCAAGTACAATCCTTGGCACAGGGGTCCCCAAACTAAGGCCAGGGGCCGGATGCGGCCCAATCACCATCTAAATCTGGCCCGCAGACGGTCTGGGAATCAGCGTGTTTTTACATGAATGTGTCCTTTTATTTAAAATGCATCTCTGGGTTATTTGTGGGGCATAGAAATTCGTTCATATTTTTTTCCAAAATATAGTCCGGCCCCCCACAAGGTCTGAGGGACAGTGGACTGGCCCATGGCTGAAAAAGTTTGCTGACCCCTGTCTTAGCAACTCCAGGTAGGGAGATGATGATTGGCTCGATGTTAGCCAGTGAGCTTCATGACTGGCAGAGATTTAAGCCTGGGTCTCCTCTGCCGTTGCCTTACACTCTAAGCCCTACATCATACTGGCATTGTGTATAACAAACTAAAGAGCTCAGTTCAGTTTGAAGAATTTAGTTTGCCCCACATTTTTAAGCAAACTGACCTAATTTGCACCTTTCAAATAAATACACTGATAAAAATATATTGCGCATGCACACGAAAGCTCATACCAAGAACAAACTTAGTTGGTCTCTAAGGTGCTACTGGAAGGAATTTTTTATTTTATTTTCTTCAGATTTTGCACATCTTTGAATTTTGCAATAGGATTGTCAAGAAGAAGAAAAAGTACCAAGCTGTATAAAAAGCTGTATTTTTGGATAACATACATTTAGAAATGCATACATTGAAATTTTAAAAGAAGTATTTAAATGTGAATTTTCATATGGACTTTTAATTTTTTTAAAAGAAAAATAAATAACTTGCAGATTAGTGTGAAAATGGGATGGAACGAAACTTACACAGAACAGGAAATAACTGATCTCTCCACCCCTTAGGTATACAGTGCAGTTTATTTTATATCATTCCAGATTGGAGGTTTAGAAAAAGTGCTAAAGTAATGCTATGAATCTGTATGCTAAGGGAATGTGGTGTAGGAAGATTCGCCTTTGGGCTCCCACTAAAAGGGCACCAGCTGTTTGCTTACCTTGAAAAAATTATCCTGGAACTCTACGGTTTCTTTTGGGTGTGGGACAGGATGAAGAAGGGAAAGAGCAGAGAGCAGGAAGTGTAACAACCTCTCAACACTTCTCTGCTCCAACTCATCCCTTTCAGACACTGTTTTACAGTGAACAGGAATGTCGTAATGCGCATGTAACATTTAATCGAACCCTTCCTCTTGTCACACAAGACCCCAAGGAGCAAGGAGTGTTTGGGGGGTTGTTATGAGGAAAAATTCCCCCAGTGAGAAAGGAAGGTTGGGGAAGCATATATGTGTGTGAAAGAGAGCAAGCGAGCGAGAGGAGAAAAATGTATCTCTTGGCAAGGCTGGGCTGCGTGATCATTGTAGTCTTTGGCTACACCATAACCTAGAAGAGTTGCCATGGGAACCATTGCAAAAGAATTAAATATATCAAGGGGCCTTGATTGTGAGAAATGGGTGGAAATAAGAGAATTCAATTAACATAGAAATTGTGTTTTTGTTTGCTCCCCAAGTCACGGTAGGAACCTTTAAATTCACAAACATCTAATTAAGAGGAAAAGTTGTAGTGAATGTCTGTGAGGCCCATTCAGAGGAGCATGATTGCTCTATAATTGAAGCAAAATAAATAGTGTTTTATTTTTCAAAATGAAAATTAAATGGTTCAGATTCTTTTGTGTTCCACTCTCCCCTTGAACGTTATTCTGTATTTTGCTGGTTGGAGGCGGACCAGCTGCTTTTGACCTACAAGAGGAGCTCACAGGTGCAATGGCTGTCAGCCATGTGGTAGCCAAATGGGTTCTCTACCCCCCTCCCATACTTTAAGTGGGAGAACCATTTAATTCCCAGTTCACATATTGGTGCAAATATCTGCAAAGCCTGAGTAGGAACAGGTGGCATTCTGTAAAGAGGAAGTCAAGACAGCTTTTCATTATTTCTGATGCAGGGAGTTGCCACTTGGACCAGTTTCTGGGAGTGAAAAAATAAATGCCTACTTGGGTCACTTCAGGATTATGCATTTAAAACACTATCATACCACTTTAAAAACCATGGTTTCTCCCATAGAACCCTGGGAACTATAGTTTGGGAAGGGAATAGTGGCCTCCTAACAACTCTCAGAATTCTTATTGGATCTACATTTCCCAGGATCCTTTGGGAAAGTGACAACTGTTAAAGTAGTATAAGAGTGATTTAAATGTATAGTGCACTTGTGGCCTGTGTCTGTCAAACCTGGGATAATGCACATGTATACTCTAAGATTTGTGCACGGCACCAGGGAGGTTAACAAATGCTCATAACTCATGGAACGCTATGTCAAAGGTTCTTCTCATGTGTCAAATATCAAACCATACTGGATCTCCATTGAAGGTTTCCATGGTGATTTGTTCTGGCCTGTGGGAGCTGAGAAAGACAAAAGAGTCCAGGGCTCTTTCCTCAGCAAATTCAGTGGCAATAGCTCAGCGTGCTCCTATAGTAAACCGTCTGTCTGAAGATACAAACGATGATGCGTGGTTCTAGACAAGGAATAGCTAGCATGGCTGCATTCCACATGTTGCTGGGCTCCAAGTCCCATCAGCGCAGGTTAGCATGGCCTGGGCTGATGGAAGTTGTAGTCCAAGAACACCTGGAGGTCACCACATTGACTAAACCTGTTATAGACAGCCTGAAGCTCTCTTCCTAACATGAACCACTTATCACCTTCGTGACTGTTTTCAAGAGGGCAGCCTCTGCTTCATGGTGGTTCTGCAAAGGCTGAGCTCAGTTCAAGTGTGTGGATTGAGCTGGGTCTAGCGCAAGTCTGCCCAGCCGCACCCAGGGTGGTTATAGTTTATTTATTTCATAAAATCATTTATATACACCCACCCCTTTGATTTAATAAGTTTTCAGGGTGTTTGCCAACAACGTAGCAAGAGTCAATTAATAATACACAGTGCCACAGGTAGTTTTATGTTCTGCCATATCCTCTCATATTTCCATTGTTTGACTTTCTGGCAATAGTTAATATATAACATTTTCAGTATTATGCATATTGGAAAATAAATAAATAAAGTGCAATGAATTAAAAAACGAATGCCTTTGTTTCTTTTGATTTAGGAAGACGAGGGGAAACTTATGGAAATGAGGTTGGGGGGGGGCGACTTCAAGCTCTTGTAATTATTCAAGGTCATATTTCAGTGTGAATCCATGCAAAGAATATCCAGTGCTGGAAGTTTTCTCTCCATAGCACTTCCACACCACCCCCTCCCTGAGCTGTTGTATTGTTCACTTTATTATAGCTGTCACAGTCTGTTCTGCATCCAGCATTTGGATCCCCAAAGATTCCCCCCGCTCCATAGCAAACATCCTGTAGTAGTGACCCAGCTTCAAAAACAGGAAATTTATTTCTTAAACAATACACTATCTGTTCCATTTTAAGTTGTGCCATTTCCAGAAAGACTTTGACATGAAAATCAAGTAATGTTTGCCTAACATTTGCTCTAATCTCCAGGTAACTTCAGACCAAGTCAAGCCTATGATTGTGTGCTCATTTTGAATAGCAACCAACCATTTCTTCGTCTTCTAATCAATACGTACTAAATAATAAGTAACAGCAAACAACATCAAATCAGACAAATATCAAAAGGTCACTGCCCATCATTCATTTTCTGTCTGCCAGCGACTTGGCAGGGCTCAATTTAATCAACTATTGTTCTAATATTTTAACCCCTGATGGGCTCTTACTAAGTCCACTTATAAAGGGGTTTCTTTTGTTTAATCTCTCAAGCAACTGGATTTTAATGGGTTGGTTGATTAATTTAACCCATTAAAATAAATACTACTTGATGCCTGCACAAATGACAGCTTGATAGTTCCTCTTGATTGCAGCATGTATTGATCGAGAGCTTTTTGTCTTGATTATATAACACAGACAAATAATTTATCATTAAAGGCAAATTGCCCCATCCAAAGATTTCCTAGAAGGGTGCCTTATACCAAGCCAAACCATTTCCCCATCTACTCCAATACTATCTATTCCCACTGACAACAGCTCTCCTGGTCCCCGGGAGATTTATTTTGTACAATCTCCTACCAAATACTTTTTTAACTGGGTTGCCAGGAATTGAACCTGGGATCTTCTGTAGACAAAATTCTGACCACAAGATCCAGTTCTAACCCCAATTCAGCACTTTGATCTTAAACACTTTAGAGGCTACCTGATTTGGTTCAGGTCTGAATCCATACGATTTGGGGAAATGAAGCTTTGTGGTTCCCCTATTCACAATTAAGAGGAAAATTAAAAAGTGGCTACAACTTTTTTTTCTCTGTTAGAGAGAATTGGGTGAAATTTGCAGGCATAGCCCCCCCCTCCACCAGTGGATAAATTGTGGCAAAGTACAAACAAAAATGTCATGGTTTCTGTGCTGGACAGCTTTTAAAATGTATTTTTAAAATGTCAGGCAGGGGAGCCCAGCAACTTCCTTCCTTAGCAGGTACTGAAAGCACTCGGCTGCTCTTATTCTAATAAGGTTGCACAGAATAACTTTTGAGTCAGCACAATACAATGAGCATAAACTGACATCGTTTTTGTCTGTGCCTGACCTTGGTAATACACTATGGGTGGGGAATGTTTTTTAAGACCAAAGGATACATTTGATGGCCATTTTTAAACCACCACCAATGGTGGTTTAAATTGCTCGGACTTTTGCTGGCTTGTATTTTTAAAATGACCCCCCAATAGTCCACTCAAACTGTTACATTTACAAAATATTGAGCTTGCCCCATAAAGAATGATAGGGATGCAGATTCAGAAACCAAAGCTACAGCAGAGGCCTAACATTTATGGGGTGGGGATGGAATGACTTAATGACAAGGACTCAGCGTGGGTGGTTGTATGTATGTATGTATGTATGTATGTATGTATGTATGTATGTACCCTGTTTCTCCTAAAATAAGACATAGCCATAAAATAAGCCATAGCAGGATTTCTATGCATTTGTGAAATATAAGCCGTTCCCCAAAAATAAGCCATACCCCGAAAATAAGCCATAGTGATGTGGTACCTCCCATTAAAACAGCCTGGAGAGGCGTGGCTATGCAGCGTACCGATGCGACACGGTTAAAATAAGACATCCCCTGAAAATAAGCCATACTGTGTTTTTTTGAGCAAAAAAATATATAAGACGGTGTCTTATTTTAGGAGAAACACGGTATGTATCTAGGTGTCTAGATTCAGGTAGGTAGCCATGTTGGTCTGACGTAGTCAAAATAAAAAAAAATAAAAAATTGTCCTGAAGAAGTGTGCATGCACAGAAAAGATTATACCCAGAACAAACTTAGTTGGTCTCTAAGTTGCTACTGGAAAATTATGGATGGATGGATGGATGGATTTGATTTGATTTGTATGCCACCCTATACCCGTAGGTCTCTGTCTCCTCTTTCCCAATATGAGCCATTTATTTATTAAGTTGGTTAGTTAGTTATTGGCTATTTCTTACCTGTCTTTAAACACAAGGCCCCAGGTTGGGTTTACAACCATATAATCATTTAATATTAAAATTCAACAATGCAATTTAACAAAGCAAAGAATTTGCATCAGACAACCTTAGTTGCTGAAGGCCAGGAAAAAGGAGTGCATTTTGAGAGACAATGGAGACTTTGAAATGAAGCTGCTTGTTGCATCTCATATTTTGGGGGTTGCTACAGAGAATGCCCTCTTCTCCTGGGCCATCATCCCTCATGCCTCGGAGGCCATCAGAATCACCAAGAGGGTCTATGGGGAAGGAGGTGATCCTTCATATATATGGGGCTTACGGTAAGTCATTTAGGGCCTTAAACACCAATGCAAGCACCTGGAATTGAGCTAAGAAACTATTTGCTTGGAATGCCAACAAATGTAGGCAGCCTAATGCAGCTTCAAAAATCCCCACAAATCTCCATGGAATGAATGCACTGCTCAGCCTCTCTAGTGAATTGATTTAAGCCCTTGGGGTATGCTATCACAGGGAAACGATATTTTAATACCCCTCATCCTCAAGGGTCATGATATTGAGTTTTTCTATTCCGCCGAAGTGCTTTTCAATAGCCTCTTCTTTTGGCTCCCTTCATACATGGCTTGACGTTCGTTCTGCTAGATCCATTTTGAATTCTGTATTTGCCTGCCTCAAGGACATCATATGCATCTACATCTTAATGAGGTTGACTTCTATATCTGTGACTAGATTACTTTTCTCTCAGATAAATCATCACATCAGATTTTGTCAGTGCAGTTCAAATTTAGTGTATAGATGGCACTATCATGAGATATTCCCCTCATACACCTCTTTCCACACACAGCGCTGAATAATGGAGATGAGTAACCAATTCCCTAGAGACTCTCACAGCAGCATTATGGCAAAGAACACCCTTTATGCTTCATGATTCCCCCCTTTATAACTCTGAAGGGAAAGTTCACAAGCAATTCATAGGACCACTCGTACCGATGTTCTGACTCAGGTGTGCAGAAAGAAACCTCCTTCAAGTGATGTGTGATCTCTGGAAATGCTAAAAGAATGATCATAAGGTATTCAAGTCAGGTGATTCTTTACCAACTTATAAAATGCAAGTATGCTTTTACTTACCTTGGGGCATGGAACTAGCACAGAGGCTGCAGGCAACTTCTTGGAAGTTCAAATCTAGATTGACAGAAGGTCCAGACTGGTCATTATTGGGTATATGCTGTGGTATCATCTCAACTGAGAATCCTATGCACACAGCTATGTACACACATGGTGAATTTTGCTGCAATTATGAATGAATTTTTTAAAAAAACAAAAACCGCAAGGGAATTTTCAAATATTATTTTTAAGAGGGGGGAATAATTCCTATATCTGCATACATAGGAAACTATACAATATTGCATAAGCTGGTAACACGTGCACAACTTGCCAAATCTGAAAACTCGAGGTTTTGTATACAGGAAAAAAAGGTTGGTTTGTGGAAAGTAGAAGAGTTAGGTGTTATTATGGAGTAAGAGTTTTGCATAGGTTTTTAAAGCTGATAGACAGAGAATCAGAAATCTTTTTTCTTTCTTTCTTTTAGTTTTTATGTTAAAAATTGCTTGATATTTGATGTTGACTTCTGTGTATTGATTTTTCTTTGTTTTTCAAGCTTTAATAAAAAATAACTTAAAAAATAAATAAATCTGAAAACCCAGAGCTAGGGAGTGACTGAATGATGCATAGAATTTGTGACTGGGGCTGCCCACTTTTAAATTTATTTTTTTTAAAAGAAAATACTAGCAGCTTCTGGGTCTCTTGATTTGGATTAGAAACACTTCACAGGCGGAGGGATTTTAAACCCTTTCCCTTTGCTCATTAATATTCAAGTCATCTGCTGTGAGCTATACAGGCAACTTTATGGCTTCTGTTAACAATCTAGGGAGACCCTCTTCCATGTCACATCTAATTGTCTTACTTGGTTAGATGGGCCTGCGAAAAAGTAACAACTAAATCATCTTCAGCCTTGTCAGATCCACCAAACAGAGTCCAGGCCGAAAGCCATACCGTTCACTATAAAGCATGTTCCTCTGAGCACATGGCGAGTCTAGGAATTTGTTTCCAGTACTGGAACGAAACTGAGCTAACTGTACTTTCACCCAAACTCACGCCTGGTAACTTCCTTCATTTTGACATCCTAATTTTGCTGTTGCCACCGTTAAAGCAGTTGGGAGTTGGAAACTCTCGCTGATGTACTGCAAATCACCCAGAGACCTGCCAGCAGATCCTGATCTACATTCTGCCCTCATCTGGCTCCTTGCTTGATGGAGGGAATGGAGAGCTACATGGCCACAGAGAACACCATACAGGAGCAGAACATTCCTCCATTCTGGGCAGCGGGATCAGTTCTGGTTGTGCAACCAGATGTCTTTTAGCTCATCCAGCCCTGCCTCCTGGGAGAGAATGCAATCATGATGCTTCAGTTATTCCAGTCTGAGCTGGTAGGATTCTCAGGTCCAGTCTGGCATTTCAAAATAATTTTCTAAGGAGTGACAGTTTGAAGAACAGACAGGAGTCAGTAAGAGAATCAGTTGCTGGAAGCAACCCATCTGGAAGGGGCAATCACAGCTCAATCCCAGATAAAATGAGGGATGCTTCTCCTCCCCCCTCATCTTATTTTGTCAGACTCTGGAAGCTGTAGGCTAATCTAAAGTGAATGGCAAATAGAACTCTTCTGTTTCATCTCTAAAGCAGATAAACTACTACAAAGAGACAGGTAAGGGGGTAGGGAAACTAGATAGCCAGGGTCTAATACTCAGTTTAGGTGGCTGAGATCCTAGAAGATGATTAAACTCTCTAAATGGGGGGAAAATGTCATTTGAGCTTCTTTTTAATAATGTGATTCACATTAAGAGCATCCCTTTAATAGACTCATTTCTTCCTGTACCCTTCTCATACATTTTCCTGTCTAGGCATTTTGTTAACTGGAATTGCTTTCCTAGAGTCCTTTTTTCAAACTTTTCAAGCGACACATTAGTGAAGAGTCTTTTGTGATGATTTAAAATGCTGGCATAGATTTGTGTGTCCTTCAGCCTTTTGCTGGGGCAGAAATGTGAAACGAAAATACCAAAAGAGCTATGAGAAATGGAAGATATATTCCTACCACAAAGAGAGCTTCATCTCTGCTTGCCCATTTCCACCCTTATCTGGATTTTTTAAAAACCACCCCCTCCCAAGTGAAGTAACACAGGCATTTCCAACATGATGCCCATGGGCATCTATGTGCCCAGCAGTACCTCCTATGACACTCTGTAAATATCCCCTCAAAAATCCACAATGCTTGCTCTTCCTGCTCAGTTCCTTTATGTCAAGCCACAGCAGCCATTTAATGTTATTATATGCACCGCAGCAGCCATTTTGTGATATGCCACACCCCTACATCAGCCATTTTGTGACCACCAAAGTGTAAATGTGAGGAATGACCGCAGGGAGGAGCACAGAGAGAAGAAACGCCATGGTGCATCTGCAGCAGCACAACCAGACTATTTCATCAGCCCCAGCTGCAACAAAACATGTCTCTCCCATATTGGTCTCTTCAGCCACAGCAGGTACTGCAACCTTCCAACAGTTTGTCTTCACCCCCAAAGGAGCACTCTTCAATTGTCTTCCAAGACAGATGGATGCTGACAACAATGTAACAGTGAAAAGAAAACTGCATCTATGTATGGAGTTGGAATTGAAATAAAATAATAAACTGGCAGGTGTGTGTTTTAATAATAAATAACAGGCTGAAAGCGGGAGAAATCTGGGACTGTTCTTGCTTTGAATATGTTGGTGGTTCCCCTTGAAGACCTGATATGGGTGCAGTGAACTTTTTTTTTTGGGGGGGGGGAAATCTGTTGGGATATCTAATGCTGTATCTCCTCTTATGATGATCCTGTATGTAAAAAAATGCCAGCAAGCCTCTGGTGACTTCATTTCAATGGCGACCAAACCTGTGTAGGTGCTGAAACACCATTTCCGCTCACAGAGCTGGGGTATACGTAGCAACAGCTAAAGCGACTTCTCACAATACAGAGTGACCAGCCACACCCAGTTCCCATACAGCAGGGATCAGGGGCCAGGATTCCCAGGAAGTCCAGCTACCTTAAGGTCTGGCAACCCTGCAAAGCTTTTGGCAAGGGGGAGGGCAATGTAAACCACAGTGCTCTTGTAGTGTGTTGCATTATCAGCTACAATCTGACCAGTAGATGGATCGTCCGTAGTTTTGTTTATTAGTAAAATGTACCAAGAGTGTATCAGACTGTTGGACCAGGTTTACTCTCCTAAGTGAAGAAAAGTGCCAAAATAGAGGGCCAAATTGGAGGAGTTGTACACCAGCTGATGCCACAGATGGAGGACAGAATACTGGGATCTGTTAAAATTGCAGCTGAGCCCACAGCTCCTCTCAGACCAAACCACATTTGGTACTACAGTGCTACTTGCAGTTAACATTGCCTTGTAAATGTTCCCACTGTTTTGCTCTCAAGAGATCCCTTTTGCACACACACTATAGTAACAGCTCCCTATGGTTATCTCTCATATAGAAAGTCCCTGCCCACTTGCCCTTAAAGAATAGGATATGGGAGGCTGAGATGCCATTTTACAGCAGTCGCTTCTGTTGGTGAGGGTATGCCAGTCGTCGTGCTAATCTCTTCAGGGTTTGTTGACAGGAAAACTCTGGTTACAAACTCCTCTCTGTGGAAATTGGTTCATTAACCATCACAGTGACACAAGAATACATCGCTTAAGGGAGGGAAGTCATAGTGAATACATTTAGAGACTACAACTATCAGAGAACGAAGATGTTGATACCTTTATATAAACAAATAATGGATGGATGACCCAGGAACAGCAATTGCTAGGCAATTATTAACATTTATTTTCCTCATTCCCTCTCTGCTCTGCCTCAACAGAAAAACCATAATGTTGGCCTGTTGTGTTTATGCCCAAGCTATGAGGCAGAATTTGGCTGAAGGCCTAGCCTAGGCCAAGGCCTAGTTGTGTTGCTTCTTGCTCTGGATAATGAGAGTAGAAATATCTCTGTCACAGTAACCTTCATTTGTTTTGTTCCTGAAATCCTACATTAAATGTTGTGGAATCATATATAATAAATGCAGTATGAATTACAAATGTGAATATCTTCACATAAATCTCTTCATTCTTTATTTTTGCTTCCCTGGAGGCTGATGTGTTACGCTCCATATATTCAGTACCTTGTGCAGAGAGCTCTCCATCTAAAAGATCATAAACTAATGTTTTTCAACAATGGGTGCATATAACCCCCATGGGTATGTGTCTGATTGGTAAAATGTACTCAACCCAAAACAAAACAATTAAGTCTGTCTCCATCTTGGAATAACAGCCAATGACAAAAGAGGAGAGGTCAGAAGAAGCTCATTGTGTGGAAATAGGAAACAAAATGGTGTTTGGGTTGCACTCATCCAGCATCCCATTATTGCAGGTACCATAGCTCAAACCTTTGCCTGCTAGGTGTGGATAATGTGTGTGCCTCTGTCTGATTTGAGTTGTGAGAGAAAGGTTATGTGCATGTCTTCCTATCTGAAGAGCCACTGAGATAGGTAACACCCTTTTTTCCAGAAAAAAGTAATTCACTGTGTATGTTTCATGCATCTGAACCAGAAAACTATTGCCTATGCAAAATGCAATAATATGCCTGTGCAAAATGCCTATGCAAAATGCCAAACTATACTACCGTATATACTCGAGTATAAGTCGACCCAAATATAAGCCGAGGCACCTAATTTCCCTACAAAAATGTGGGAAAGCTTATTGACTCAAGTATAAGCCGGTTCACCTTTGCCACTGTGGTAGAGGAGGAACGAGCAGCCCAAACGAGCAACTCCTTCCTCTTCCTCCTTTGCTGCTGTGGAGCTCACCCCATCGCAGGGTTTCAAACCGCCATTCTTCTGATCAGCAAGCCCTAGGGCTCTGTGGTTTAACCCACAGTGCAATGTTCCCTTGTGTTATACAGAGAAGGCTGGGATCTTGTCCTGTTTAAGCAGGAGCCAGGAAAAGTGAGCACCTGTGGGGTTTTAATACTTCCTTAACTGATAGGCTTTCTGCCTTCTGGGGTCTAAAGTTTGCATTTATGTGAGCAGTTCAGGAATGGAACAAGCTCCCTGGGGAGAGTAAAGAACCACCGTTCTTGTACACTTCTTAAGGAATGGTCGACTTGAGTATAAGCCGAGGGCAGCTTTTAAAGCACAAAAAGTGTGCTGAAAAACTAGGCTTATACTCAAGTATATAGGTATTATTATTATTATTATTATTATTAAAATGTGTATACCGCCCTTCATCTGTAGAACTCAGGGTGGTTCACAACATAAAGTTACAATATAAAAACCACAAAATATGTAACAATAATAGTAACAACAACCCAATAATCCCTCCTCCCACAACACATCTATAAAGGCATTGGATGTCAATCAGTCAAAAACCTGATTGAAGAGAAACGTTTTTGCCTGGCACCTAAAGGTGCATAATGAAGGCGTCAACCTAACCTCCCTATGGAGAGCATTCTACAAAATGAGCACTAAATTTGTGCTATATTTCTTTTCTTTTTAAAGTTCTCATGAAAATTTTGTCAGCATTGGTGCAAATATCTCCTAATATATATTTTGTTTGCAGATTTGCCTCACCTACACATACACATTTTGCCAGCAATGTTCCTTAATTAAAGCATTTTATATATTATTTTCAGTAATAAATGCATTTTTATGCATACTATCTTTTAATACACAAATTCCCGTACACATGGTTTGGTTGAGGGACTACATCACAGTTTTTTTTTGGAGAAGTGTGAATTTCGAAAGATAGCTGTGTTTTGGTTTACATATTGTTTTGGAACGTGTGAGTTAAATTGAATTTGCATTAAAATGTTAACCGAACTGACTTTCTCTGCCATCCTTACAAGAAAAAGACTTGGAAGTTGGAAAGATCCAGCATAGCAATTGTTACCTTAATAAGCACAAAGTGTTCCTTGGTTTACTTTCATTATTCCATACAGAAGATTGTCCATTTGATTATATAGACTAGATAGTATTGGAACTCATAGAGAGTGATGTTTTCATCTTAAAGAATTATGTATATATTTGAGGTATCTAATATCCTGCCCATCAGTTCAATGAACCCCTAGGCCATCTTACAACAAAACGAGATTTAAAACAAACTTGCCAACAAATTACAGGGATCCTATGCTCTGCTGCACCTCCTCTATGCAATACACTGACAAACTTTTCTGCTTATTTTTGTTCCGGAGGATGGCTTTCTGTTCTACTTGATAAATATGTTAACTTAAAACTGATGCTCCAAGTGAGACAGGAGTGGCTTTTAACATTAAAAATAAACATGTTTTTATTTTATTTTATTGAGCAAAGCTATTGTGTGACACCATTAAGAGTACTCAGCTTACTTTCAGGCATAGCAAGAGTTAATATGAATGTGCGGTTTTTTTGGGGGGGGGGAATGTGAAGGAAAGGCCTCCAGCTCAGTGTACATAATAACTTCCTTTCTGTTTGAAAGGTAAAGCCAACAAATTTTGGCCAAGTTTTTAAGTTTTCTATTGTGAAGTATCCAGTTTACAAAATGCACTTGTATTGTACGATGTGCATGGTATTGTATTTTACAAAGGTATGTAATATTGTCTCTTGGCTGGGAGGAAGTTGTTAAACAATTGTATTTCTACATCTGTCAGCTCAAGGCTATTCAACCTTGTTCCAGTGGAAAATGAACATTTCAACTATTTCCTTCCTTTCATTTGTCCGACTCCCTTTTCAGAGTCAGACATCACCAGACAAGGCAGGGACTTGGGTGAATGGCTGTGGTTCCTTGGGAATTCATAGTATCCCACACTAGCATAAACAAACAGATTCCGGTATGAGCATTTCTCACATATTTTCTCGTACCTTCCTGTTTTCGGGGTTCTCGTGTTACCTTTGGGCAGGTTTTGCTCAGATGGCTGCTGTTCCCACATCTTTCATTCATGAGAACAATGTAAACATGTGAACTGGTAGTGTGTTGATGTTACCTTTGATTTCATCTGTGATTTTTAACAAATCCTGGAGTGCTACAGGTCTTGAAAGACGTGCAGGTGACATCTGTGAGCCTGGATAGAGAAGCAGGGCAAATTTATTATCTACACGTGCAAAATCTGCCCCAACATAATGTGAGGGTTGGGTTGCAGGCAACAAGGTGGGGAACTTGCTTTGCTTTGACTGTCCTAGTTCTGAAACTCTGCAAAGGAAGAAACAAGGAAGCAAAGAATTAGAGTTCTGCTTAAAGGAGAATTTTTCAGGAAACTGTTCGTGCATCAGGTGGAGGAGCTTGTGGCAACAGAAATTACCAGAAGCACAGATGGAAAGTCACTACAGTACAAGAATCCAGATAAGGGAAAGCATATTCTGACATGGGGTGAAGAACCTCAAGATCAGAGGTTAATTGTGCTCTCTATTTAGCCTTTGGGGCTCACCCTAGACCACCCTCCATCAGCCACCCCTCTCTCCCCAGGGCATATCCCTCATCAGCACTACTTCATACACTGAGTGGAATGTATCCTTAAACTCTGATAATGACTCTTGCCTGCCTGAATGGGTGGGTGTAGAAACCAACTTACTTTATGAAGGTAAAAATTACATTTGTTGTTCTTTTACATCTGGCCCCACCCACTGGCATGTGGCCCAACCCCCTGCTGAAGGTTTCCCCAATGGGAGTATGGCCCTCAGTCAGAAAAGGGTTCCCCATTCCTGGTCTAAGCACATCATTTCCCTGTAAGTACTTGTGTGTGAAAAGTAATTCCCTTTTCCTGGCTCACATCCTATCATGGTCCGGGACCTCTGAAGACATGGAAGATGCATTTGGCTTGTCACTGTCAGTCAACCTGACAAATTCCAAAGTGAGCTATTGGAAGTGCTACCTGCTGGTCACTCTGGATTCTGGCTTTTGCTTAGGGCAGGAGGAAACAAATGACTCTCCCACACATTCAAGGTCATATGTGGGGGCCATGTGGACTGGTCCTGTCCCAGCTGCATGGCTCTACCACCACCTTCTCATTTGGTGTGCATGAGAATGACTTCTACACACTTACAATGTGTGTGTATAGAGAACACCTGCAAGATCTCTTGTGGACGCCACTAGATAGATAAAGCCACTTCTCTCACACATTGAATGAATGGATAGTGGAGGATGAGACAACTGGGGCAGGGCTGGCCTACATGGCCCTGCAACACAACCACACACCAATTCCTTAAATATTTGAGAGGGGTTTGCCTTGACCCTTTCCCCCGCATCCCCGCTGCAAGAAAGGGATATCCAGAGAGGAAAGATTTGAGCATCTTCTCCATCTTAGCTAACTTTGATCTGTAGGTTCCATATATGCACAAAAAAGATGATTCTTTGTCAAAAAGACTCACTGTTTAAAATAAACAAAGGATGTGTGCGGGGGAAGGAAGGGAGACAAAGAAATTGTGGGAATACTATCTGAGCATTTCCTTAGCTTTCCTAACAGCACTTTCTTTGAGTTTTTGCTCAGCAGCCAATCTATATTAATTAGGTAAGTGCATCTGTTCCCTTTGCCCATATGGATAACATTAGGCCTATGTAGCTCATGTACTGTAGTCCACTGGGCAGTTAAGGATGCTCCAGCCCTATTGAAATCAATGGAATGTATGCACACTCACAACGGTGCATTTAATTGCAGCCTGCAGTTTCAACTGTTTCCATGTATTCACTTTCCACTCTGTAGATTCATTCACAATTGCCCAGGCTTGGTAATCTGAGCAGCTGATATACAGTACTGTTGATGTAGTCTTTTTATTGTTTATAGGAATGAATCTAGTGGGCATGCTACTAACTGATAGAAAGTAACAGAATACCAGCAAGAGACTAAGAGAGTTCCAGCTTCAGGGTCCCCAAAATGTAGGTCAACCACTGCCCTTGAGGGTCAGCTGACTGCTACTGCAACCTGCAGCCGACTGCTACTGCAACCTGCCTTGACTTCCAGATCTCAATCTACCAGTCTGGTGCAGGAATCAGGTTACTGGAGACTGGCGTCTTGGAACCCAGATTTGATGCTTTTAAAGGGTGATCCGTTCTGGCGCCTTAAAGAGCAATATGTCCAGGAGCTAATTAAAATATGAAAAAAGATAAAAGTGGATGGGCTTCTCTGTAGTGGCCCCATGCCTTTGGAATGACCTCCCTTCTCAGATGCATCTTACCACTACATTGTTTTCATTTCATTGGCAGAACCTTTTGCCTAGGGCCCCATGGGTGCCCAAACTTTTTTCAAAGAGGGCCAGATTTGATGAAGTGAACATGTGTGAGGGCCGACCAAAGATTTTACCCCCAAATTGTTGAGATTTCTTTAGGATTGATGTCGTTCAGTTTTTTTTTTTACAATTTTACCCCAAAGTAAACGATTTTACCCCAGGACATATACTGTCATGGGGGCTGGATTAAATCAACTGGCGGGCCGAATTAGGCCCACAAAACGGACATTCAACATGCCTGGCCTAGGCTCTGGGGAATCAATGAGGTGTATTGAGGATTCATGTTTTAGCCACTGCTTCTGTTTTAAACATGTGCTTTGAATTTTGAATTTTTGTTGTTTCATGCTATTTATATTTTTGTTTTTTGTTTTTATTTTGAAGTTTATTAATTTCTGCCCTTGGGGGAAGAGTAGTAGATGATAGATGTTAAATTCATAAACTGTTTCTAATCATGGACTCAGCTATACAGCTGCAAATAAAACGTTTTAAGTGTGTGTTAAGTGTGTTTTTAGTGCAATATACAATTTGACACTAGGTGACGATGGTGAGCCTTATGGAAAATTCAATGTATTTTTAAAAACACTTTTTTAATAAAGCATTTTCAGAATGGTTTTTATATGTGTGTAGATTCCACTCATGGTGCACTTCTCCAAGTTAGCATTCTGCATAATTCACATGTGTACACACAGCACAATATTCCAGCATATTAACCACATGGAAAGGTCCATATGCACAGAGCTGTTGGATACCCTTATCCCTCCCATTTTAAAGACAACCTCCATGCTGCTTTCAAGGTATTACTGAATGCTGAGGCATTCAGCACCAACCTTTCATGCAGACCAAACAAACAATATTTTCTTGGTAGAGTAGCATGTTAAACCCTGCCAGATACAGGACAGATGCTTTGCTATTCTGCAGACTCTGGCTTGTCTCAACTGCTGCAACCTCCTTTAGAGGCCTATCTGATCTTCAGTACATTCTGGCACCAGTTTCAGGGTGTCCACACTTTGCCTGGGGATCCTCCTTGTGCTTGACTGGTTCCCAAGACCCGGCCATCTGCATGAGCGTTACCTAAACATACCTGCACAGATGGACTGGTTCTGCTCCCTTTGCCTGCATAAATATTTATTTTGGCGAAGGGAGCGGAGGAGATGGGGCAGAAAGACAACAGGGAAAGGGGAGGGAAAATGTGGGACTAAGTAAATTCAGCGAATAATTTTATCTGATCCTCCAACTGATTTTGATCCTTAAATAACTGAGTAAGCTGGAGACGTCGTGGAGTTACTGGAGCTTTGCAACTCAAAGCAGTGGTGGTGAAAGAAAGAAAGACTTTTCACTTGCTCCAACAGGGCTCACCTTATGTTCTTATTATTAGTGAAATGATTTGTACAGTGTCTTAATTTTTTTAAAAAGACAATCCCCAAGGTGGCTCACTATCAAGATCACAAAAATAGTTTACAATCTATTTTTTTTAAACTCAAGAATGGGGGTGTAAAACAACTCCTAACCCAGAGCAATAAAACAATACCAAAATATGAAAGGTAGCACAGAAGTGACCACTTTTGTACTGCCTCTCTCAAGAACTGCAAAGTCAATAGTTGGAGCCTAAGATAACTTACAGAAACTCATGGAAGGCAAGTGTCTCATCCTTTCCTATCCCACCTCAGCCACCTGTGACCCCCCACAAAGTCTTTCTGGAGGGTTATGGGACCTTCTTCAGCAATAGAATGCCCCCTTTCCCATCAGAGAAATGTTGGAGGATATGTGTGAGCAACAGAAGTCTGCCGGGGTGGTTGGGAAATCATCCATAATTGGGAGTGAATCCTTAGGTGAGTTAGATCATGGAAGAAAATTCTTTCCACTCTCACCCTCACCCAGATATCACCCTACAATGCAGCCCACATGATTCCATATATGAATCAACAGAGGATCTGGGGTGGTGGAGGTTCAAGTGTTTCTAGAAGGGGGCAGGAAACCTTCCCTCAGTGAACTTCCTTCAGTTAACTTATTGTTGTTGCTGTTGTTCAGTCATTCAGTTGTGTCCAACTCTTCATGACCCCATGGACCAGAGCACGCCAGGCACGCCTATCCTTCACTGCCTCTCGCAGTTTGGCCAAACTCATGTTAGTAGCTTCGAGAACACTGTCCAACCATCTCATCCTCTGTCATCCCCTTCTCCTTGTGCCCTCCATCTTTCCCAACATCAGGGTCTTTTCCAGGGAGTCTTCCCTTCTCATGAGGTGGCCAAAGTACTGGAGCCTCAACTTCAGGATCTGTCCTTCTAGTGAGCACTCAGGGCTGGTTTCTTTAAGAATGGATAGGTTTGATCTTCTTGCAGTCCATGGGACTCTCAAGAGTCTCCTCCAGCACCATAACTTATATTATGAACCAAACCACTATCGGTTAGTCTTGATGGATCAAATTTTCAAAGCTAAAGCCATTTAAAACTCTTATTCTGTATATTTTACAGACTGCCTGAAAAGTAGTGTGAATTGGTATGAACCTTTATGTACTGTGAATTGAGATTACGCTGAAACAAAGCATATGCAATTAGAACGAGGGTCACATGGCTGATTGGCAACCTTAGTAAGAAACCGTACAAAGAAGTTGTTGTTATCTAACTCCAATTTTCAAGCACTGGAACATGTTAGGTGCTAAGAAAAACCAGGATTCATAAAAGTGTTGATTTCCATGGCATCAGAATATGTCTGGACTTGTTTTCATTAAGTGTAAACAGACTTTTTTATTTGCACTTCGGGAGTGGGATGTGAAAGGTTAAAAATAACAGTAATTCATTACCTGGTTTTCCTTTGTTTTGCCTCCCAGAGAAACTTTAATTTGTGCCCTGGCTTACTTCTTATGGTACCCTCACAGTCCCAAAGATGAAGTTACTAAAAATTAATGAGCTGTGGCCATTCAGAAACCAACATGATCTCACTCTCTGAGGATGGAGGAGGAATCCATTTCAAACAGGTTTAAACACAGAATCTGATAGTGTTGACTCAATCAAGCTTCGCCTGCATCAGTGACCTTGCCTTGTTTTTTAAAATAAAGCCCAATTAAATATATAGAAACATATGCATATAATGTAGAGGGAGTCATCTCAAGCAATACCCTACCATATTTCTGAAGCACAATTTTATAAATATTAATACACGAGTATATATACACACTGGGACGTGGGTGGCGCTGTGGGTTAAACCACAGAGCCTAGGGCTTGCTGATCAGAAGGTCGGCGGTTCGAATCCCCGTGACGGGATGAGCTCCCGTTGCTCAGTCCCAGCTCCTGCCCACCTAGCAGTTTGAAAGCACGTCAAAAGTGCAAGTAGATAAATAGGTACCGCTCTGGCGGGAAGGTAAATGGCATTTCCGTACGCTGCTCTGGTTCGCCAGAAGCGGCTTTGTCATGCTGGCCACATGACCAAGAAGCTGTACGCCGGCTCCCTCGGCCAGTAACGCGAGATGAGCGCCGCAACCCCAGAGTCGGACATGACTGGACCTAATGGTCAGGGGTCTCTTTACCTTACACACACACACACACACACACACACACACAAATATGTGTATAATATAAAAATATAATAATGCATATAATTAATACAGTGGTACCTCGGGTTTTCCCAGTAGTGATGTATGGAAGTGAGAGCTGGACCATAAAGAAGAGAATGCTGGACTAGGTGGGCCTTTAGTCTGATCTAGTAGCATTCTGGTGCTGGAGGAGACTCTTGAGAGTCCCGTGGACTGCAAGAAGATCAAACCTATCCATTCTTAAGAAAATCAGCCCTGAGTGCTCACTGGAGAGACAGATCCTGAAGCTGAGGCTCACTGGAAAAGACCCTGATGTTGGGAAAGATGGAGGGCACAAGGAGAAGGGGACGACAGAGGATGAGATGGTTGGACAGTGTTCTCAAAGCGACAGGCATGAGTTTGGCCAAACTGCGGGAGGCAGTGGAGGATAGGGGTGCCTGGCGTGCTCTGGTCCATGGGGTCACGAAGAGTCGAACACAACTAAATGACTAAACAACAACAACAACCACAACCTTGGGTTAAGAACTTAATTTATTCCGGAGGTCCGTTCTTAACCTTTCGCTAATGGAGCCTCTTGCTGCCGCTACGCCACTGGCGTGTGATTTCCGTTCTTATCCTGGGGCAAAGTTCTTAACCTGGAGCAACCACTTCCTGGTTAGCGGGGTTTGTAACCCAAAGCGCCTGTAACCCAAGGTACCACTGTATGAGATAATTGTTTATATTTTTAGTAGATTTTTTAAAAAACCCACCTTGCTTTATGTCAAGATTAAAGTAACACGTAGGTATTAGAAGAAATCTGTGCAAATTAGCTCAACACCAAGATGTCCAGAAAATCCCATCCCTACACCTCTCAGCCAAAAACCCAGACTTGTGCAAAGTTGCTGTGTGTGTTTTGTGTTATTTATTGTTTATTGAAAGGTGCGTTGATATTGTTACAATACAAGATTATCCACTTCCCAAAGATACATTCAGTGCTACAGGACATGCAGACAGTAAGTTTTAGTAGGTTTAGTTTTGAAAAAAAAAAAAGAAAAAGTTTATGGCACACTGAGACTGTTCTATGTCTTTCCTTTCTGTTTGCTCTCCTCTTTCCTATAGATCACTTCAGCTAGCATTTTTTTAACAGCCACCCATCATAAAACAGTAACCCTAAGCAATGTCAGCTGCAGGATTAGATCAGGCTCTGCTAAGGACACTTTTAATATCACTGTGTTCACACCTCATTCCCTTGGGGGAAATGTCTGTATGCATAACTAGAGCCATTAGTTCCACCCAGGATTTCAGTTTTTGAATGTGGACAGATGATCAGGCAGGCTAGATGTTTCTGAATCATTATTCTCAACCTTTAGATAACATTGCATTTGCAAGAGAAATGGGATTTTATCTCCCTCTTTTTTTTCTTTTGCAAGCTCAGCCTGGCTGCTGATTCAGTTTTAATGTGAAGCAAGTTACCTTCAGAATGGATGATTTGGTTGCACAAAGTGTATTCATGAATTTCCCTCCCTTCCTACATATGTGCTCATGTATCAAGATGTTGTTCGTTGATCCTTATCTATCCCACTCCCTTTCTGTTCCTGTTAGCAAGTAGAATAGCTTTTATACATGTAAGTTGCAAAAGTAGGAATGAGTTCTCCGATAACGTGCCATTCTCTCATTCCTCTTGTCCATTATTTTCTGGGAGCTATACTTTCATTTGTGTTGTGTTTCTGCACCTTTTGTGTTTTATGATGTTAGCTGTTGACTGCATGTGTATTTTAAAAATACCTTTCAGGCAGCCTGGACATGCACAGAATAGGAGATTTTGTATATAATAATATGAGGGTGGAAGCTCAACTTTTGAAGTTTCAACAGAGTTCATTTCATGCATATGGTAACTCTACTTTCCCTGTTTGGGCATTCTAATCCCATCTCTCACTGCTTTACTTGTCACCCTTCAATGAGTTGGAGGCAAATGTCTGCAACAGGGAGCCAGCTTTGTTTAGGGTTCTAAATCACGCAGGGAGCCTTCACAAACAGAAAGGACTCATGATCTAGCAGTCATCCCTCCAACTCGGGGGAAAATTATGGTGTCATAGAGGGGACAGAGTTAATGCACTCATTGCCATTCTGCCTCATTCTGCCTGAAGAGGGCTACTGAGACACCTTTAAATTTAAGTCTTGGGTGTTTTCCAGGAACAAATTGAGTGCTTTGTGCAGCATGATCCTCTACACCAGGAATGGGAAACCTGTGTCCCTCCAATGTTGCTTGAGTACAACTTCAATAACCCTTGACCACTGGCCATGTTGGCTGCAGCTGATGCGATTTGCCATCCTGTCCTGTATTTTGCCAGAACAAAGGTGTATCACAGTATCATAGGTTTGGAGGGTACCCATGGGTATCGTCCAGACTGACCTGCCAAAACCTATAACACTCGGAAGCTGCCTTACATCAATTCATACCCTTGATCCATTTTGCTCTACAATGACTTGCAGTGGCTTTCCCACGGCTTCAGACCAGGGTATTCCCATCCCTCCATGGAGACTGAACTGGGAACCTTCCACATGCAAAGCTGATGCTGAACCAGTGAACTAAAGCCCACCAGTCTGGCTGCCATTTTTCATCCTCCACAATGCCTTACCTGGGGCACGATGTGTGCATAGGGGCAGCAAGGGGGTGGCAACTGACCCCCAAATAGTGGAGAACATTCAAAGAAAATTATGCAAAGAGAAATCTCAGAGATATTCTTAGAAAAAAAGTATCCTAAACATTTAAATTCAGCTCTAGGATGTAGATATATGGCACATTCAGAGGTGAAACTATTGGGAGGGAGGGTTCATCCCAGCCAAGCCCTATTTTTGAAGCATTTGTAATTCTTGAGTTGTAAAAAGCAATAAATGCTTGTTGTTTCAGACTGAAATATAAAATCAGCCTAGTCTAGTGGGTGGGTAGTTGTTGTTTAGCCTTTTATAAAAAAGCTTTTAATATAAGTCTTTTTGTGTGGGGGGTAAAAGCAATTCTAGATGGAAAATATGAGTTTGGATAGTGCATTCACATTCCCCTTTGTCTGCACAGAATTGCTTCCCATAGTACAGCATTGTCTTCAAAGCTTTTGTCTAGCCTTGCTCTAAATAATAATGCAACTGTACAGCTGATTTGCTATCCTCTGTGCCGTATAACCAAAAAGAGCAGGTTCCTATAGCAGGATGTTTACTGGAAGGACAGATGGAATAGATATGATTGTATCTCTGGCTTTTGTCTTTTTATGGCACAAAAGAGAGGAAGACAAAGGAAGTGTCTGAGGTGGGGTAGGGAGGAGGAAGAGAAATGTTTGTTTAGCCAAAGCGTATACAACCGTGGAGAGATGCCCAAATGTTCTGAATTACATCGGTTTGCCTGGATCTGTTCCAAAGATACTAGGATGCTTCAGTTGCCAGATCCAGCCACTGCAGCTTGGGAGAGTAGTTGATTTCCATTTTCAATACTTATTAGGATTTCTTCCCACGCACACCAGTGTAAACACTTGTCATCAGTGCTGGCAAAAGCAAGGAAGACTTCTAGAAAGGTGTGTGATTCAGAGGGGGTGGAAGCACATATTTTCCTAAATCTGGGCACTGTAGAAAGTCCAAGAGCTTGTGAGGTCTGGATATGTTTCAGCAGAGCAAGTGCTGAGAACAGTGGGGTTTTTCACAGCTTTGGGTGTGTTTGCAAGAATATGAGAAATCAATGAGTGTTTCTTTTGCAGAAGATTATATAACCTGCCCGAGCCAGCTCTAAAATACATTTCACAATATTAAAGACACCCCTAATCTGACACATAAATCGCAAAGAACATCTGCCATTTCTCAATGGGGAAGCTATCTTTAAAAGAGGGTCTTTGGGGTGTCTGTTATATTCATTCATTGCAGAACAAAACAGTCCCTATATATCCAAAGCCTAAGCAAGCCCAGGCAGAATATCCTGACCTCATCTCCCCAAAGTCTCCATCAACCCCCACAAGCAATTAAAGTGAACCACCCCCAACAGAAAACCAAATGTGTAGCTGGAGAGAGAGGTCAAAGAAGCAGGTTTTCAACCACTTACTTAGATTTGTAGAGAAGAAAACCTGAGTGTGCAAGCTTAACTCCAAAGAATAGCTATTTCTTGTTGAACATTATTCAACATGTATGGCAAGGGATTATTTTTAGTATGGTCCCTCCTGGTTTTTTTTTTTTTTGTTATAAGTCTGAAATCCTGTAATTATTGGAAACATTGGAGGGGAAACTAGGAACAATTGAGGGTCAAGTGTACTTTGGTCCCCCAAAATGGGGGAAAGCTTTTCACATACCTCTTTTGTGGTGCTGGGGGAAGCAGGTTTAGCTGTTTCCTCCAATGCTATCCCCCCCCCATAACAATCTCTTTCCTCATCCCCCTCATTCAAGCTGCTGCTTGCTTTGTGATTACCATATGCACAGGCACAATCTGCAACTTTCACTGGGTTAGCCCACTTTCTTAGTGCCATGGTTCTAATCAGATTCCCTGCCCCCTCTCTTACAGCAGCCAGAGACCCAACCCACATTTTCACATCACATACTTGTTTTGGCATAGTCAGGGTCAGATGGCAGGTGGTAGGAAACACCTCCTCTTGAACGTTTGGAGAGCCTCTGCCAATCAGTGTAGAAAATTCTGATGTCGATGGAGAAATAATCTGAACTAGTGCAAGCCATTTTCCTATGACTATTAACCTCTCCCAAACATCCAGTTTCAGGCTGATCACATCAATGAGAAACAGCCACTACACACATCCGACAACTGGACCAATTGCGTGTGTGTGTGGTTTTTTTTTTAGAAAACCTGTTCTCAGTGTTTGTTGTATTAAAAAGTAGGTTTATGGTTGTAAACTGAAATTTGACATATATATATATATATATATATATATATATATATATATATATACACAAATCTTCCCTAATTTTCATTCTCCCACCAATTTATGGCATGTCCCTGTGATGCACAGTGTAAGGTCTATGAAGCATCAGTGTGTGTGTGTGTGTGTGTGTGTGTCTGTCTTTGCTTAGTGCCCCACAATGGCATTTAAAGTGTGATATGTAGCACATTACTAGCTCAGACATTTATGGTGCCACCTTACCCTGCCAACGTTGTCGTGCTTTCTCTCTGCCTTGCATAAGTTACCTAATGTTGCATTATTCCTCTAAGTGGTTTAGTCCCACAAGAATGCAAAAACTTTATTCAAGCTGGTATGCACTATGTTCTATGTGCTTTCAAACATTCATGTTGCCTTGTGCAAATCAGAAAGGCTGATGGGTCCCCCCTTCCCCCACCATTCTTAATATTAAAATTCCAAGACTGCAACACATAGGTGAAGCGTCTGTAGAGTACATTTCACATTTAAAGCCTGCTGTTGTTTATATGTCACAAAGATGCAAAGGAGCCTGGCAGGCCCTTGTTGGTAGCATTTTGCCATTCTCACTGCCTACGTTTCTGCCAATTTTCTATATCCAATTCCAAAAAATACATCAAAATGTCATGGCTGATTTAAATTAAGTCTGCACAATCCAGGCAAACCAGGCCAAAAAAATGTATTTCTAAACTGCTACAATCCTGTTTATACCGGGATATTGTTACAAAAGATGGTGTCTATATGCTTTATTTTGATGGGGAAATCTCATGAAAATATGCAACACAAATTGGAATTAACCAGATGACTGCATTGTTTAATGTTAGGTATAGTAAGTTCATCTGGTTTCATGGTTTTTGCAATTATTTAATAAGAGAATAATCCTTCAAATCGCTGTGCCAAGAAGTAAGTGTAATGTAATAAGATGAGTACAGTACAATGATAAGGTCTCTGAACCAAGTGATCAAAGTTGTGTTTTTTCCAGTTTGCAGAAGGGAATGGATGGTCCCCTATGAATGGGTTGCTTATGTGTTACATGGCTTACACATGCAGGGATGGGAAAGAAATCCACATTTGTAGGTGAATTTACCTATTTCAGAGTTTCTAAATATGTGAACTGAAGCACAACCATCCTTTGAAATTTGCGCTTCTCCAAATTTTGCAATGCAGTTCTGTGGCAGATAATGTGCTCACAAATTTATACCAGGGTAAAGTATGCATAAAAATGCATGTATTGGTGAAAAAAGAACACAAACTATAAGGGGAAATTGCTTCAAAATGCAAACTATAAGGGGAAATTGCTTCAAAATGTGTATATTAGGCAAATGACGATGTATGGAGGAACTGTCAGGAAACTGTTGCTGAATTTGGTTGAGGACTTGTTTTTTTTTTTTAAAGAAGAAAGTCACAAATTGATGTGGAAATGTGAAGGACTCAACTTAAGAATGGAAAAATAAAGAACAAAGAAAAGCTGAAAATGGCAGATATGTCCATTCCTATACTACTCATATCAGAAGTTGCTTGTTTCAAGTGGCAGCTGTTCTTGAATCATACATGTCATGTGCTTGGTTAAAAAGTTATCTCTGTAGTTAGCTCCCACGTCCCACTGAAATCACCTGGAACACCCATGCCTCCCCTTGTGCCAGGTGGGCATTCATGATGCAAAGATAAACCGAACTCATAGACCGGGGTACCAGTTATTTATTATCATCACATTTATTATGAATACATTCATTGTGTTTTTTTCATATTGTGATTTTATGTTGTGAAATGCCCTGAGATCTATGGGTTAAGGGCAGTATACAAATTTAATAGGAATAATAATAATAATGGGACGTGGGTGGTGCTGTGGGTTAAACCACAGAGCCTAGGGCTTGCTGATCAGAAGGTCGGTGGTTTGAATCCCCATGACGGGGTGAGCTCTCGTTGCTCAGTCCCAGCTCCTGCCCACCTAGCAGTTCGAAAGCACGTCAAAGTGCAAGTAGATAAATAGATACCACTCCAGTAAACAGCATTTCCATGCGCTGCTCTGGTTTGCCAGAAGTGGCTTTGTCATGCTGGCCACATGACCCGGAAGCTGTACGCCGGCTCCCTTGGCCGGTAACACGAGATGAGCGGCGCAACCCCAGAGTCGGACATGACTGGACCTAATGGTGAGGGGTCCCTTTACCTTTAAATTAATTAATAATAATAATAATATCTCTGCATGGGCCTACCTTTATGTTAAGGGCCTTCTGCTGAGGGCCTTCTATGGGTGCTGCTGGCCACCTCAGGGGAGGTGGGTGGGTGGGTGGCTGTCAGGGAAAGGGCTTCAATTATGAAGTACTATCCCAATTTGTTCCTGCCATTTTTCTATAGACAACTTTAAAAACACATCGAAACGTACTGGCTTAAGTAAACTGAGTCTGCGCAATCCTGCGTATAAGAATACTTCTCAATTGCTCTATTCCTGTTCGCACTGGGATGTTGTTACGCAATATGGTGTGTCTGTGCTTTAGTTTTGATGGGGAGAATATCATGGAAATATACAACATAAATTGGAATTAGCAAGTTGAACTACTGAGAGAGGTGTTCCTGGCCTCTACTTCATTGCCCTTTTGGTGCAAGGCGAAGACTTCTTATGTTTTTGCATTTTATCCCAGGCCTTTTAGATTTAATTTTACCCCTACTTATTGTGTTTATCTGGCTCTTAAAGGTCTTGCTGCAATTTTACTCTTTGCATTTTATGATGCAATCCTTTTTGTATTGTTGCTATTTTTGTAAACTAAACCTGGAAATTTCTACAGAATAGGTGTATATATAATAAATAAATCCTATGGAGGCCGACTGTGACAAGAGGACTTGGGTGTGTGTGTGTGGGGGGGGAGACTGAATGAGTCACTTTCATACCATGTTGAGAGCAGTTTTCACCACCAAGGAGCCATCTAAGTTAGTGGAACCTTACATAACCTCTTATAATGGGATTTCAACTGATAAACAGCAATGCAGGACATTTTTGCCCAACATATGTCACAGATAGGGCACTGCTGTAGCTATATCAGTGCAAGACAGTCCTCAGTTACCCATATCGTTAGAAACAGTTGTTAAATTGGCTATGAGATTATGTGATTATGTGTGTGTGCCATATTGCAAATCCCAGTCTCAGAACAGTGTACAGCTCTTTTTGTGCAGACGTTTCCATGTTTTGAGTGGAATTGCTAAATCTCCATTGAAAAAATTATATTAGCAGAAAGGCAGGAATCCCTTGGGTCTCTTGCAAAGGATGGCAATAGTTATAGGAGAGAATGAGGACCTACCGGTCAGTACATAATATATATGAATGCATGGAACCAGACGTTGGAGGTCCTTATTTTTCTCCCAACAGCTGTTTCAGGAGGGGCAATAGAGGAGATGGGGGAGGTGTCTAACCCTTTCCCTGTCTCTGACTCCAACCCCCTCAGCAGCATTGCTCTTCCAAACTCATGGATCCTGCTGAGTTTAACCAACCTATCATTCCCAAATTTCTTTGTGGGAAGCCATGCTAGTGAAAGTGGTGTAAAACCTATATGCCTTTCCAGTGTACAGATGTATTTCCCCCTTGTTTTTGAACAATCTCTGTCATTGTTATTTGACAGAGACAGTGCAAGTGCAGACTCCGATGTCTATTCATTTTATGCCTGAACATACACGCAATTGTGTATGCATACTTACAGTATTTCTAGAGAATATGTGCAAACAATGGCTTTCTAGGTTTGGCTCCTCTGAAGGTTGTGAACCATGTCTTAGACAGACTCATCTAAACACACACTTTCACACTTCGCATGCATGTCCCTTCCATGTTCTTTATCTGTTATGTTTGCATAGCTAGAAAATTTTCCTGATTGTGCCCCCCCCCCCAACCCAGCCATTTAGGGCACCTGATAGCTTTCATCTCCAGGGCACCATAAATCCCAGGTCCTACCAGGGGGAAACATATGCACACCGAAATGACAAGTAAAAGCCACTTTGTAGAAATAGGATCACATCGAATAATTAGCCTGAAGTCTGGATCACATGATTGATGCTTGAGACTCTTTATTTATTCCATTTATATACTGCCTTTCTACCAAGGCACCCTAGTTGGTTAGGATGACTACGTCTTTAAGGGGAGGGGGAGCCTGATATCAACACTGTGTATCTTTCTACCCTTCCATTTCTCCCTGATTAATTTAACATCAGCCACACGACCTACCATTGGTCTTCCATGTAATATTTAAAACATCATCAGGAGCACTGGCACTCTGAACAGTGGAACAGCTAGATAATTTTAGATTTGTGCAGCAAGGTAATTTTAGCCTCTGGAGGTAAACGTGCTATGGGAGCCCCGTTGTTAGATAGTACTGTGTATATTACTTCACTTATTTCAAAATATGGTAAGCCAGCCTTGCTGAATTTGGAGAAGTGGATTTCTCCCATTCTGCTAAATGGTCCTCCTAGACTCCTGCCTGAACTCCTGAAGGCACTACTGATTTGGATTGCAAATGTTCAACACCACACCAATTCTTACAGCTCAGGAGAATGAATGAAGATGGGGTGCTTTGCAGGTGATGATGAGCCAGGGATGACAAGTGTAATGATATGGAAGTGCTTTTCAGAAATTTAATTTCCTACGAAATAATTCTTTTCCCACGATAGCAACTTCTTTTTTTTGTCTATTAGATATTCTGACAGGAAACTCTGAAAGTACACTAATAATTGTCTGTTCCTGATGCGCTTCGTGAGTCTCAACAAAAAAAATATTCTAATGTTAATCCATCTGCTGACTAGGGATTGGTCTTGTTTAGCAACAAATGACATGTTTATAATTTAATTGGATGATGATTATTGTAATGATGATGATGTCTGGTCATCTAATCCCAATCCTTTATCCAATCTAAATCTGCAAATAAATCACTTTTATGCAAGCCTATTATCCATAACATGGTTTGGTATGCCTGCTTCCTTCCAAACTTGATATTTGTGTTGCTTTGTTTTTCATAATTTGAACTGTCTTGATGTGAAGCAAGGGGGAGTCCATGGACAGATGGATAATAGTCAGATCTGGGGTGAGCAATATGATCAAAGCCATGAACAGTCACTTTATAAAGCATGTAACTTCCATTGCTAAACCCAAGAGTCTTTTAAAACATTCTCCCCAATTCAGTAATACAGTGCTAGAGCTTTGCTGAACACATAGTATTGCTCTGATAGTAAGGTTTTCTCAATTCACTTCTCTCTCTTTTTGCACAATCTTTGGCAAAGCTGATTCTTTTACTGAAGTGAAAGGGGAAGTTCTGTTATTCAGAATCTCCACGTGGGCATTGGAACACAAGGCTTCATGTTAGAGCAACTTGGTACCTGCTTTCAAAGCATACTTGCATGATCATGGGTGTGGGTGGATGTAGACATTTGCTTTTCCATTTAAATGAAGCAATCTCTCAAATTTGCAGCAGGTGTCAGATACTGGGCTAGAGAACAAATATCTGCACAAAATGCCATGTGTGTGGAACTCCTGCAAGCCAACAGCCCTGCTGATTACTACCAGTTACTGGCTTTGTTTAGGGGGGGGGGAAACCCTATAAGCTCTGGGTTTTTCGTTACAGGAATGAATGTAGTTACAGGTGGGTAGCCGTGTTGGTCTGCCATAGTCAAAACAAAATCGAAAATTCTTTCTAGTAGCACCTTAGAGACCAACTGAGTTTGTTCCTGGTATGAGCTTTCGTGTGCCATCTTTAGCCATCTCACCCCTTGCCTTTCCCTGCAAGACTAATTGCAGCCGTTTAGAGTCGTCAACAGGTTTTCCACACTTATCAGCCTATCACCCATTCCCACCACCCTTCTGAGTAATACCCCTCCCCACTCCCCCACTATATTTAAGGATCTGGTGACTTCTGTTTCAGTGTATCTGAAGAAGTGTGCATGCACACGAAAGCTCATACCAGGAACAAACTCAGTTGGTCTCTAAGGTGCTACTAGAAAGAATTTTCGATTTTGTTTTGAGGAATGAATGTAGGCAGCTGGTGGTGTACCTACAAGTCCTATCATCTTAAACCATGGCTATGCTGTCTGAGACTGATGAAAGTTGGGGTCCAACAACATCTGGAGGGCCACAGCTTCCCCATCCCTCAGGTACATTTTAGATAGCCATTGGCAGGTTAAAAAATTATGCCATTAAAAAACATTATTTTAACTAGGTGGTGCCTCTTCCAAGAGATGGTTTTCTTTTTCAAAAAGTTTTCATTCTACTAGGCATTGACTTACATTAACTGTCTCCAGATCTGTATCTCCAGGATACCCCTGACCTTTTAAAAACTAAATGCCACAACCTTATCATCTTAGATTAGATATCAATTTGGCATCACATTGGTATATCACTGGCCTGCCTTCAACATAAATACTGTCAGTACGAGACAAGCCCATATTCTTTTATATTTTTTTGTAATCTGTTCAAAATCCTTCATTTTAAGGCCTTGGATAAAAGTGATTACAAATGAACTTTTTGAGATATGCCAAAATATAATGGACGAAAACTCATCCAGAATATATGCATGGCTTACATTTCCAGTGAATATATAACATTGTGGTCTAATTTATTGATTTTATTTTTATTTATAACCCAGCTTTCTGTTACAAGGCAATTCACAAACCTCTCAAGTGTCAGTGTAAAATCAGTATTAAGATATAAGTCACCAGCTCATTCCAAAGCCTAATAACATTTTAAACAGTTTTCTAAAGCAGAAAAGGCAATAGGATCTTTCCTGGGGAAAGAGTTCAACAGAACAGGTTGAACAAAGAAAACTGCCTTATACCAAGCCAAACCACTGATTCATCTACCTCAGTAATGTCTCCACTGACTGGCAAGTCTTTCAGGCAAGTGTCTTTTTCCAGCCCTACGTAAGAGGCAAAGGGATTTAACCTGGGACATTACACATACAAAGTATATGCTCTACTGTTGAGTTATGGCCTTTCTAAAAAAAGCTGTGGTAATTGCCAACATCTCTGCTCCCTGTAATTGGTACTCAAAGTTTGTATTATGAGCAGAGTCAACACATAGGATGTTGATATTCATTATGTGCATTAAGATATCCTGGCATTTGAGCAATGTTGATTCAACTGAGCAATAATAGAAAAAATCTGTTTCTGGCACATGTGTCTCAGGTACACCGACACAGTCAAATGGTTCCCATATCATCCCTGCTACAGTATCACAGATATCATGTGTTATGCTGGGCGTGTCTTCTGTCTTCCTTGGGGCAGAAGGTAAGATCTACTTCTCTGAAGGGTTGGGCCTTTTCTAGTGAGAAGGTTGGGTTCAGGTATGTAACTGAAGGACGAACAAAAACCATGCCAGAGGGGAAAGCTGGGGGGTCAGTTCCAAAAAGAAGTTCCAGACAAGTATAGCAGGTGTTGAGAGAAATGTAGTGGAGCTAGTAGACCAAGGAACCAGGAAGAGAACAGTTCAGGACAAGAGCAGGGATAGACAGATGAAGATAAATGGATTCTGTGAGCTACGTATCTCAAGTGCTTTGTGGAAATAGGAAAGGGCAGTGGCCAGTCTTCAAAGGAATAGGTCATGAGACCATGAGGTGATCCTACTATTTGGACCTGCAAAGGCCTGTTGTTTTCTAAACAGCTTCAGTGGCTCAACGAGTGCAGCATCTCCAAAGAAAGTCTGAAGTTTGAGTCTACCACTTTTGTGGTCTTTTTGGAATCCCATGACATTGCCATTTTCAGTGTTGCAACCTAAGTGAAGACAGGATATACAGTTGACTGCATCTGTCCCATCCAACTCTGTGATTCTGTTGTTCTTACTCTTATCTTACGAGGCTCCACTCACATTCAGGAATGGTGGACCTGCTATCCTCCAGATGTTGGATTCCAGCTCCCATCACCTTCAGGTCAAAAGGTTAGGAATAATAGGAGTAGAAACACAATGACAACTGGAGGGAAACCTTTCCCAACCCTGCTTAAATTCATGCGAGGCAGAATATAATAGCTTCCTGTATTTAGGTTGTAGTCCTAAGTACATTGAACAGGAAGTTATTTGCCATTGAACTCCTTGGGAATTAACATGTTTAAGACTGGGTTGTTTAAAAATATCACTTGTTTTAGGTAAGGCTATCATCATAATCTCACATCCTATTCTGTTTCATGGAGTTGAACATCTATCAAACACACACTCATTATTGTGCCCAAGGGAATAGTGAAAAGAAGCTGTGAGTTCTCACATTGTTCCATAAGCTGCTGTATTATCCTGAGAAAAGAAGCATTTTTTTAAAAAAGATACTTCTATCACCCCTTTGTGAATGTCTGCAACATGCCTCATTGAATGATGTGTCCTAAATTAAGAATATTGTTTCTTCTGTTTCAGAGGAATTCCATGAAGCTAAGTTGAATGCCATCACATGTCTGAACACTCAAGAGATGTTCAGAAAGCCTGCACTGGGGATAAAACTGGTATTTGAAAGGTGGGGACATCAAAATAATTATGCCAGGAAAACTTGAAATGCTATTACTTAAGTGTTGTACTTTTTGACAGCCTGGAAGGTATCGAACGATTTATTGCCCTGGAGGAATTCCTTGCATTGAGATATTGCAGAGATTCTGAAGTTGGTAATTGCTAAGTTTATTCAGCAAAGTTAAGATTGGACTGGATTTGGGACAAATTCAAAATAAATTGATGTGTACATAGAATACATTGCTTTAGGGTGGCATCATTGGCCTCCTCCAGATATATATTGGACTGACTAGAGTTATGTATCTCAGCCCCTAAGGTCCTAAGATGTCACAGTCCTGTGCTGCCAGCCACAACAGAATTCAGTGGAAGGAGAAGCCAGCCAAGTCTCAGGGGGGTACTTGCCTGGAGGCAGAGTCCATATACAAGGTCCAGTCCAGTCCTAAGTTCCAGGAGTATCTCAGTTCCTGTAGTCATACGATTCCAGGGGTCAAGAAGCAGAAAGGTTAGGAACAACAAATGTTGCTTCCAGCAGCTGACTGAGGCTGGGAACCCTGATTAAGAAAGCTGGAGTCAGCTGCTTCTCATCAGGAATAAGAAGGCTGATCAGCAGCAGGTGGAGACACTTTGCCTTCTGTTCCTTCAGGCTGCTGTTCAGCAGGTGAAGCCGAGGACTCTTTAGAGAAACACCCGAAGGGAGCCTTTTCCCATTTTCTTTCCCCCATTTTAAATTATTTTATTGATTTTCCAAATTATTACAAATCAAACCAAATTAACTTTGATTTAACACAATTTCAAAAAATCAGGTTCCCCCACTCTCATTGCAATCATATGTCCACGATTCCCCCCCCCATAGCTGCTTCATTTCTTATTTAGTCTCCAGTTGACATTCTTCACTTGCCATTAAACCATTCTTCCAGCTGTCCGCTCTTTTCACCTTACAAAACAGCACCCCAGTTTCATCTTGTTTACCCATTTTCATCACTGGGCACCCCTCTTTTTATTGCTTTTATTTTATGTTTCTGGTCAGTTCAGTCTCTCACTCCCCTTCTTCCCTACACAGTGCCCGCATCTCTCCATGCTCCCTCCCCTTTCCTCTTCACTGACACATCCCTGGGGATGAGGGCCCCCTTTTTCCACCTCTTCCTGTTTTCCTTCTTCCAATATGCTCTTTGTCGCAGCCCAACTTCCCTTTGTAGTCTATTCTGTTCCCTTCTACCTCATCCTTCATCCCTCCTGAAGTCTTTTTGTTTCCTTTGGGTTTTACGTTTCCCCCTCAGTAGTCCTTCTCCTTTCCTCCTGTCCCCCTCCTCCTTCTGCTTCCAGCCAGACTGAGATAAAATCCTCTCTAATGTTGCCCTTTCACTTGCTGCGAGACTGTTCTCAGCATCCTCGCCTACCTCATTTGGGGGTCAGCTCAGTCACAGTGTCTGCTGGAACCCCTTCACAACACGGTAGAGAAGTAATCATCACACACCTTCCACCCTCCATATAAACGATGCAGTTGCTTTTCATCAGCATTCCTCAACCTGGTGCTATTTAAATGTTGTCATCCAGCAACTCCCACTGCCTCTTATGGCACCCTTGAAAGGTATCAGTAGCCTATCTAATATCTACCCCCCCTCCCCCCCCCAAAAAAATCACAATGCACCAGAGAAGGTAAACCACTCTGTGATCTTTGGATGGAGGACAGTATAGAAATTTAAATGATGGTTATGATGACGGGGTAGTATTCAACTAAGATTTACACAGAGTAGACGGACTGAATTAATGGACCTAACTCAACGTGCATTCAGATGACAGTTTATTCCATCTTCCCTGTGTTTTCCTACCTGCTGATTTTTTGCATTTTATTTTATTTTTCTAGAAGTCTATCAGGATATAGCAGAAGTTTAGTTGCAGAGCTTTTTTTTAAAAAAAAAAAAAAAGGAAAAAAGGTGCCGGTACTCACCATGAAGTTGCTGCAGTAAGTGCCACATTTTTAACAATTGGGGGGCAGGGGGAGGGAAGTGCTGGTACTGCATAGCCTTGAGTATCCCCAGAAAAAAGGACAGCTTATTTGCATGTTCTTTGCTTCCAGAAGAAATCTGTTTGCATCCACCTTAATCTGGGAAATCATGGGGTTTACACACAGCAATTTACCCACCATTTGAATGGATCATGTCATGTAATGAAATTTGGGGTGATTCTGTGGCATATACGTATTCCTCATCATTTCCATGGGTGATTCATGGAGGAGCAGAGGCACACATGTGCATAAAGGGTGGCAGTGTGTCTAACCACATCCATTGTTGCATCACACCACATCCACTGGTGTGAATGAAATTTAACTCCATAGTGGAACAGGTACGGCAGTGTGAAAGGAATGTTAGAAAACAAGGCAGAAGTGCTGGCATTAAAATCAGGAAAACTAATGTGATAAACTCCACATCTGGATGGACCTTTAGTCACGTTTATTAATTTCAGCAGGTCTACTCTGAGTAAAATGTAATTGAATCGCACCCTAGGATTCTACATTTTTGTAATGGCAACAGGTACAAGTGAGAGCTGGACCATAAAGAAGGCTGATCACTGAAGAATTGATGCTTTTGAATTATGGTGCTGGAGGAGACTCTTGAGAGTCCCATGGACTGCAAGAAGATCAAACCTATCCATTCTTAAGAAAATCAGCCCTGAGTGCTCACTGGAAGGACAGATCCTGAAGTTGAGGCTCCAGTACTTTGGCCACCCCATGAGAAGAGAAGACTCCCTAGAAAAGACCCTGATGTTGGGAAAGATGGAGGGCACAAGGAGAAGGGGATGACAGAGGACAAGATGGTTGGACAGTGTTCTCGAAGGCAGTGGAAGACAGGAGTGCCTGGCGTGCTCTGGTCCATGGGGTCACGAGGAGCCGGACACGACTAAACAACTAAACAGTGAAAGCATTGATGGAGCAAATACACTCATCCTTGGTGCCTCCTCACACATGTACTTACAGTCTCTGATTTGTAAACCCTGGACAGGACTAATGAGCAATTAAAATCCAAATGCATTTAAACAAAAAAGCAAAAGTGAAAGCAGAATTTGTAAACTAGCAGTGTCTGTGCTTTTTCACAAGAGAGGATGACTTTCTTATGTGATGAGGAAGTCTACTTGTGCTTTCCCTGTAGTAAAGCTTGGGAATCATTGCCAAACTTACTCTGCATGCATCAAGGTGGAAAAACTAAATCAATGTATCAGTGGCGGCATTGCACCCAAAAGCCAACAAATTGTATCAGATCCAAACTAGGTGGAGGGTATGTTTGTGAGGATTTAAAAATTGGCCCAGTTTCTGCAAATGAGAGCCAAAGCTCTTTATTCCACAAAGCTGTAATAACCAGCAGAGCAAGGTAAATGGTGTGAAAGGGACAGCATTAGGCTATTATAGCCAAAAAGCAAAATGAGCAAAAATGCACATCTTAATACACACAGCCACATAATGGGTGTTTTGATACAAAACAATGTAATTATGCAGAAACATTGCAGGCATTTAAATGTCAGGGCTAGGAGATGCTTAATGAACTTAATAACACGGACGCAGTTTGGGATGTAAAATAAATAAATAAATTTGAGGTGTTAGAAGCATAAGGGGGGGAGGAACCCAGTCGCTTTGCCTGATACAAATTATAGTGGGTATTTTCAGATTCTTTTACATCTTCACGCAGGGCCAAAAATTATTAACAAATCAATTCTGCATGCTCCACGCATGATACATTTGCTCATTTCAGACCTGCAGTAAGGAGACCAGCCAGCCGGTATTGTAAAGTATGCAAGAGCACAGAAATCAGCAAGCAGCCCAATCCTATTGATCAAAATAAGGTGCAGAGATACCAGCTGCAATCCTATTCATCGTGCCTGGATCAAGGCTGTCTGATGTTGCACTGTGATGGTTCAGCCCTGGAAACAGCTTCTCTTGTCCTTCCCATCAGAAATGGTCAACACAGTTTGTTTTTTTATCGCTGGCTTCTGGATTTCTAGGATGTAAGAGTGCTCCAAAAAGTGACAGGTGATTAAAGTGTGTGGCAGCTTTTCTCCCCACCTGGAAGAATGGTTCAGTGGTATTCCTATGGCCTGAATTTGCTGAATGGTAGTTGACGGAAGAAAAGGAGCTGGATAGCAAATGGCAGCACATATGTGTAAGGTCTTGCCGCTTGTACAATGCCACCTTTTTGCGATTTAGCAGTTGCAAAGTGGTCCTTGAAGCCTGATTCCCATGTGCTGAGTGGAGTACAAAACAATCTTGTCCCTTTCCAGCTCTTGGACAGTGGAAAGGTGTGCAGGCCTAGGTGGAGGTGGGTAAGTATTATGCATAGCCTGGCAAGCAAACACCTTTGCTGGGCAGCTCACCTGTACCACAGCTGCTGTTCCTGGTTCCTTTCTTGCTGCCATTGGACACTGGAAAGTCCTTCAGTCCTAGACGGCATAAAGTACAGATTGTGCAGCTAAGCATTGTCAGTAGTCAGAAGTGTGCAATGGAATGAAATTTACAACAACCCAATGAAAACTTTTTGGGGGTGAAACGATATGTTATCCCAAAGCAATTGTGAATGTTGGAGAGGAGATGAGGGGCTGCAGTGCAATTGTGTTTTATTCTAATTTTTTTTTATCATAAGCTGCCTTGAGGTTCCTTCAGGATAGAATTAGGCAGGGAAGAAACCAAACACTGGGTTATGTTAGCGTTTCCTGGAGATGCCACAGACTGAATGGATTCCTACCTCCTCCTCCCAAGGTAAAAACCCTTACTCTGAGGTGGCGTCTCACATATCCTCCAACACCTTGATGACAAATTCCAGGTCGCCATCTTCCAGTTTTTTCTCTCAAGAGAGAACAACAACCATTTTGGACACTGTGATCTCATGTGATTTTGCACAGTGATCCCCCCCCTGTGCACTTTGGAGTGGTGTGCAAGATCATGGCCCCTCAAAATCTTTTAGGGGGCACAATTGTGGCACAAAATCATGCAAGATCATGGTGTCCAAAATGGCTGTTGTTCTCTCGTGAGAAAAAAAATGGGATGTCCTGGTTTTTCTAGGACATTTGCTGGGTATGGTCTCACAGTCAGGGCGGAGGTTCATGGGTGGGGGGAATTGTGCTGCTCCACTATTCAACTTGTGTTGCCCAATGGAGTTCATATTCATTCATATCCATAACTGCAAAGGTGTGGAGTATGAAAGAAACTGCCCAAGAGATAGTCCGACCAGTGGGCAGAGTGAGGCAGCCACTGCTGGGGGAGTGTTATAAGCTGTCAGAAGACAGAGCTTTGTGTTCTGTGTGATCTGTCCTGTGCCACTCAGTGTGATCTGTCATGTGCCACTCAGCTAGCCTGTTGCAGCATAGAGTGACGTCCCATTACCGATGATGTAAGATCCAACTGTTGGTCTGGTTGCCTTTTGTACGCATAATGGGAGGGCAGACCAGTGTGGTGTAGTGGTTAAGAGCGGTAGACTCGTAATCTGGGGAACTGGGTTCGCATCTCCACTCCTCCACATGCAGCTGCTGGGTGACCTTGGGCTAGTCACACTTCTCTGAAGTCTCTCAGCCCCACTCACCTCACAGAGTGTTTGTTGTGGGGGAGGAAGGGAAAGGAGAATGTGAGCCGCTTTGAGACTCCTTGGGGTAGTGAAAAGTGGGATATCGAATCCAAACTCTTCTTCTTCTTCTTCATTTGTCTTGGGCAGCAAAATGCCTTGGGCAGGGCCTGGTCTGCCCATCTGTGAAAGGGTTTGGACTGTATGTCAGAATAAATTTCTACTCAGAGATGAAGCGGCTGAAGAACAGAGTGTGCGGGGCCAGTGGCACAAACTGCCCAGAGATTTTTAAGGCTCTTCCTGATATTGCACAAAACAGCAGGAAAATGATACTGGATTTCAAATAGCTCTGATTATGAACAAAGAAGGATACGGCTCTGTCAGTTTAACAGAGCAGCATCTTTGCTTTGGCACCTTCATGGCCACTTTGGTTTTTAAAATGATTGCGATTAAGCCAATCCTTGCAGCTCAGTAAATGCACGAGGAGCAGGGGGATAAGATTATAAGAGAATCGAGATGGTGTCTAATTATTCAGGTATAAATGAAGCAAGGGAAAGCAAAAGACAGAGCAAGCTAGAAGAGAGTTCATAAATGAACAGAGAGAGCTGGAAAAGGCAGAGATCCTCGTTTTCCTTTTCTCAGTGTTTTAGCAAGTCTAATGAACAGAGAGAGAGAACGGAAAGTGGTGACAAGAATGGCAGCTTCTTCAGCTCTTCAAGTACATGAAGAAGGTGATTGGGAGAATGAGTGGGCAGTGACAGGAAATCTTTGGCAAGTGAATTTAATGGGCATTCAATGAGATTGTTGCTGAACTGCCCAAATGCTATTACAACATGTGGCTGAGGAGTGAATGCAGCAAGAGCAATGGAGAATGCTGACATTCTTGGAGAGGTGGCAATCTCCATACAATTAGGACTGTAAGGTGGAGGCCTACCCTGTACATAAAACTTAGTTCATGCATGAAGTGTTATAGCCCAGTCGTATGACACGGGCCCTGCTGTTTGAGCAAGCACCCCTCCCAAATTGCTTCAGCTTGCGTTTAAAAATGAATCTACCTAATTTGACCCTGGAGCAATTTGAAAATTGAAGCGTAGCTGTCCTTCAAAATCCCCATTTCCTGAAATTTGCAGTGCAGTTCTCCAGCCAAGTAATGTGTACAAAATTACACACACACAGGTAAAGTGTGACTAAAAATTCATCCGTTTGTAAAAATGGCATGCAAAAAGGCATGTGTTGTATTAGGGAAGTTCACTTTGCAAAAAATGTGTTTAGGAAAAATTGCATACAAAAATGTGTGCTTTAGGAAAAATTCGCACCAACCTTCTGGTGAAATTTCACGAGGGTTTTAAAACAAAACAAAAAACCCCAAAATTGAAAATGTACATTTAAGTTTGGAAAAGTGAGAAATGGAGAAAATGAAATTAACAGATTTCCCTATTCCTGAACCAGGACCCATCCCCAGGACAGCGCAATTCAGCAGTGGATATATTGACAACTGTGTTAGTTGCTGCCTGCTAAGACAGATAACAGCCGGAGCTCAGCAAAGATATCACTTGCTTTGAAACTGGAAATGAAGCTTTGAGTTATAGATCAGAGGGTGCTCCACATTATTCACTGCTCTTAATCTGTATTTGCATAGCACTGATGGGGCTGAAGGGTAAACATGGGACAAAGGGGCCAGCATAACCCTATGCTAGAGCATTTGACTGTAACAATGTGGTGAAGGGGGGTGGGATAAGCTGTCACTTGACAGTTTATTGTAAAGTTGTCTGGAGATAATGTGAGTGCTTGCAGTTTAGTAGTCACAAGTCTTGAATTTCAGCTAAGCTGGTTGAATATTTAAATCCTACCTATTCTCCATATTTCCACGTCTATAATATTTCAGTGTAATCTCCAAGGGCATTCCAGTAATCAAAGTGAATCTAATTCGGTAAGGGGAATGGCACCAAAGTCTCAAACGGCTTCTTTGCTTTATTAATTTACAGAAGTATTTCTATGGAGCCATTTCATAAAATATCAGGGTGGCACACAAAAATTTAAAAATGCAGCACCATTAAGAACAATACAGATAATCATTAAAGTGACCAGCTAATACTAATCATAAAATTAAACAGTTACAAAGGCCTGTTGGCATAAGAGATGCCTCAAAGTCAGAAGCGAAGGACTGGATGGCCCTTGTGGTCTCTTCCAACTCTATGATTAAGGAGGCTGCTTAATATATGCATTCCACAGCAAGGGACCAGCAACACTAAATGACTGACTTTGAGCTGAAGTCTCTGTAATGTTGGCAACAATGCTCCTCTGAATTTTATCTCAGTGATCTAGTTGGGATATACTGTACCTGCACCTTTAGCGGGAGCGCAACTCTATCCACAACATTCTTTGCCTACATTCTTGGCAAAGGAACAACTTACCCACAGAGTCTCCATTTTGTGTTGACCTTCGACATTCAGAAACTTTTGCCAACTTTTGAGTTTCTGTAACCTTCCCCCTCCCCCAGTTCCATTAATGGCGCTGTGGCTGCTTTCCATCTCCTACATACAAAGGGAAGGTTAGTGGGTGAAAAAACGCAGTAGTTCAAGCTAACAAACACACAGTATCACTTGGGCAATTCTTGCGCTTCACAATAATTAGAAAGGAAAAGCAAGTTAGCTGGGTTTATTGGAGTTTCAGAGTTTCCTTCTTTTATTGATACGAGGTAGAGGAAAAGCTAGCTGAGAGATGAGGCCTCTTAATTTATTATGACGGGAAAGCCAGCATTAAGGACCATCCCTTCCTCTTGTCGTCTGGAGGATGGTGGCTCGAAAGTATGGCCTCGCTCTAATTGCTGTATTGTTGGCAAGGAGCAAGGATCCTACTGGGAGACGCGAATCCAGACATCTCAGGTAAAGGTGAAAACATGCTGCCCACTGAGCCATGGTAGCACTCGCAAAAGAGGTAATTTAACAGTTTCTTCAATAGGATAGTAGTCCAAAAGTCATTTGTTTGAGGTCATCACTGATTTGCTGCCTGTTGCACAGACTTTTTGTTGAAAATTGCATCCCAGTTTATGCAGCGGGCTTTGGAAATTTTAAGGTATTTACTTATTTCACGCCCTCCTGCTCTTCAGCCAAGAAAGGCTTCAGTAATAAGAGAGTTGTTGCCTCCCCCCCTCGCTTCAATCTATGTCCACCCCTTCACCATGTGTTTAAATAATGCCTTCCTCCAAGGAATCTTGGGAACTGTAGTTTGTCGAGGGTGCTGGGAATTGTAATTCTTTGAGTTCCCAGGACTCATTGAGGGGAAACCATGATGGTTAAAGTAGTACAAATGTACTTTTAAATGTATGAGGTGGATGTGCCTTATATGACAAAAAAGAGGATTGGGAGGGAAGATGAAACACTCAAACTCAGACACTAGTTCTTAGTTAAAGGATTACTGTAGTGATCAGCTGTAATGGAAGGAGTTCAGGGTGAGGAAGAGCCAAAAGATTGCTGGTCTTTCAGCACAGCTGATGGAGAGGTCACACAACTTACCTCTTATCCTCTCTTACAGTCTGAGGGGATGGCTACCATAGCTGATAATAGAGAGAGGAACTTGATGGAATTGCTTTTTTCAGGAGACTGGATAGTGATGCCTCTAAACCCCATCTTTCTCCCTCTCCCATAGCTTGGTGAAAGGTTTTCTGTAAATGATAGTTGAGAGAGGAGCCTGATGGAGCTGGTCTCTCACTACAGGAGTCCCACAGATGGAGGGGCCCCACAGTCCCATCTCTCGCCTTGTCCCGCAGCCTGTTGGAATGTGGAGTGAAAAATAGGATTGACTACATTGCCATCCAAATATGTCCATTTGTACAGTCAGTGCAATTGTGTGGGTGTTTATTCATAATAAGCAAGTCATGTTGACCTTAATGAGATTCACTCATTGCTAAATGCACAGCCTAAATCATAATTTGTCCCCTTCTTGTTTTTCAGAGATGCCTGCCTTTAACTGAAAATTGCTGGTGTGGGCTAATGGGAGTTTTAGTCCAACCTAGCACTAGGTTACAGAAGACTGCTTTATTTTAACCAAGCAAAAGTATGTGTAATCAAAGTACGTAATCACATATTAGTTCATTGCCTAGCCGTGTTTCAATCTCCCCTCCCCTTTCCCCCTATTGTTTGCACGTGCCTATTTTTGGATTAAAAACCTCTTGTGGGCAGGGACCTGCCATTCCTGGTTTTTTGTAAATGGCAGTATATAAATAATAACAGCAATAAATTATAATAAGGCTTTCCCCTTTCCCACATTACATAAAGCATGTTGAGTATACATAACAAAACTGGGCAGACTCCATAAGGGCAAATAACTAAAATTCTGAGAAAATGTGGCCATTGCCCTCTGCATGTCTCAGTTTATTATCCCAGGGACAATGGAGAATCTAACTCGCATCGCAGGGATGTTTCCAACCTGGTTTTGTGCCAGAACTCTTTAATGTTGTATTGTGGGCCAAGTAAGCATATTAGGTCTGAAAACTGGGCTATGAGCCATTTATATTGTGAGTGGCTGCTAGAAGCGCAGATTGTATTGTAATCAGTGTTAAAAAAGAAAAGAAAAAAGAAACCATACAAATTACAAACCAGCTTCGAAATAACAATATCATAGAGGTCGGGGGGGGGGAATGCTGTTTCTTGCGTCTGCTGTGAAAAGATTACAGTTAATGCATTTTCTGTGAAATCTGTAAAATTTGGGATTTTTCACTTCATCAGCTCTGAGGACATGTGGAGATACACTGATTTTCTCGGAGAAATGACTGCAGATTATGTGACCATTTTATATACGCTATCTGGAGAAGGTCTTTTTGCTTTGCTTTTGTAGATGCGTCTTAAACTGGATATAAAATCCATCATTTCCATTTAAAAAACATTTTAACATCTGGGAGCCATTTGTTACAATGTAATCAGCACTGTGCTCTTTTTTAAAAAAGAAAAGAAAAGAAAATGTTTCATTGTAACTTCTGTTATTGTTTAACCCATGACTGACTGTGTAATTTGCCAATCTAACCCTGACCAGCCTGTGAAATTTGTCATTTTTGGCTGGTGACTTACATAAAGACCTTAAATGGAATGATTTATTTACACTCATTCTGCCTTGAAGACAATAGTGCCCCTGTCTGAAACAGGATGTCCTAACTCTACCCATTCCTTTCTAATGCATGGAAGGTTTAGGAAGAAAACACTTCTAAATCCCGCAAAAAAAAAAGTCCTGTGTGAGAAAGTGAGGATGGGCGGAAGTAGCATGCCATTAATGTAGAATCAGATCCTGAGAGAGCTTAGCTCTCGGATGAGTTCTGAGCTCTCCTGTTGTTTCATAGTACAGATCTTGGTCAGAGGTGCATAATTAAAGGAACAAGTTTGATGAGGTATGAGAGGAAAGAGAAAGGGGAACTTTAGAGCAAGAATGGGGAACCTCAGTCCTCCAGATCTCTCCATCCAGCCCTCAGGACTCTTCCCCCTCTCAGGCCATGCCCCCTCTCCTCAGGCCACAACTCTCACCCATCCTGTTCCACATCTTCCTCAAGTGATTTTGCCTGTGATACTGTCTCTTGCTTGGCTGGGTGGAAGATGGGGAAGTGTGTCTGTGTCTGTAGAGAACCCTCTGAATCTTGTATGGCTGAATTGTACAGGAACATGGTACCTTGGTTCTCAAATGCCTTGGTACTCAAATAACTTGGAACCTAAACACTGCAAACCTGAAAGTAAGTGTTCTGGTTTGCGAACTTCTTTTTGGAAGCCAAACGTGCTCCGTTTTGAGTGTTACGCTTCCGAATTGAGTGCCACACTTTCATTTTGAGTGTTACGCTGAGGCCTTTCTGTTTTTGCTATTTATTTTGCGTTTTTGTCTTTGCGGCTATTTTTGTTTGGTTTTTGTGACTGCGTGGAACCCAGTTCAGCTACTGATGGATGGATTGTGTGACTGCAGTACATTGTTTACTGCTTTCATTTTATGGATCAATGGTCTCGTTAGCTAGTAAAATTCATGTTAAATTGCTGTTTTAGGGGTTGTTTTTAAAAGTCTGGAACTGATTGATTCATTTTGCATTACTTTCTATGGGAAAGCGCGCCTTGGTTTTTGGAACGCTTTGGTTTTGGAATGGACTTCTGGAACGGATTAAGTTTGAGAACCAAGGTACCACTGTATGTTAGTCAAATGTTGCATACAAAAATGTATATATTAAGATAACGAGAAAGGAGAAAGTTACGGAATTGTCCATACCTACCAGTAAATCTGTCTTAAAGATGGTCCACTCTCCAGTAGTGTTTTACTCACAACTGTCCACTTTCTATTCAAGGTGGAACATACTTTAATTGGTTTACTTTGCCGGAAGGATACTAAGCAATCAGAAACTGCTTCCACACTGCAATGTACATAAACTGCAGTTGTGCTAGAGCTTCAGCACCACCAGTAGTGCCGATTGTGTTAATATATATGATCAGAAGACTTCATGGAAAGGCACACTTAATCCCTAAGCGACATAACTCACCGTACTGCTAGTCAACCCCAGTTGCATTAAACCCAATGGCCCTTGAGTGCCAGCTCTTTTTCAGAGTTAGTAAGAGGTATGAGGCAGAGCATGTGATGGCCCCTTCAAATGTAAAGGGCAATATATGTCTTTTAAACAAGGTCCGGCAAAGGTCAAGCAATAAAGAGGTGAGAAAAAGAAACAAAATAAAAAGTGAATGGTCAGATGAAGAGAGCCTTTAAAACAGAGATGGAATCAAATTAGGGAATAAATCAAACGATGGAGTCCTGAAACAGGGAAAGGTTATAACCCTGAAAGTGTTTGGAGAGGGAACATGTCAGCACAGACACGCCAAATCATCATTTACATATATAAAAACCAAAGGAACAGCCTGTAGCCATTGAATCCAGGGAGGAGTTGTGAACCACTTAACTTTTTAATACGGAAGCATCATTCAGCAATCAAAGACGTTAAATAGCTAAGGTCAAATTAAACATTAATGTTGATTCTCTGAAACCTTTTGGGCCCCCAGTGATTCTCAGACCAATCTATAGATTCAACAAGAGATAACAGTGGACTAGAAATCAGGCAGTCAGGTTTGCTAAGTTTCACTGTGATTTTATGTCAGCCCCCTTTGTCATTTAAAATAATTTCGCTTAAAACATATTCCTTCCTCTCCCTCAGCAAATGTATTCCATTATTTAGGTCTGAACCAGCTTTTACTTCTAGTTAGTGATGGTCAGTGAGCACAGCAATGCTTCCATCATGTACCGCAAGGGTGTCAAAGACCAGACCTGGGAGCCTTATTAGGCCCTCAGTGGATTCTGCAGCATCCTCTCCACAAATTACGGATTTATCTTCAAGGCCACAATTCAGGTGCCCTTCAAAGGGCAAAGGTGATGGCTCACTGGTTGCTACTACTCTATCATTCCTCTCCCCATCGCAATTCCTTCCTTATTAAAAGCCAGGTGTCATGGATCATGTCAAGTACTGGAGAATGAAGGGCAGTGCACAGGAGGTAGTGATGGATTCTGGTTGAGCTGACGTTTTTCAGTGGAAAAACCCTGGGCTCAAAAGCCCTTGGGTTTCTGCTGAGTGCAGAATTGGGCACGCCAGACAATTTGATATCCCTGATGCATAAGATGTGTAGCAAGTTCTCTTGCTGTGGGCTCCATCCGAACATAAGTGTGGGAGAGATGTCCTAAAAAAGACATTCCAATTTAAGGGAGCCGTCTAATGACCACTAGGAAGAGATTTGTACATCATACAGCCGTAATTTCTGAGGCAGCAACAGCCACTGTCAATTTCAGTGTCTCAGCTTCTCATTTTTGCAATCCTAAATTCAGCTTTCCGCATTTCCATTTTTTTGCCTTTGGGTGATACTTTCTAATAAAAAAAAACTTAAACCATAGGTCCTGAGCAGGTTGAAGGTAAAGCCTAATATATCTTTGTATCCCAACAATAATTCCCCATATCATTGTAGGGTTAATATGGGGACAGGAGTACAGTGAAACTTTAGGGACATAAATCTAGGAAATGGAACAAACCTGTTAATAATAAGTCTTCTATCTGGAGCAGCAGTTGATTCACTAGCTACCACATTTGGAGCAGTATTATCCAGTAAGTGCATTTGATCCCTTTAAGCCACATATGGGAAGAACTATTTGTATTCACCAGGACTGAGAAACTTCTGGCCCTCTAGATATCATTAAACACCAACTCCCATCAGCCAGGCTAGGATGGATAATGTTCAGGGCTGATGGGAGCTATAGTACAAATTGAATTGTTGCCTTGAGTTTGGCATATATGCAATCTATGGAGGGTGGTTGCGTTTTCAAGTCTGTTCTTATTTTGTTTATATACAGTAGTACCTCTGGTTACGTACTTAATTCGTTCCGGAGGTCCGTACTTAACCTGAAAATGTTCTTAACCTGAAGCACCACTTTAGCTAATGGGGCCTCCCGCTGCCGCCGTGCCACCAGAGCACGATTTCTGTTCTTATCCTGAAGCAAAGTTCTTAACCTGAAGCATTATTTCTGGGCTAGTGGAGTCTGTAACCTGAAGCGTCTGTAACCCAAGGTACCACTGTATAGTGTTTTAACACTCTGAGATCATGTGTGTTGAGGGGTGGGGTGGGGAAAATAAAACACCTAATTCACCCCTGCTATAAGCCAAGGCAGCACAACTGGTGCAGGTTTCTCTCAAATAATTGTACTAATTATCACATTTTGCATATGTCTCAAGGTCATTTTCAGAGGTAAAAACAGCTGAAAATGGTTTTAAAGTAGCTCAAAACACAAATGAAGGTAGGTTTTTAAAAAAATGCAAAGTGGCACAATGGTTCTTTTCTCAGGGAATTCCCAATGTCTTTTGCTATGCTAACAGAGGAACTATAGTGGAAGCTGCCTTATACTGAGTCATCCACCTAGCTCAGTATGATCTGCACCAGGGATGGGGAACCTGGGTGGACCCCCAGATGTTGCAGGACTACGGTTTCCATCATCCCTGACCACTGACCAAGATATCTGGGCCTGATGGGACTAGGGAGTTCAACAACATCTGGAGGGCCACAGGTCCCCATCCCTGAGCTAAACGCTCCTGTGCTTCAAACAGGGGATATATCCAGCCCCACCTAGAGGTTGAATCTGGGTGTCATGCCTAGCCCTGACCTAGTACCAGACACTGATTCCTCAGAGAAGAAGAACCATACAGCCCACATGTCAAGGACCTCGAGGAGCAGTCTGAACCCAAGACTGAGGATGATCCTTGAGGGACGCCCCCCCCCCCGGTTGATATCTGATGAAGAACCCCTGGCACTTTTGCAAAGGCTTATGACTTCAGTAACTGGGACCCTAGCCCCTGGGGTCATACCTTGGCGCATGACACTGGGACCTTTCATGTGTTAAACATGAGTTCTTCCCATAAGAAGTGGTGAAAGTATATCTATTTTACTTTGAATTTATTTCTTTAAGAATGTGCAGGGAAGCCGCTGATGAGGATGTGGAAAGAGCTTGCCCCATAAGGCATCAATCATACAAAATGAACATGGCAAGAGAAGATAATAATTATAGTGGATAGAGAAAGTGACAAGGTTCTCTTGTAATTAATAGGTTGTATATAAAGGACCGCAGAAGGAATAGCTGACCATTCCCCTCCCTAACTTCTGTACCACTAACTGTCTGCCTCCCCCCTCTAGTTCTGTTTTAGAACAATATGTTTCAAGGATATAGGACAACACAGTGAAACTCTTCTGAACTATAGTCTTAATTTCACTGCTGATTCATATATATAGCCACCACCGTGGGGAAGCAGCTCACAGTTAGTTCTAAATTTGATTGCCTCATTGTTGAGATATTTCAGCCATAAAGATACACTCTGCTTCCCCCCTTTTTTGTGCGCGTGACTCTGCTTGAGATAAATTGTTCATATAAATGAGACATTTTTCTTTCGGTGCCTGCCCTCAGCATTTTGGTGCTGTTGCTTGGAGTTCTTTTTTTTAAAAGCAAGAAAACTTCTAACACATGAAGAGACTTGGTGGGCAGGGCCAAAGCCCCCAAAGGGGGCAGAACTCTTATCTGTGCACCGTAGACCACATTCCAGTCACACACCAGCCAAATGTTTCCATTTCTACCTCCATGCACACCCACAGCTCTTCATCCTCCATGCAGGCAACCAGGGGCAGACGAGGGGGTGTGTGGTGGATGCGGGCCACCCCAGGTGTCACCACTGAGGGGGGGGGTGACAAAATGCCAGGCAGCACTCACCGCGGGGCCTGCAGCTCTCCTGCTGCAGTATAAGGTAGCTCTACTCCTGGGAGAGATGCGGTGGCTTGTCTGTGCTCAGGCTCCGCGCTGCCCAAATGGTCCTCCCGCTGCCTCCCCCAGCTGTAGGGTGGCTGAGTGGGAGGAGGCTCGCCCCACCCTCACCTTGCCCCACCCCATGGCACGCCGACCCAGGCGCCCGAGTAGCTTTCTCTGCCGCTGCAGGCAACCAAGAAGCATTTTCACAGTTCAAGGACACATCTCAGACAAGCAAATGTATTTGAGAAGGATGTAGAGTGGGACCAGTGAGGGGTTCAGGCTGAGAAGAGAAGGGCGGAGTCTGGGGATGGATGTGGCCTGAGGGGAGTCTCAAGGGCCAGATAGAGGACATGACTGTGAATACTAGTTGCTGGGAATTGCAGTTTGGAATCCCATATGTTATTATGGGAGGCCGGGAGCCTGCATTTCCCGGTAGTCCCTGGGTATGAGTTTCTTCACCCGTGCTGTAGAGAGAATTCCTGACTGAATTGAAATTTGTGTGCTGGTTTCCTGGATACATCTCTGTCTCCCATGCCTTGCTATGGGATTGCACTAATTTTTAACAGAGCACGGGGAAGGGCTGTTGCTTAGTGGTGAAGCATCTGCTTTGCACGCAGTGGCTTCCAGGTCCAATTGCTGGTATCTCCAGGCAGAGATGGGAATGTTTCCTTTCTGAAAGCCCAAAGGGCAGCTGCCAGTCAATGTAGATGATCCTGAGGTAGGTGGAGCAGTGGTCAGAACTGGTATATGCAGACACCTACTGAGATCGTAAGGTTTTTTCTGTTAAAACTGTGGTATCTTTCACAGGGCAAAACAGTATCATTGTGAATGTGACTCTTTGAATTGGATGCCGAGTTTTCCGAATGGTCACAGATTATCTGGCTGCAGCAGGATGGAAAGGTTTTAGCTAATAACAGTGTTTTGAAGAAAGGCAGCTGATAGAAGAATCTATTTTGCCGGTCACGTTCACAGAATTATCTATATACCTCCCAGTCTGAAGAACAAATAATAAACCTAAGGCCAGCTCTTTGAAGATAGTGGAGAAAAATAAATATGGGAGCATCTGCAAGTAATCCCTTCTAGCTGCAAGAAAAACACAAAGATTAATAAAAAATAACACTGTTGCACAGATACTTGTTTGTAATAGGAGTGGTTTGGAAATATATTTTGCAACATAGAAAGATGCTTGTCATGGTGACATTTGCTATTCCTCCAGTTGTGTACCAGAGCAGGAGATGGGAAGGAAATTTATTCTTATAGAAGGAAGGTGTGTGTGCAATGTTTTTCTATAGGTGTTTTGCATATCAACACTTCCTGTACCTACAAAATGGGAGGAGTGTTGGTTTGGATGTCTTGGTACAAAAAGAATATTGATCTGATGTGTAAATATTTTTCCTATTCTAATTGATTCAGGAGGGTTCTGGAAGCTTCTCTGTGTGGTGCAGACTAGTTCAAGCCAGAAGTTTCTAGCCGACAGGCAAGTTCCTGTTCTGCTTAGAAAACAGGCAGAAGGTTCCTGGTGTTTGGATTATTCCTTCAGAGAAGCTGAACAGCTGGTTTAACTGGTTCGGTTATCTCTTTCACTCAAGGTCATGCTGACTATAATAATAGGCCAGAAGGAGCCTGAGTTTCAATTTTCTATCTCTCTTTCCTTCTGGTGTGGTGTTTTAGTTTTATTGTAAGTTATTGTATCACTAGGTTAAGTCTGCTGCAACTGGATTACTTATATTTTCCTTGACTTTCATTCTATTCACCGTTGAAATTTCATGCTTGGCAACACAGTCCATTGTAATAAAATAAAATGAACTCCTACATTCATTAAGACTAATTTATGGCTATGGTTAATGTTCTTAAAGTGAGTGCCAATTTCCATCAGAACATCCCTTTGCAATCCAAAAGTGATATAAAGATGTGCCTATAAAAAGGTGACTAGAACTCTGGTGTCGTCGTCCCCCACTGCTTTGTTGCAGTCATACTTTATTTATTGTGATATATCATCCATTCACAACCCAGTTGCATGCTGGGTCAACATCTCCCCCCCCCAGCATGCCTCTGTGCATGGGGCACTGGCACCCCTGTTGGTTGGCGCTGTGAGTCCTGCGTCCCACATCCGTTCTAAAGGTAAACAACTATTTCCTTTAAAAAAGGTCAACAACTTTGGGGGTTCTCTCCCTAAAACATGGACAACAGCTTTGGGGTACGCCCCCTAAAAAAAGGTTGACAACTCTGGGCAACCTAGGGGCACCGGGCGGATCTTTGCACCCCAGCGCCGCATATGCTTAAGACGGCTCTGATTAAGGGCAGCCTCACATAAAAGTAGATTACAGTAGCCCAGCCTCAAAGTTGCTAGATGAGCCATCAAATTTCTCTCTCCACCACTTCTGCAGGTAACAGAAAGGTATACCGGTAATTCCACTCTTAGAATGATGACTTGCAAAATTTCTTACATGTACTCCTGCACATGTAAGAATTGTGTTGAAGACGGAATTGCCATGCAAGCTGCACCTGCTGAAATTCCCTCTTTTCTAGAACTAAGGAATACAAGAGGCCACCACTCTCTGCCAAGTGCCACCATTTGGCACTTGACAGAGATCATCCCTGAGTCACTGACTGTGCATCTGAGAGAAATGGCTGCAGGTCTTTCACCAAGGATAGCTGACAGAAAGCAGTTGTGGCATATTACCTTCAGAGCTTTGTTCAATGTATGATGGACAGGGCCCATTAATTCATGCAGCTTGATAAACACACAGGAATCTGCCTGTTCCAGGAAGGCCAGGACTGGGCATTGTTTGACCAGCTTCCTTGGCAATGTAGCTCATCCTACTATAAGCACTTTGGACAGGACAAAAAAGAAAAAAAGCAAGCAGATCCTCTGCTTTCCACATCTGTTGCTTACATGTGTTCAAAATTCATTTAGCACTTCTGGCTCTTCATTTATGAATATGCCTTAATATAGGAGGGAAGGCTGTAAATGACAAACAACATCATCTGTGAACCAGGCTGAATAAATATGGCTTTTAAAATTCGTGAATCAAATCCAATATGGGTCCTATATTGGATTTGAATTTGTACGCTCATATTCTGAATACAGATTAGGGCGGATAATTTGAATAATTCACCATGCATCATTTTACTCATTTGCATTTTACTAATTTGCTGTTCATTAATTTGCCATGGGTAATGAAAAATGTCCATTGACTTGAGTGATTCAGGTCAAGTTTTTGGGTTACACGTCATGGGATGTTCTGGAATATTCTTCTTTGGGAGTTTTCTAAAAAAAGAGACTAGAAAGACTTAGAAATTGAACTTTAGATTCACAAGGGACCTTCACATCAGCTGTTGTAACTCTTCACACCAAATAGAATTCTCCATGCCAATACCTGTAAAAAGCAGGGATTTCTTTTTTCCTTTATTTATTCAATGCTTACTACATTTATATCCTGCCTTGCCTTCAAGGAGTTCAGGGAAGCCAACCTCCATCCCCCTCATGCTGTTCTCACAAAAACCTTGTGAGGTAGGTTAGGTTGAGCAATAGTAGCTGACCCAAGGTCACTCAGTATGATCTGTAGCTGAATGGGGATTTGAAGAGGAATCCACTGCCAGTTCCACAGATCAAAGTGGTAAAGTATGTATGGGGCAAAGCAATCTCACAATATAGGAAGGGCACATATGTTTGTGTCATTCCCTACATTATGGATAAATGTTCCTACATACAAGCGTAGTGGTGTATAGGCAAATTTGAATGTGAAAAGAGCTCCTTATTCCCATTGTTTTAAGAGAAAAGCATAGTTAGTCATCAAAGACAAACAGCTTTGAAGAATAATGGCAAAAATGGAGCAGAGGTTAGCAAAATGGACTTGGGAAAACTCAAGTGAATATCCATGGATTTACTACGTGGCTACAGGAAATTCAGTCTTTCTGTCAAACTCACCTTCCCATCTGCCAAATGAGAATCATAGTAGCCTAGCTCAGAACAGGATCATTGTGGTGAAAACAAAATAAAATGTGCAATTCACAAATTAAGCATGCTATGTGCATGAGAAATCCTAAGCAGCATTGGAGTGGTGTTCAGATGGCGGTCTCTAGATTTGTGCTGAATTCATGGAGTTTGTTTCCATGCTGAAGTTTCACCCTCTCTTATTCAAGAGAATATGTAAGTGGTTGAAACTCTATTGATACTGCCTACTGACATATATACTGTGAGGATGCTATATTTCTAGAAATTGCTGAATGCTCAGGGCAATTTCTCATGTTATATTTATGTGATGTGGGAGTAGTGCAGGATGTCACTCTCAGCTGAAAAATGTTCTTTTACCATAATTGAGGAAAAGCATGTTTACCTTTGAGGAAGACATGGTGACTCCTAAGCCAGCTTCTTTGTGTATAGTAAGTGTATAGTAAGCCTTTTCACTTCAGAGTTTAAGACCATTTAGGCGCACATGATCAGTAAATGTTCAGTATCACTCCAAGAGGTTATTGGGGTTTTGGCCCCATGGGGGAAGCACTATATGACTTGCAGGCCGATTATAACCCAACTACTCGTCACATGTGTGTGTGTGTGTGTGTGTGATGTGTCTAAGGGGTGTGGCTAGCTGGCACATTTTTATAACCCTATTTACACACTCAGTGCCCAAGTTACCGAATAACAGAAGAAGGCTGTATTGTCTTATCTGTGATTGTCCAACAACAGTAGAGATTGCTTTCATTGCAGCCTGACGAAAGCTAAAGCCTAATAATATTTTGGTAGGGCTGTAGGGTGTTCCCTCTGGAGTTTAATATTATGACAGAAGGGTTTTTGCGTCTCATATCTGCATATCTGTTTCATTCTGGCTTTATTTCATTCTGGGATATTTTATAAATGCCTATTTTAAGATGAAGCTATCATTTGCTGTGAGCTTTGCGGATGATCAGGTGGGCTGCAGTTTTAAATAAACAAACAAATGCCCCTCAGATCACAGTTTTAAATCAAGCTCTCCGCATCTGTTACGAGCTGTGTGCATTCAGTAATTATAGGAACTGGGCTCCATTTTGTGAACACATTGTTCTTTGCTGCAGTTTGACTGTACACCATCTGAAAAGATAAGGTTTATCTCAGCCAAAGATACAGTATTTATCTTTCCATTAACAGGGGAGAAGGGGGACTTATTCAAAATGATTTCTGAACTCTTTACAGTTCTCCTTAACACATCAAAACATCTGCCCTATAGTTCCAGCACCTGGGCAGCCATTCTGAGCTCTGTTACCTGTTTTTAATTTAACACGCAAAACAAATGGGATAGCTTTGCCATGTGAGCAAAATGGCTTTAGTTATCATAGCCAGAGAATATATAGTGCTTTGGTATTATTTCAGCGTACTTTTTTGGTTTCCACATTTTGTAAACATGTTGAGTTTCATTTTGTTCCCTGTTGGCTTTTTTGACCAATAATATGCTTAGCTCGATGCTCTTCAGAATTGGTTTTGAAAATGTTGGACCTGCAGGGTCCAAGTGTTGGTGTAAATATATATATATAGAGAGAAAGGAGAATACCTGGATGCCAAGATCCAAGTTTGGGGCAAGTACTATTTGATGAAAGAATCCTAGTGGAAAGTCACAAAATATGCAGTGGAAGTCTGGTCCAGAAAAACTCAGTGCAGAATGTTGTTTGTTCTTTTAGAACCTGATTGGCTCCAGCAGTGCTAGCAAGATTGGGATGCCACATATAGATCCATAGAAAAACATAAATATGTTTGCATCAACACCCATAAGCATGAGCTCCAGTTTAACTGCAATTCTATTAATCATGGTATTGTTTCTAGTGCATTCACTGCACTATTTTCAGGGTATTGTAAGGTTAAAGCCAAGTCATCTGCAAACGCTCTTACTTTGTACTCTCTCTCTCCCACCCTTATTCCTTTGATGTTTTCCTTCTTCCTTATCATATTTAACAGGACTTCCAGGACCGTAATGAATAGTAGTGGGGATAACGGGCACCCTTGTCTTGTTCCTTTTTCAATTCTTATTTCCTCTGATACCACATTATTGACAATAATCTTTGCTCTTTGATCCGAATATATTGCATTGATTCCGTTCATGAAATTACTTCCCATCTCCATTTTCTGCAAGTTTTGTTTCATGAAATTCCAATGGCCTTCTCCGCATCCATTATTAATCATGGTAATTGGGCTTTTAGCCAGGATCAGACCCCAAGTAAAGTGTGCCTGGGACCCCATCCCCATTCTTGTACCTTACACAAACTCAACACCTAAAAGCCACACACAGCAATCTTAAATAGAACGTGGCGCCAATCCTATTGTATTGTTTTTACTGCTTTTGATCGGATTACGTCAATATGTTTAGTGGGGTTTTTTATGATCTCTCTGGTTGCTGCAATAAATCATTCAATTTCTGAGAAGATAATCTCTTATTTGGATGCATTTTGCTATCCAATGCATATTCTACAATTCTTGGCATGCTGGATAATGCCATGCATTTTGTTAGCATCAATCCTAAGGGGATCTGTTTTGGTATGGACTCCTTTTAATCCAATTAGCCCCAAATATCCTTTGCCAGCAGTCTGATTTTGATCTTTCCACAGTACTCTAAGTCCTGTTGGTAGATCCTGACTCATTCTTTAGGAATCCCCTTTCTAGGCCTACAGTGCTTTGTTCTTGGAACAAGTTGCAGTGCAATTAAATAACCCCCAGTTTTACTATTGAAGCACTTCCCACCATAAAACATATCATGAGAAAAGAGGTATTCGTAATGTTGGGCATTTCAGGCAGAGGGACATCATAGATTCCTCCACCCCAAACAAAGTTGAGAATAGCTGATGTGTGATTCAGATCACGTAACAAATTGTGTAAGTAATGAAAGGCCATGCTCTTATGGATGCAATCTGCTTGAAGAAATAATTTCCACAATTCACTGAAGACTTGATCTTTTGAGAGCTGCAGCTTTGCTTACATATATCATTTGCATACTTCCGCATCTTCCTATTTGGTTACAAAGCTCCTCCTTGTCTTCTCTGTCTTTATTTACCCCCATAGAGGTTTGTCCACCTACCTGTAAACTGTGCAAAGAACATTTCATTAGAAACATTCATGCATGCACACAGTTGCTGGGTTTTTTTTGCTGTTGCCCGCATAAGTAATGATAAGTGACAAGAGCCAAAATCTGTTTGATAATTTAATTCCCATTGCTGAATTATGATTCTGTATGCATCATTAGTTCAATCAAGAACCAGTCACAATAGGAACTACTTCTGTTTACAGCACAAGGCAAGCAAGGCTGCTCAATGAAGCAGTCAAGGGTATTTAATGTTACATTTGTTCTTTACTATGAAAACAAACAAGCGTGCTCCTGATCTACAGCAATCTGAATATTTCAGCCCAGACATGACAACGCAGCTGGAAATTAGGCAACCTCTATGTGGGCTAGTGATTTAATGATCTGAGAATGAGGATCCTGAAGCTCAGTCTCAATCACTTGGGCTGGCTCTGAAACATAAAATAAAAAAATGATTGAGTTGCATTTCTGAAATGGGTCATCATTTCACAGACAGACTTTTACATCATCTGGAATGATTCTTTCCTATGGAACCACTTCATATTGGTGCAATTCACAATTGCATGTACATACCTTCATTTCTCTACATTACATCCCTCTTGAGACATTGAACTGAATGCCTTGAGGGGCATCACACACACTGTTCCTGCAGGCCATCTCCGATTAGAGTTCTGTATAGACTATATGAATGTTCAACTTTACTTCACATGCTCCCAACTACATGTGATAAGCCCTATGCATGTGCAGTTGCATAGGCGGGTTCTTCATCGAAATGTGCAGTTAGAAACACAGAAAAAACAAATGATTCTGCTCCCTCCTATGACTTCAGTTCAGGGATCAGCAAACCTTTCTAGCAGGGGGCCATTCCACTGTCCTTCAGACCTTGTGGGGGGCCGGAATATATTTTGGGGAAAAAAATGAACAAATTCCTATGCCCCACAAATAACCCAGAGATGCATTTTAAATAAAAGCACACATTCTACTCATGTAAAAACACCAGTCAGGCCCCACAAATAACCTAGAGATACATTTTAAATAAAAGGACACATTCTACTAATGTAAAAACATGCTGATTCCCGGATCATCTGCGGGCCGGATTTAGAAGGCGATTGGGCCGCATCCGGCCCCCGGGCCTTAGTTTGGGGACCCCTGACTTCAGTTGAACATTAGGATATGGCTTAAATTACTTAAAGCTTGATGGGTGGCAGGGGAATGTGTTAACTGATTGTTGGAAAATGTTACGTATTGGAGGGATTTTAATGGATCTCCAAAACACCATCCCAGTGCAGACATTTAAAGCACCATTATTCCACTTTAAACAGTAATGGCACCCCCCTAGTGAATCCTGTTATGGGTGCTGAGATTTGTTAGGAGAGCCCCATTCCCCTCACAGAGCTACAATTCCCAGAGTAGTTTAACAAGCAATCCCTCTTCCCAGGGGATTCTGGGAATTGTAGCTGTGCCATGTCTCCTAACAATTCTCTGCAGCCCTAACAGGCTACAGTTCCCAGGATTTTTTGGGGGAAGCCATGACTATCATAAAGTGGTACCATAGTGCTTTAAATGTATAGTGCATATATATATATATATATATATATATATATATATATATATATATAAAGTTTTTAACCCATACATGCATGAGTCTTGTGTCCCCATACTCCTTCATGCTACCCCTTGTTGCACTACAGTTGAAAACCTTGGATAATTAACCAAATGTCCTATTATGGTTTTCAGGACAGGAACAAGCCATGATCTGAATCCTACTTTAGACCATGGTTTCAGATTCTAGTTTGTTCTAATGCAGGTATTAGACCTTCAGACACAATGGGAAACTATGATTAATCAGCTCTGGAAATCTTCAATCATGGCACACCAAGAAGGGAGGAGAGAAGGGGTGGTGCATGGACAGGGCATTTAGGTACCAAGCTTGGGCAGATCTTGGCTGAATGAGCTGAGAGATGCACCACCAAACAGGGCCACATCCCTTGAGAATAGCACCATAAAGTGGTAATTTGCATTATGAGTGAGCAATTGCAGACTTAGCACCCCTGAACTTTCATATTGTATGAAATCCAAAACTTTGCAATAGAGTCAGTCTGTACATTCAGTCATCAAGGGTGGAGTTCTGAGATATCGTAATATACATATGCGTTTAAACCAGACTGCAGTCACTCTGGCTGAACAGTGTGAGGAAGCACTGTTTTGAATTTAATTTCCACCCTGGACCACACAAAGTACAGCCTTCAAAGTAATGCATCTTTCATGTCTAATAGCAGATTTGTCCCTGAGATGAGTGAGTTGTTGTTGTTGTTTTTGCCAAGCTGCAATCTCAGGGGGAAGCTGGATATGGCAGGCATCTGCAGATATTTCTTCACTTCTTCCATTACCTTGCCTAACTTAGAACAAAATGTCAGAGGGATCAGCTACTCAGACAACTTGGATCTCCTCTGAAAGCCCTTTCCTTGTCCTGTTATTGTGTGATGAGTTAATTCATGATGATAATAATGGAGTCTTTGTCAGCAGGTATTAATTTTATTTCCAAGGCTTATAGTTGCGAAATATAAACACATAATTTTAATCTTCATATTGTTTGTTCACTTAATTTATTGGTTTTTAAATTGCTGGAACTTTGTAGCAAGGGAAATTTCCTGATCTCACCAAGGCTACTCTTGTTGATCTCATACAGTTGTGGTAGAAAGGCAGTTTGGTGTGGTGGTTGAAGTGTAGTGGTTAGAGACTTAGACTTGGGAGAGGCAGGTTCGAATCCGCACTCAGTCATGAAGCTCATTGGGTGACCTTAGACCAGTCTTTCAGCCTGATGTATCTCACAGGATTGTTGTGAGGAACCCTGGTAAACATAATTTCCCCTGTACCCATAAGTCACTTGCATTGATGTCAGGAAATCAGGATACTGCATGCCTAAGAACTATGTATTCTCGCCACGACCACCATCAATTTTGGGTGGAAAGTAGCTTGGTTTGACATGTCCAGTTCTGAGTAGAACCAGGAAGTGTGTACCTTCAATCATGAGTGGTGAGTTGTGGTCTTCTTCTTATGATATCAATTTATCATCATCATCATCATCATCATCATCATCATCATCATCATCATCATCTACTTGCATTCTGAAATGTTTCACAAAATAAGATGATATATTGATTCTTTCCTTTCTTGTTCTGGTCAGCACTGATGTCTCACAGTGCAGAAGAGTGAACAAAACCTTCCCACATATCATGGGGGCAGGGGAAGTTTTCCTTACTTGATGTCAGCTGGAAACAAAAATATGTGATAAAAATTTAAGGTGCGCCTCATTTATTGCCATGTGGCTACACGTAGGAGTTAGGCAATCATCATTTGGCCTGTGTCTTTATGCCGTGTTGACTTTTTCACACTTACTCATGAAGGGTTGGCTGGGTAACGAGGTCCAAAACATCACCTCAAATGGCTGAAGGCCAACCTGTGTTTGTTGTCCATTTTTTTAAGATCTCCCAGTCCAGTGTTTTCTTTGGAAAAGGAAATCAGAGTCTGATATTTTCAAGGAACGTGGCTCAGATTTACTGCTGTGGGATATTTGGCATAGTGAATATGCTATTCTTTCTGCAGCCAAATGTTTCAGAGAAAGTCCCTGTTCTTAACATCTTAAAAGAATGCCTGTTAGACAGGTCCTTTTAAAAAAACCTTTCCCTACAGCGTGGTCACTAAGACAAGCAGTATTAGCTAAAAGTGAAAAATTCAGTCCTGAGTGACTGAACACCTCCAGCAGGTAATATCACCTGCAGGTTGTGATGGTCAACATGGTTGGAGTTCTGAGTTCTGTCTAGTTGATAGTCTTTCTGCTCTTTTAATTATTATCCTTGCACACCCATGCAGGCTGTTACTGACTTTACTCTGCTAGGGCTTCAATCACAATGAGCCGCTGCAGGCATGCCACTCCACCAAGACTGCTGTTTTCACACTATACTTCTGAGCAAGGCAACCTGAAATAAGTCAAAGTTGTAACTGCAAGTTAAAAATAATCACTGCGTATTTTGCAACTTGATCCAGGTTAAGCTCCAACATGCACACACACACACACACACACGCCAGTGACACATGTAGTACTTGCCACATGATGCTGGCCTTAAATAGCCACCTTGTGGTGAGTTCTTCATGCCACAGTAAAAACATTGTTATTTACTGCCCATTTCCCAGATGGTGAGAAGTCCCAGGGGTTTGGTTTCTTGGAAGAAGGTGTCACTGGAGATTTATGGTGTTTGTATACTCTTTTATTTACATATCATACAAGTATGATTGGGGTGTAGAGAAAAGCAGCAGCTTACATGCCTGTACTAAGTAGCACATGCTCCTTTAAGGACTCCCAGCCTTTAGCGTGCATTTCCCTCTTCCCCTGCTTCTGTCATTCTTTCTCAAACCACCACCTTTTCATCAGCACATCAGCTGTGGTGACTGATGCCCACTAGTGGAGTGGAAAGCAGAGATACCCACAGTGGTTGGAGCCAGAGCCACCAAGAGCCAAAGCCAGAGCCAATGACATGCAGAGCCAACTAAGGGATCAGCCATGTTTGCTCTTGTCTCGCTGCTTCCCCCCTGGGGTAAACCACTCTTTAGCACTCAATTGGGGCAAATGACAATTTGGGTTTTCTCTGGAAAACTGCTTAGCCCCATGCTTCCTAAGCACGGCACAAGCAGAAGTGCTCTGATTCTGGTTTTGTCCCTATCCTCTCCCTACTGAGTTCTGCAATGGCAATACTAAGAAACAGGAGGAGAAGAAATATCCATCCATCCCCTGTAGCTAAGAAGGCAAACAGATGGGAGCTGGCTGAGGGAAGATGGAGGTTGGTCAAGTGATGCCCCATGGACCAGTTCCCCACTACAAAAAGGCCTCATCCACCCCTTAGCTAAGGGGGAGAGCCTTCCCTGAGCTCTGATTGATTTCCAATTCCAAATATTCCAGAGTAGTTTCTATATATATATATATAAAATCTTCCTTTAAGAGTTTGCTCTCACAAAGGGACATCATGAATGGACACCTCTTTCTTCTAGCACCTCAATGACACTTCCTGTCCCCTCAACAACTGCATCACTCTGCCTAACAGTAGGGCTGGATTTGTACTGAGATGTCAAAAACGTGCCAAAGGCTTCATGGAAAAAAACTATTGAGGAGGGTTTGAGGGTAAAGAGTGGTGGTGCTGGGATTCCAGCATTTTTAGTGCACACAATGTTATCAGTTGTGAAGAGATCCAGGTTCAGAGCTCAGGGTGCCCAAAGATATTTGGGACAAGTGGTGAGGGGGAATTCCTCAAAGTTTCCTTCACAGAGACCCCCTTGAACTATGAAGAGCTGCTAGAATTCCACAACTGACTCAGAAGTTGTTTTTATTCCCCCCCCCCCAGACTGGAGCTGTAGCAATCAGGTTGTGGTAAGCAGAAACCAATGCTATGAGACACACAAAAGGATATTTGTGGCCTGGCTTCACCACAAAGGAAGAGAAATATTCTAATATCAATTGCCGTATTGGTCACAGTTGGTGGTTCCAAGTAGCTTTTGCCACTTGCCAGGCTACACATGGTGTCAATAGAATTTGCTGGATTCTGTCATTAAGTGCCAAATAGACATTATTGACTTATAACGTTTCCCCATTGATCCTCCTCCCCCGCCCTCCATTTTATCGCCACAACAACCCTGTCAGGTAGGTTATTAGGCAGAGACATGGTGAATACAGTAAAGTCACTGTAAAGTCATTCACAGCTGAGTAGAGAATGGGGTCCCTCTTTAACCACTACACCACACTGTCTTGTGATATTGAATAGCAATGTTGGTTTACCTTACTGTGATATGCATTGCCCATTCCAAAAACAGATGTATGTCAAGAGGCGGTCCCTGTCCCAGAGAGATTATTGCTCATCTCATTCCCATAGAAGTGTTTTATTGACATGTATTTATGCTGCAAACTCCCATTAAACTAAAAAGGCAATAAACTGATGATGTTCGTGCTCTTTACGGTTTGGATCATTACATTTCTTTCAAAAGGCAATATAAATGTCTAAGCTCCTATAAATATCTCAGCCTTGCTGCTTATCTCCCTAGTAAAACTGGCAGTTGCCTAACCTCACTACACTGTTGTTGTGTAATCTTTTGCGTCTATCTGGCACAGGCTCTGTTTTCTTAGTTTCCCTGATAGGAGAAGAATGCTAGACAGCCTGCTGGAAAAGACAACATTGCAGTTGCTGATCAGAAGTCTGTTGTTTATCTACTGGACTGACTGGTGGCCATGCAGCCATCTTTCACTGGTTTGGTATATTAAGATAATGTGTAACAAACAGCAAAGGAATAAATTACGGTTCTTTCCCCCTTTAGCGTTGCTGATTTCAAACCCAGAGAGGGTGGCTGCTCCTCTATATGTTATACTAATGGAATTCTTCCTCCCCTGCAGTTCTTGCATCCTGAGCTTCTGCATATTGAACCAGTTTTATCTATGGATTTGAATGGGATTTATTGCCATGTGTGTACAAAAACATGATCTTAAAGATACTGGAGCCTGTTCAGGGTCTCGACATGACATTCCCGCTTTTGATTCTGCTCTATGTCAAACATCAACTTTATTATTGTCAGAACATGGGTGAACTGCTATCTCATTTATGGCAACCATTACATTAAAACATATTCAGATGTTTTCTTAATTTCAGGGTGGGTCCGATGGCAATTTGGCATAAAAACAGTTTGGCTTGAGTTACCCAGATGGGGTGTGTGTTAAAAATGCTGTTAGTAATATATAGGTGAATATGGGGAAATAAGCCATTGCAATCCACAGAAGGACTGCCTGTACATGTTTGCTTTTGCTGTAGCATTGCAACTTAATGGCATTCTGTGCTTGCCATCAGAGCTGGCCTATTCATGAGGCAAGGTGAGGTGACCGCCTCAGGCGGCAGGATCCACAGATGCAGGGTGTCCCAATATAGATATTTATCCGCCCCCCCCCCTTGTTCCTGATGTAGATCTTCACTCATCCCTTCTTCCCTTGCGGGGAGCGGGAGGTGCCATTTTGTGGTGCCAAAATGTCTTGGCTCGACCATGTTTGCCATAGAGTCCTCCTGAACTTCTTATTTTTATTTTATTTTTTAATTATTGCATTTGCTCCCCACCTTTCCTCCACAGAGTTGAAGGTGGCACCCATGACTACCCCCCTCCCCATATTATCCTCCCAACAAAACTGTGAGGTAGGTTCATCACCCAATAAGGTTCATTGCCCAGCACTCTAACCACTACTCCACACTTGCAAAAGGCTCAGGAGCCATAGGATCCTCCATACTTATGGAAGGAAATGGACTTGGTCCACTGGTGGAGCACATGTACTGCATGAAGAACATCTCAGGTTCAGTGGACACAGGAAGCTGCCTGAGGCTGAGTCACACTGTTGGTCCATCTCACTCAGTAATGCCTCAGCTGACTGGCAGAA